>NC_040913.2:86504977-86805495 GCF_004126475.2 Phyllostomus discolor | reverse complement strand
ACCCACCTCCTCGCCAAGCCTGGTCCTCACCACCCCCCTCTTTCAACGCCCCCACGGGCCCCCTCTTCCAGTGCAAGTCCCCGAGTTCACCACACCTCAACTCAGAGTGTTCCTCCGTCACCCCGACCTGACCCGACCCCTCCTTCCCCTCGTACCCCTCGAGTGCGTGCGCCCTGGATTTGTAAGTTGCACCTTCTGCCCAGTTACTGTGGACGGGCAGGTTCTGGGGTGGCCGTGCCACCCCAGTGGCTTATCCAGGGGATTATTTTCCTGTGGGATTCCCTCCTTGGGAGGGTGACTGGGACCCGTGACTTGCTTTAACCCAACAGGACGCGGCAGTGAAGGGGACGGGCCGTGTGCAATTATGTAACATGAGGCGTCTTGAGGAGGCTCTTTCAGGGGGAGGTTCGTACGACGAAGGATTAAGACTGCTTCCAGCCCCCAGGCAGCGAGAAACGGAGGCCCTCGGAGGGACAACTGCAAAGCACCCCCCACACGCCCTGAGCTTGGATGTGGATCCCCACCCCTGCCCTTCGATCCTCGGTGTGGCTGCGGGTCCGAGCTCAGGCAGGCCTGCCCTCCCGGGCCTCAGAGACGGCAGGACAAGGAATGCGTGTTGTTTGAAGCCACAGGGAGTGGATTCTGTCGGCATCCTGATTCAGCCCACCAGCCGTGAGCTGCGGGGCAAGACGCCTCCCTTCCCGGAGCCGCGGTTCCCCATCTGCCAAACGGCAGGGTCACGCCTCCCCAAGAGGGCTACGTGCTGACCGCGTGAGAGGCATGGGGCAGGCCCGGACAGGCCCTGGCAGGCGGCACACACTCAATCAAGGTGGCTGTGCCTTTGAACTCTGCCTCGGTCAACACCGGGTTTGCACATGCTCGATTAACAGCGTCAAAGTCAACAGCAGTGATTACAAATCACCTGCACATAGAACACAGGGTTTTTTTCTTTAAGTTGTTCAAAGTTCACAGCTTTGAGAAATCAAAGCACCAAGGGCAGAACTTCTGAAACACAGAGACCCTTAGAGACCCCTGAGGCCAGGCCCCGAAGAGCAACCGTCCGAGCACACAGTCCTGGAGGGCCGCGTGCGGGGTGGAGCCCGCTGGGGGGACACGGGCCTCGTTGGCCTCACTGGGAGTGGCATCAGGAGGGTGGCGCTGTCTTCCTCCCACCGAGGAACTGGCCTCCAGCCTCAGGGCTTGCTGGTGGCGCAGCCCCAGCCCAGACCCATTCCTCTCGCGCCCCCAGAGCCCCAGGCGCAGACCAGGCCCTCTGTGAGCTGAAGGCGGGAGAGCGCAGGGGCAGATGGAGCGCCCTTCATTCCCTAACAGAGAAAGCGAGCGTGCCGGCCACATGGGCCCCGCCCTGGAGCCTTTCTGCGGGCGTCTCGGCTGTTGTTCTCCGGTGACCTCCCGGGCACGAGAGGGGGACCGTGAGGACGCCCTGTCCTCTCCTGACTATGCGTCCCCGAAGCTTCCCTGACCGCGAGCCACAGACCCCCAGCTGCTAACAGCCCTCGGCATCACGCCCGCTGCTCCAGCGTCTGACGAAATTTCCAGGTCCCCTTCCCATGTCTGTGCTTCGTTTTCTCTGCGCTTTGCAGAAGCCAAGGTTTCTCTTCCTTTCCTGTAAGTCTAGGCCCCTCCCCTCCTAATTACCCTCCATAAACACCTTTCCCCTTCAAATAAAAGCAAAGCAGATGCCAACAGGCATGCTCTGGGGGCTGGCTATGCGCAAAAATGAGCAGTCGACCTGAGGTTCTGGAATTCCGGCCCAGCCCCAGGCGGGAGGGACCGGGAGGCGGAGCCTGGGCGAGGCTCCCTGGTCACGCCTGGCACACACCGCACGCACGTGGTCAGCCAGTTCTCAACGCCAGGGACCCAGCTGGAGCCACGCAGAGACACGCGTGTTCCGAACTCACGTTCCAGCTGACACGAATGATGGCTGAGAGCATCGTTTCCCGATGAGGGCCGGTGCTTCTGGAGCGGTTATGAAGGCTCTCCACACCGGAGCACTGAGCTTTCCGACTCCGGTGGAGAGGATGATGACCTTGGCTGCCTTCAGCCCAAGAGCAGGAAGCTCCAGCCCCAAGACCCTTCTCTCCAGAGCCCCAGTGGTTCCCGTGGCCGCCCCTGAAGCTCTGCCCACGGCTCTTTGTGGGGGCCCTCAGGCCCATGTTCCTGGTTTTCACCATTATCGCCCCTTTCAATAGCAAAGCGAGTTATTTCATCTTTCCTTTCCATTACACTTTGGATCCGGTGTTTTATTTACTGTGAATACAGTGGAATGAAAAATAATTGGGAGCTGCTTCCCAGCGTGGTCTGAATAACGTCTGAGGGTGGTAACGGGTGTACGAGTCACGCGTTTCATCGTTCTGGCCTCAGTTTCCCTGAAAGCAACCGGGAAGGGGGAGGTTCGGGCTGGGTGCTCTCGAAGACCCTTCTTCCAGATCTGTAGCGCTCGGGCGATGCTGGTCTTCAGCTCACACGCCGCTGCAGCCCAGCCTTCGCTGTCAAACCACCTCAGGAACATCGGGGGGCGGGGGGGGTGCAGAATGCTTTCCAGCAAAGCCTCTCTGCCCTCTGACATCCTGGGGCGTTTTCTGGAAGGCTCTTTCTTGTTCAACACGGTTTTTTGAGGTTGACAAGATTTCTTTCCCTCCATCCCTTGCTCAGTTACTTTCGCTAGAAAGCTCCAGAAAAGGCTCAAATCAGAGTCATCTGCATCTCAGAGATCCTTCGCCTCCGCCTCGCCCAACAGGAGGCACTGGGATCCCCGGGGACAGGGCACCTGTACTGCCGGCAGTCGGTTGGCCCGGAGGCGGCCTCCGTTCTCTTGGCCTCTCGGCGGTGAGCGGCGACCCTCTGGGCCTCGCCTCCCTCCCCAGCCCGACCCCGTCCTCTCGTCCAAGGGCCTTCTCCAATGGGCTCTTGCGAGACTTTTACGAAACTATCAACATTGAAATCCTGGCATCACACATCAGGCAAATGGCCACGTTACGGAGGACCTTTAAAAACAAAACGAGCCCTGGCTGGCGTAGCTCAGTGGATTGAGCTCGGGCTGCGAACCAAAGTGTCGCAGGTTCGATTCCCAGCCAGGGCACATGCCTGGGTTGCAGGCCATGGCCCCCAGCAACCGCACACTGATGTTTCTCTCTCTCTCTCTCTCTTTCTCCCTCCCTTCCCTCTCTAAAAATAAATAAATAAAATCTTTAAAAAACCCCCGACTCTCCCCTAGTTTCCCAAGGCTGGGCTCTGGGACAACCCCGCCCCCGAGATGAAAGCTTTACGAATCCAACTGGAATTCAATGCTGCTGCCTTAACCCAGCTGATGCAAGTACTTCCCCCGTCTCTGCTTGCTCGCCGTCCATGTAGGCTGGAGAGAAGACAGACTTGCAAAACTCAGTGTGGTTTTGTAATCCCGTTGGGATTTTATTTCAGTGACCAGGAGGGGAAAAAATAGCTAACGGCGGCCTCCAAATACCAGGCTCCTCAGCACATGAATGGAAGTGGTTAGAGAAGGCTGAAACTCAGCGGAATAATCAAAACAACAGCAACAAAAAACCCGTCACGGAAAACGGGCAGGGAGCCAGCCCCACCGGGGAGCACAGAGGTAGAAAGGTGACCAAGGACCAAAAAAAAAACAAAACCCCTGCCTTTCCCAGCAGCTCGCTCTAGAATTCCTGACTAAATAGACTTGAACTTGCTATCGCCAGCAACGGATTTATGAGGAACATAACAGTGATGAAACATTTTGGCTCCAACCAACAAGCCTCCTTCCAACGGGCCCTGGAGAATTCAGACAATGAAAACAACAGAAAGAGCTCAAGGCCGGCCTCCCACAAACCCCCGCTGCCTGGCGGCCTGGCACTGAAGTCCTTCTTTTCAAACCCATGCAGATGCCTGAAAGGCTAATGAAACTTTCTTCTCTCTCCGCGTGAGTCAGCTGTTCTCGGGATTCTTCTGCTAAAGCAAGATGCCGCTGCCGGCAGACGTGCCAGCAGAGGTCGTTCCGGAAGCCCCGGGGAGACCTCGGGAAAGTCTCCCTGCACACACGCACGAAAAGGCCTGTCCTACCGCTCCCGCCCGGCAAGGAGACCACGACGTGGGGAGGACTAATGCGGCGTGACGTGGCAGCCACGCAGCTCTGTAGGCAGAGACAGAGCGGCCTTGCAGTCAAGCGTCAATGATCTCCACTCGTACCACGGAGGCAGGAGCCGCCTGCTCGGCCTCCCCCGGGGGGCTCCCCGAGATCTCGGCGGGTGGGGGCGGGCGTGTTCTGATGGCGGAGCCCACACACGGCCGGCCGGCCAGGGCAGCGTGGGGGTCATAGGGTGGCCTCAGCTCCACGTGGGTGCTAACTGGGCTGCCCTGCCTGCCGTCCACCCCGGACATGCTGCTCTGGCCACGTGGGCCCTGGATTCCCAGTGTCTAAGAGGGAAGGGCGACGGTACCCGGGCTGGCAGGCAGGATGACTCTCACGCTGATGACGCCAACGAGTTCCGAGAAGGAGCGCGGTCCCCGGGGCACAAGAAGCACACCGAGAGGGACTCCCACTCAGGGGTCCAAACAGGCCCGATGCCTGAATAACCACGGACAAGCATGTCCTGCTGGACAGACCGGAAGCCTCCTGTGGCTGAGGCTGCTCTCGCACGGCTTCAGTGTTCCTGGCAGAAAAGGAGGCGAGGGCCCCGAGCTCCCATGCTAAGTGAAACGAGCCAGTCGCAGAGGTCACGAGCTGCCTGCCTCCACGCAGGTGACATATCTGAAGCAGCCGAACTCGCAGGAAGTAGAATGGTGGCAGCCAGATGCTGGGGGGGGGGGGGGGGGGGGGGGAGAGCGAACTGGTGACGAACGTTCTGGAGACGACGACGGTGACGGTTGTACGGCGTGAACGTACAGATGCCGGCGAAGGGGCAAAGCTGGTGTATTTTATGTTATGTGTACTTGACCACCATTATTAAGAAGTTAAAAAGGAAAGTGGGGGTTTGGGGGGTTCAGTGACCGGTAAGTCACAGACCCCCTGCCCTGGGGCGGCACCCTGGCTGAAGCACACTCGGTTCGGCGGCCCACAGGAGGGGCCCTGGGAAGGGTTCCGGAACCGTGTGTTGGAGGTGACTGCAGCTGCTCCCCATGCTGGGGCCTGTGCGCTGCGGTGCTGGCGACAACACTGACACGGAATCTGTATTTCCTAGTGACAGCCAAGTGCCCCCAGACCACACGGAGAGCACCGAGTACACGAGCGTGTGATGTCGGTGGGGAAAAGGGGGCCACCGCTGTGGTCTGTGAGGAGGGGAGGCCACCCGGGTCGGGGTCCAGGCCTGTGACTGTCTGAGCCAGTCCCTGCACTGCTATGGCCGTCCCCCGGGGCTCAGAGCGGGGCTCAGCTGCCTGGCCCAGTTAGAAGCTGTTCCGAACTGACAAAGAAGGGGAGAGGATGTGGGAGTCACAAGTAACCCCGGTGGAACGGGATGAGCCGGGGGGTCTGAAGGCCTAGCTCAAGTCCTGACCCAAACACTTCCTGGCCGTGTGACCTGGAACAAGTCCCTGCACTTCCAAACGTCAAAGCCCTGGAAGAAATGTTCCCTAAGGCCCTACCCAGCTCGGTCCGACTCAGACTCCATGCCAAACGCCCTTCCGAATTTCTGAGAATGTGTGCACACACAACAGACTCAGGCGAACGGCTTCTCCAAAGGAATGTTATTTGTTAGCGATGCATGAAGATGTCGTGGGAGATCAAGTAAAAAAAATTGCTGGGACTATTATGTCCTCTGAGAAGAATGGTGTCCGAGTCACGCTGGTCGAGAAAATTAAAGCAAGAACAATTCCCAGGAGTGGGCAGAGGCCCTTTGCTGTGCAGGGACACGAGCAGCCCCGGACTAAAGGACAGCCCCCACCCCACTCGCTCCTTGCTCAGCCCTGGAATGGCCCCCCTCCCTAGCTCCCTGCTCAGCCCCGGAGCTGCCCCCTCCCTCACTCCCTGCTCAGCCCCGGAGCTGCCCCCTCCCTCACTCCCCGCTCAGCCCCAGAGTGGCCCCCACCCCACTTACTCCCTGCTCAGCCCCGGAGTGGCCCCCACCCCACTTACTCCCCGCTCAGCCCCGGAGCAGCCGGGCCCCTCACCTGCATAGGAAGACACGGGGGAGATCTGCAGAGGGTACAGCTCGCTCATGCTGACCGGCTGCTCATCGCTCTCGGTGGTCACCTCCACCACCTGGCAAATATCCGGTGGGTTAGTGACAATCTCTTGATCCTCAATGTTGCTGTCCAGAGGTGACGGTCCTACAACTTCAAAAAAAGGAAGCCATCATGCACCAGCGTCTCCTGCTTTCACAGTTCTAAAACACGCTCTCAAGACAGAAAACCTTCCCCCCAAAAAAGCCAAAGAGCCAGGAACCCCATTCTCAGCCACCACGTGCTGTGTGCTCTGCCATGAAACCCAAGAACAAGCCTTAGCTTTGGGTTACTGTCTCCAGAGAAGCCGCTCGCCGGAGACCCGGCTCCGCAGGACCACTTCCAGCAGGCCTGCCACTGGGGCTCACACGGGACGGTGTCCCAGACTTAACCCGGTCGTGATCCAGGCTGTGGGACCACAGGCAGCGTCCAGACTTAGCCCCAGGGCCCGACGGACTGTGCTTTGACCCTGACTAATTTCTGTTCTCTGCTCTCCTTCTGAGCGAAGCTGCTGTGCTGTGTTCCGGGTCCTGGGCTTCAGAGAGGCATTATCGTATCCTGGTAAGAAGGAAGAGCCACCCGCGTGACCCCACGGTGTCACTCCTAGCGGTGGGGTGCCCTGTTCATACTCCCAGCCCTCCTCCTGCTCTGCAGGCCGTGTGACCACTGGAGGAAATATCCAAATAAGAGGACACAATAATTTCCCAATTCTGACACACAGTAGCAGTGGCGACTCCCCAGGGCCGTGACAAGAAGAACTCTGACCTCCTGGTTCTGAATCCTGCCTCCTTGTTTTAAACCAAACTTTGATAGGTGAGACTGTAGATTCACAAGCGGTTGTAAGACATAATACAAAGAGATCGTGTGTGCCTTTGACCCAAGGTCCCTCCCATGGGGGCAGCGTGCAGCACCACAGGACAACACGAGCAGACGGACAGCCGCCTCTGCTTCTTGCTCGGCGGTCCTCCATCTCACCTGCATTTCCTTCTTACGTGTGGTTACGTGTGTGCGCTTACTTCTGTGCAACCTTATCACGTATGTAGTTTCACGTACCTGCCGCCACACTCATCGTCACAAGCACCCCCCATGTTACTCTGTTGTCACCGCACCCGCCTTCCTCCGACCCCCTCCCCTTGCCTCAAACCCCTGACATCCCCTCATCTGTTTCTCCTCTCTGTCATTTTTGTCATTTCAGGAATGTGTCATTCATTGGCTCACACAGCAACCCTCCGAGACTGGCGTTTCTCACTCAGTGTAATTCCCCAGAGATCTATCCACACGAGTCGTGGGGGTGAGGAGCTGGCCCCTTTCCCTTGCTGAGTAATATTCCGCAGCTGGGATGTGCCCGCTGTCTCCCCACCCTCCCTCCGAGGGACTTCTGAGTCGCTTCCATTCTTTGGCGACTACAGATAGGGCTGCTGTGCACGTTTGTGCACGGGGCCTGTATAAACGTAAGTTTCCATTGCTCTGGGGTAGACGCCCAAGAGGGCAGTTGCTGGATCATACGGCAATTACACGTTCCGTTTTACAGCAAACTGCGAACTGCTCTGCGGAGGGCTGCCCGTGTCACACTCGCGCCGGCGGGCGGGGGCGGTCTCTCTGACGCACCTCCTCGCCAGCTCCGGAGTCCTCACGCCGTCATTCGCTTCAGCCACAGTGACTGGCAGGTGTGGCTCTCATGTCCACGCCCCTCGTGCCCCGCCCTCCTGTGAAACGGAGCTGACCTCGCCCTTCAGGTGGCGGCGCATTCGACGAAACGCACCCGGGAGCTGGCACCAGCAACCGCGCGGGCACCACCGTCCTCTCCCGAGGGCCACGGCATTGTGGCACCCCAATCAGCATTTCCCTTGTGCTCCGTGTGTGAGTGATTTGAATGTTTTCTGCCATAAAACTGACAGGGGAAGCCATGGTTATGCTGTTACACACAGAGAAACCCAGGCACAGAGAAGCAGAACTACGCGCCCGAAGTCACACAGCCAGTAGGGTTACGTGCGGCGTGCGCCGTCCCTGACCTTTTCTCGGCCATCTGCAGAATGTGCGGGTCAGGCGGGACGGCGGCCCCAGGTCAGCCCTCCGGAGGAGCCAGCCCTCGGGGACCGGTTCCTGTTTCCACTGCTCTGAGGGTTTGAATCGCTCCAGTGGTTCTGTTTATACATGGATTCCGGTTTTGCTCGTTTGGGGCGGGGGGTGGAGGGGGTGGAATGACCAGCCGGAGGTAGGGAGAGCACGGCCTGATCCCTGCGCAGGGAAGGCCTGAGAAGGAGCAAGGACTCCCGGGCTCTCTCGTGAAGACAGGACGGGCACGCAGGGGCTGGGAGAGGAGAGCTGGGGACGGGACGGAAGGGCCCACGGAGCCACGGCCCACGGAGTGGAAGGGGAAGTTGGGGTTGGGCAGCTTTTCCTGGAGGGGAGAGGAAGGAGGCGCAGGCGCGCAGGCAGGCAGGCGAAGTCCGGCAGGCGGCCGCCAGACTCCTACCCGTCCCCTGGACGGTGTCAGCACGAGAGCATCAGTTACGCAGCTCGCCAGACACAGACGGAGCCCGGCGTGGCCCGCTCTCAAGTTTCTTCTGCCTCCTCTCCCAAACAGAATGGAGCAGCAGGAAAATGAGACTTTCCAAGTGCTAAGGAGCTGTTCGTGGGTAGAGACAGAAGCCTAACAGGGTGTGAGAATGTGTGTGTGTGTGTGTGTGTGTGTGTGTGTGTGAGAGAGAGAGGGAGAGAGAGGAGGGGGTGTGTATAAGCCACACCCAGTCTCAGGCGATTAAAGGCTTACGGAGATTTGACTGAGACCAAAGCCACTCGGACTTCCAACGCTGCAAAGTCCATTTCTCTTTTGCACTGTCATCCCGAACAGAAACAGCAAGCTAACCAGGAATATAAACAATGGCAGCAGTTCAAGCATCTTTCTAATTTTATCCCTCCGTCTTGACCAAGAATTCTCCCCTCGCCATTCTTTCCCACAACGCACAACTCGGTGATGCAACACGAGAGAGATTTATTGAGCACCTACTTTGCACAAGACATTGCTGTCGAGTACTGGGAGGGGCAGAGCAAGACCCACGCAGTCACAGCCCTGGTGCCCAAGCAGCCTGGGAGCGCTCCAGGCCGCAGCACAGTCACGAGAGTACGCCGAGTGCAGCAGTGAGCAGAAAGAGAAGGGGGGAGGGAGTGGGGTGGGGGAGGCCGCGTGATGTGAGTGGAGGAAGTGGAATTTTTTTCCAGTTCGAGGAATCAAAGGCTTCTATGAGGCCTTGGGGAGGGCAGGGCGGGAGGCGAGCAACAGGCCATCCTCACAATGCCTCTGTTTTTTTGGAGCCGTTTCCTGAGAGGCCCAGGACAGCCCGCCCTCTCCTTCCTGCGAGCCTCTCGCTCGCTGTCCCCGCTGTTCGGCCAAAACTGCAATGTGACAGGACCTTGTGACACGTCTCGGCTTTCTGCCTCACCCCGCAAGTTGATTCCACACACCCTCACTTAAGGGTTTATCTGGGGCTGTCCTCTCCGGCCCCAATAGGGCCCTCAAGAGAGGGGAGGACCCGCAAGAGGACTTCTTGTGCCTGGACTCAGCCCCACCTCGCCCCAGACAGCAGTGCGACGACCCCTGCTGAGTAAATGGGGAGAAGAAGCAACCATCTTGTGGCCGGGGGTGGGGGTTGGGGGGGCCTCACTGACAGCAGCCACAGGCCTGGCCACTCACAAGCAATGGACGTGACGATGCACGTTTTGTAGAGAACTTCAAGACACCTAGCCAGTGGGCTTTTCCAGACCAGGATGGAGTGGAGAAGACACACGTGGTCAGCCACAGCTCCCGAAGCTGCGGGTAGGTGGGGGGGGGGGGGCATGCTGCAGGCGGGGAGAAGGTCCCGCATCTCAACCGACCGTGTGGTGCTCACTCTACAGGATCCACCTGTCAACACTCACACGGCCGCACACCCCAGAGGGGTGCGTTTTATACCGCATTTCATTGAATAGACAGGCCTTAAGACACAAGAAGTAGACAAGCCCCTCTGCTTAACTCTCGAAATTACATGCATTGGGGTAACGTTGCCTGAAAACCTCGTGTGAATTTCAGGCGTACGACTGCGTGACACCACACCTGCCGGCCCTACTGTGTGCTCCCCGCCGGAAGCCCGGTCTCCTCCCCGCACCACGTGTTTGACCCCCTTGGCTCTCTTCTTCCAGCTGCTGGCGACCGGGATGCAGAAGTCGCGTCTCTGATTCCCAGGCTACAGGCTGGGTCCCCAGTTGACTTCGTGACACCATCTCCACGGCCCGCCGTCCCCCCTCCGAGTGTGTTGCTTTATGCCTCGGGCCGGGCGGCCCCTTCTCTCCACCCGAGCACGGCTGTGGGCACTTTAGAAACTTCCCCCGCTCAGAGGCGCAAGCCCTAGGGAGAAACACGAAAACCCCAAACTCTGAGATGCTCTCGGACCGTGAGGTGGGCACGGTCCCTGGTCGATCTGTGTCTCTGTCTCCGTGGTGACTCATTTCCCTGGTCCCCCCGTCTGCCCCAAGGGACCACACACGAAGTAACATGACTCACGACAACTGAAAAGTCCCAAGAATGGCAAACGTTTTAGCGATCCACTCGAGCAAATAAGGTTAGAAGTGGCACCCAGCTAGGCGCTCGAGGATCCCAACAGATAAATAATAATAACAAAACCTACCCTTTTTGCCTCCCCCATGACTCGCTCCTAGGCCCCCACACCCCACAATGAAGGTTCGGTCCTCGTCCTCATCCTAGACACGAGGGCAGACGTCAGGGAGAGCGGAATAACAGATTCCCGGTCAGACAGACAGTTAAGTGGCAGAACCAGGATTCACGTTCAGCTTCCCCTGACCCCAAAGCCCAACTCCAGGGCCTCCCAGCCTGGCGTCCCCAACAGGGAGTTACTAAGTTCAAACTGAGCGCCGCCTCCCAGCTCTCTGAGCCCCTCGTAGGGTAAAAAACACTCGATTCTCACCTTAACGAGACTCTGGGATAACAACCAGTAACGGGATTGCTCTTCAACAGTTCTCTACGGGGCGCCAAGGAAAGTCCCCAAAGGTCAGAGGAGCGAGAAACCCACTAAGTTGCTCCAGCTTATTGAGGTCAGCACACGGGGAAAAGAGCCACCCGCAGGAATGCAATTTTATCTGGACCTAGTTGCTGAGACTTACAACAGTATTATTCATGGCTGGTTACTGATGGACTGGTTTGATTCCTTAAAAGGTCGATCTGCCTTTATTAACAATTGTTGACCTCATGTAGGGCTCCGCTGGAGAAAGCTCTTATTTTTTAAAAAAGACTTTATTTGCTCATTTCTAAAGAAAGGGGAAGGGAGGGAGAGAAATATCGATATATCGGATGTGTGAGAGAAACATCGATGTGTGGTTGCCTCTTGTGTACCGCCAACCTGGGACCTGGCCCACAACCCAGGCAAGTGCGTTGACAGGGGATCGAACTGGCAACCTTTTGGTCCGTAGGCTGGCATTCAACCCACCGAGCCACACCAGCCAGGGCAGAAAGCTCATTAAAAACAGGGACTTTTAGAAGCAAAAAGGTCTGTGAAGATGGGTGGGTCCTCCTTTGCAGCTGAAAGAAGCTGAAACCCAGAGAGGCTGGGAAAACTGTCCAAGTCACGGGCAGCTGCAGGGTCGAGAATAAAGCTTACTAGGGGGCATATGAAATCAGGCCCGCCCCGCAGGACCATGGAGGGACATTTCTCCTTAGCCTGAGCTGGACGTTTCAGATTTGAAACTGTTACCCTCAGCCCTGATGACATGGCACAGAGGAGGCTACCATTCTGACTCAAATGTCTGTTAATATATTGTGATGATGTCATGGCCATAATCATAGTAATATCTTCCCACCCTATAACCACAGAGTGGTTTTTCCATTACTCTCCCGTGATCCTCATAACGACCCCGAGAGACAGGCAGGTCAGGACAGTCACTTCTGTGTTAAAAATGAGGAAACCGAGTCTCGGCGAGGTGAGGGAGGTCACCCAAGGTCACAGGGTAAATAAAAACTGCAGAGCTAGGTCTAGAAGCCACGTGTTTTTAACTGCTGATCTAGGGTACTTTCAATAAAATAATAATACTGAGAGAGAAAGCATGGCCGTGGTTTGGTCTAGCAGCCCAAGAGCAATGGCAGGATCTGTGGGCCGCTCATGTCTGAGAGGGGGGCTCTGTCCTGGCCGGGCAGACTGCCCCCTCAAACAGCCACCGGCTGGCGCAGGTGCTGGGAGGGGTGGGGGTGAGGCCCAGGGCACACCCTCCCCTGCCCTGAGAAAACAGCGTCTCACACCGGGGAGCAGAGGTGTCCCGGCCAAACTCAGTGGAGCTCATCGCCGCATCTCCAGGGTCGGCGGTCTGGGAGCAGAAATGTAGGTCAGGCTTCCCAGGCCGGCAGCCAGACCCGCCGGAGGAGCCGCGCATCTTGTGCTGTGTCCGCAGAGCCTAATCGGCCACCACTGCACTCTCCCTGCGCGGGCACAGGGGAGGGGTCCAACTGCTCAGAATCAGGAATCGTTCCGATGTGAAAACAGGTCTGGGAGAGGTGGGCAGGAGCCCCTTCACCAGGATCTTGGGGCCAGGAGGGAGACTCCGGGTCTCTGTCCGGGGGGCGATGGGGACAGGGTGAGACGTCTGGCTCTTTTTCGGAAACCCCTCCACGTGGAGAGTGAACGGGGAGGGGGGGGACACAATGGAAGAGCTCAGGCGAGGGCGGAGGTGGCGGGGCGCAGTGTCAGACACAGAAAGGGACGGATTGGAGAACTACGCGTCGGGAAGACAGGATTTCAGAGTTCATTATCAACGCCGGGGGTGGCATGGGAGAGGGGAAAGGAGAAAACATACGCAGCCTCATAAAAAGACGGCCAGTTTCTTGGGTAAATAAAAAGTTCTGCCCTGGCTGGCGTGGCTCAGTGGATTGAGCACAGGCTGCGAACCAAAGCATCGCAGGTTCGATTCCCAGTCAGGGCACATGCCTGGGTTGCAGGCCACGGTCCCCAGCAACCGCACATAGATGTTTCTCTCTCTTTCTCTTTCTCCCTCCCTTCCCTCTCTAAAATAAATAAATAAAATCTTAAAAAAAAGTTCTTAGGGTTGGAAACAGGACGGCCAGAGTCCACCACCCAGCGCGCTGGCCACACACGGCGGCCGGGAGTGGGTCCATCGCAGCCTCAGCGCTGGGAGCAGGCTTTCCGAGGTCCAGCCCGCGGGAGAAAAAGGATCTCATTGGTTCTGAGTCCGGGTGTACTGCGGCAACTCGGTTCACATTCACTTGGGGTTTCATGCTGTTCTGAGTTTCCTAGGGGTCCCGGCAAATGTGGGTGCCTTGCCTGTGGCCCCCAGTCCCGAGGGGTGAGCAGCTCAGCACCCCCACTGGGCCAAGGGAAGGCACGGGGCACAGCCTGCGGAGAACCAGCACGGGAGACCCTCTGTGCACCCTGTACCCGAAGCCCCTGTTGATCTTGTAGCTCAGGGGTGTCAAATGCATTTCCACCGGGGGCCACATCAGCCTCGCAGCTGCCTTCAAAGAGCCAAGGGGAATGTCAGGACTGTATCCGTGTAACTCCTCCTTAACTAGGGGCAAGGAGCTCCGAGTTGCCACTGGGTAGAGACAAGGTGGAGGGCCGGATTTGGGTCTGCGGGCCTTGCCTTTGCCACCTGTGTTGCAGATGGAGTTTTTGGCATGTTAATTACCAGGAAAAATGGCAAAAGGAACAGGGAACAGAGGGCTCAGAGGAAGAGACAAAGACAGAGTTCCACAGCCTAGGCCACCTCTGGCCACCCTCGAGTCATTACGGATTCTGGGGCCAGAGGCCTGGGGGGCGGGGGCCCAGGGGGGGTCTCCACGGTGTGAATCTGGTTCTCCCGAGACTTCGCTCCTCCCCGCCGACACCTGAGTATCTAAGCCTGCCTGAAACAGCTACCTGAAGAACACTTCCAAGTTAGCCAGATTTGGAAGCAATTACCAAAAGAAAAATAAAACAGCACATCCTCTGAGGCGTATTTTGGGCAGCCACACTCAAGACGAAATCCAGACCACGCTGTTCCCTAATTTCTGTATGCCTAGTCAACTCCGGGTGGCCGGGCTGACCTCGGCGTGCAGTGAATAGCTCCCCTTGTCCCGCAGCAATCTCCGCTCTATGGAAGGGCGGGGTCACCTTTCATCCTGAGACACAACGGGCTATAAAGCCCCACTGGGCGACTCAGACAGACCGCACGCACCTGCCCACTTGCACCCTGGCCTGGAGGCCGCTCCGACAGAGCTCAGCCTCAGCCGAAGCTCCGCCAGGCCGGGCACGCTGCCAGCGGGGCACTGGACATGTCCCCGGCTTCTTCCGCTTCCGAAAACAGAAGTTGCCACACACGTGAAGCAATACAACGCTACAGAAAAGTACAAGCAGAAATAAGGCGTCTTCTCCCTCCCCTTCAGGGGAACTCGGGGACCGGTCTTTGGGGGAGCTGACCCTGCGCACGTAACCCTACAGGAGCGCGGGGACACCGACGGGCAGGTCTGCCACACCGAGGCGGCATGCTCCTCTGGGGCGCACGGCGAGAGCCCCTGTGAGGGAGGCACCGTCAGCTGCTGCGGGCCAGAAGCACGGCCGGGATGCAGCCTGCTGGCACCCGTGGGTGTGTGAGCACGCCGTCCTCTTGCCCTGATCTGGGGGGAGAACACACGTGTCAGGGTAGGGTCCCCTTCGCATTGTGCACGCTTACTGGATTTGTCTGCGAAACAGCCACGCCGTCCAGAATGAAGGGTGCCGGGTGTCTGGTCTACACTGGACTCAGTGAGTGGTTTTCCACCTTCTGCCCTCGCTCAGGGCCCACAGACGCGGGGAAGAAATACCACCTTATGACCAAGCACCTGTGTCCGCTCCCCGTCCTCACCTTCCAAACACCTGCTCGTACGAGCGGAATGGGGGGGGTTCCTGGGAGCTTTCACCTTGGGGCCTAAGCACAAAACTGAAACAACTCTTGAGTTTAGAAATAAACTGAAAGTGAGAAATGGTGTCATTTAAAAAATATTTTTTTAAAGGAGGCTCAGATACTGCAATGGTCTCGGAGTCAGAGTCCCTGCTCCCAACTCCCCAGGACAGGGGTGGCTCACTGAGGGTCACAGGGGACATGTGGACAACCGCCCCTTTAAGGTTTACAACAACCTGGGCAGCTCGGCTGCCGGCAATGACCACGAATCCCCCGTCCTTCCAAACACCTGTACGGCGCCACTTCCTACCTACCTATGAACCTTCGTAACAGCCACCGACTAGGAAGCAAAAGGTACTCAAACTCATTCTACTGCCACCCAGTATCGTTCTACTGTTAAGCCAAGGGAGTCACTCAACCCCAGAGGCGATTCCTAACCCAACCTGCACCCATCATGGCCCCGCAAGTAACGACCTGTTAAATGGGCGCCCAGCCCAGCTGGCCGCCATCACAGCAGGGACCGAGGACGGTGGCCCTGAGAAGCGACATCCTGAGTGAGGCTCAACCAAAACAAATGAACGCCCACTGCGGCCTCCACGTGGGGGGGTGGGGAAGCAGCTTGGGCTCCCTGGCCAGAGGGCTCAGGAGGGAGGACGGCTGGGCTTCTGGTCAGGCAAGACACCTCCCCGCAGAGGGGAGTGGCCAGAACGCTGGATCTTGATGACCTCTCCCAGCTCAAAACAAACCGGCCCCATGCAAAAACGCCCCCCGTGACATGAGCGCCGGGGGAAGGCCAGGCCAGGCCTGCCCTGAGGGTCAGCCTGCTCTCTGCCTCCTCTCTGCATCCTGCCAGACTCCTCTGTGGCCGGGGGACCTCCGGGTATGTGGTTCCACTTCCAAAGCTCCGACCCCGGTGGGGGAGCGAGGGTGACTGACATCTGCGGGGCCACGGCCTCCGGTCTGCACCCAGCTGAGAGGCAGAAATGAAGGCGCCCAGGTGGGACGCCTGCTCGTGTGGCCCCGAGGTTCCTACCAGCATCGCACTGTTTACAGCGTGGAGCAAGCGTGATGGGCCCACAGGTACCCGAGCGCAAGGCCCTGCTGGTGGATTCTGGGGCTGGAGCTGGGCCTCCGCCCACCACCCACGGCCGCATCCCAGTGGGACTGGATTGGGATAAGTGTGCACACTGCTCACCCTCCTGCCTAAACCCTTCCCAGTGGTGTTCACACTGTGCTTACACATCCAACATTTGTGCGCTTCACTGTCACACTTAAGAACGACTCTTTTTGGAAAACACCTTCCAGCATTTTGGAAATAAAACCCCACCTCCTCCCTCCGGCCTGCAAAGGCCCCCTTGCCCTCCCCTGCCCCCCTCCCCAGGGGAACCGCTTGCGGCCACCGTGCGGAGTCACACTGCCTTCCTTCTGGTCCTCCACGCCAGCCCCACGCCGCCCCTCCTCACCCACCCGGCTTCAGGGGCAACACCATCCCCTGGAGACTCCTGGACCCAGTCCCTGGTTCTCTCTCTCTCTCTCGTCCCCGTTCTCCTCCTGGGCAGCCGTAGCTACCTGCGGCTTTGTTTCCTGTCTCCCCCGTGAAACTGGGAACCGGCTGCCGGCTCCCCGACCTCGTCCCTGCTCCCAGTCCCGAGCCTGGCACAGTGAGGGTGCCCAAGAGTTGGTGCGACCGAAGCGTGCCCTTCGGCAACAGGCCTCTGTGCCTCAGTTTCCCCCTCTGGAGATGGGCACCGTCGTGGCGGCGGATCTGCCAGGAGCAGGTGCTCAGGGATGGTCTCCCCTCTCCTTGCTCCCAAGTTAAATGAATAACTTTGCCCACGTGAGCCCTCGCTGAAAGGGTGAGAGGGGCTAATCATTAGCCACTGGGGAAATAAAACCGTTTGGTCCCCTTGGACTCGCCGTCACCCTTGGCCTATTTTCTTGAGGCTGAGCCAGCGGGGTTCCGTGATCCGATCCTCGGAGACCTCTTATTGTTCTACCCTGGAATCTGGGGGCCGGAACACGCAGTCTCAGATGGCTCCAAGACCCCCTCCCACTGAGCGTGTCGTTCCAAACCGCGTTCCACGAATCCGGGGCCCCAGAGGGCCGCTCATGCGCATAGAAAATGAGATGTCAAAACAGTTTACCTATGATGTTCACCGTACTATCCACTTCACTTTTTATAGCTGAAGTCAGGACCGCATACTCGGGAGAAACATCACTTACTCCATTACTAAGCCCCAAAGATGACTCAACTGGTTCTTGCTAGGAAGAAGAAAAGAAAAAAGAATTGAGAATACTTCCTTTTCCCTCCCTTTCCTCAGCTTCAACTCTATCCTCTGCCTCCTCCTTTCTCTAAGGCCAGGGTCACCCCCTCCTTCTGCGTCGCGTTCCTCCTCCGAGGACGCGGTACCAGCGCACCCGCCTGCCTTTCGGATGTGGTCCCACCTGCACACGGCGGTCTGGGCCCAGCAGAGCTGCATGGCTGTCTGGGGCAGGGGTGTCACAGTCATTTCCACCGGGGGGCCACAGCAGCCTCGAGGTTGCCTTTCAGAGTGCCGACTGTCATTTCAACTCCTTAACAGTTAAGGAGTAGTTACATGTATACAGCCCTGAAATTTCGGCCCTTTGAAGGCAACTGTGAGGCTGATGGGACCCCCCCACCCCCGTGAAGATGAGTGTGACACCGCTGATCTGTATCGAGTGCCTTGTGCCTGGTTTCCAAGTTGTCCTTCTCAGAGGGAGGGAGTGCTCCCAAGGGCCGGCTCCTGGCTCTCTCTCGGCGGCGGGAGACCTGCCATGTCTTTTACGATGATTTCTGAGGAAGAGCTCTTCCCTGCATTTCTGAGGAAAGCTGTCTCAACCCCTGGCCCAAGCAAGGACTGGAACCCGGGGGACGCTGCGGATGACTTCTTCTCAGACCCGGTCTGCCCTGGACTCTGGCCACTGGAGCCTCCTGCCCCGGGCAGGCGGCTGGTAACTCGGGCCAGACGCACAGCCGAAGGCTCCCTCCCCTGATGCGGTCCAGTCGAGAGACCCGCACCCACAGCTTCACGGAGACGCCTCCTAAGGGCCCGAGCGTCCCACGCAGCTCCAGGGGCTGCACGTGCATACTACGGAACAGTGAGGCAGCCTTCCTCTCCTTACCCAGGCCTCTCAGGCCTGCTGTATGCGTGCGCACCCTAACCCCCCTGTCTCGGAGAGTGACAGCCAGCCAACCCCGGGAGCCCCGGCCCCGGGGTGCGTGGTGACTTCCCACAGTCTGCAAAACTGCCCTTGGGTCCCAGACAGCGATCGAGCCAGACAAGGAAAGAGCCACACAGGACAACGCCTTTGGGAAGCCAAAACGGAGAGGAGGGTGCAGGAGCGGAACGAACACAAGACGAAAGCATAGCGTCGTGTGAGGCCGGCGTGGCTGTGCTTGGGAAATCCAGGGTGCTGAACACCTCTGAGGCACGCGGGGCATTTCTACCAGCTTGTTTGTGCGCTGCTTGGGATCAATGACGAACCTCCCCACCCAAAGTGACTTAGGGAGTCACACAGCGAAGGAGGGGGATGTCCTCCTCCTTCCTGATCCCACCTGGCAGGTTCCTACTACCACCACAGCTGTAGTATGTTCAAAGACACCACTGCACCGGAACAGCTCAGTTCTAAAACTGGACAGAAGAAAGCACGCAAGGCGTGGTTGACCAGATGTACCGAAGGGCGTCCATCTAAGGAAGGGCCCAGGACAGCCTCGCCAGGCAGAATCGCTCCCTCTTCCCCCTGCAGCCCCTCCCATCCTCCCTTCCAGAACAAGGTCCAGATAAGAAGTCTGGCCCTGGCTGGTGTAGCTCAGTGGACTGAGCGCGGGCTGCGAACCAAAGTGTCGCAGGTTCGATTCCCAGTCAGGGCACATGCCTGGGTTGCAGGCCATGACCCCCAGCAACCGCACACTGATGTTCCTCTCTCTCTCTCTTTCTGTCTCCCTCCCTTCCCTCTCTAAAAATAAATAAATAAAATAGTTAAAAAAAAGTTTTTTAAAAAACAGTCTGTCCTTTCTGGGGAAAAAAACTCACTGGCTGGTGACTTGAGTCACCATCTTTTCTCTCCCCTCAGAGCCAAACTTCCAAACAAGTACCTGCCTTCCCCCCTTCGCCCCACCACCCTGGTTAGAGGCTGCGGCCTCGCTGCCTCTCCACTCGAGGATTCAAGCGTCGGGCTCCCTGCGGCTTGGGCGGGGGGTGCAGGGAAGGACAGGCCTGGCTTTGCAGCCACACGGGCCTGGGCGCAAAGCCTGGCCCCTCCACCTCTCACTGGTTCAGGACTTCACTTAACCTCTTCAGCCTCTCTCAGGGCCTGCAGGGCAGCTGTCAACGGAGGGGACGCCAGGGCCGATGTCATAAAGACGAGATACGGAGACCGAACGAGATAAACACGCACCTGGCACTCATAAAAAAACATGCTCGCTGTTATGTACCGCCGCCAATAAAGCTCTGCCTGCCCCCACTCACTGGCCTTTCCCCAGGGCCCTTTCCCACGATGCCGGACTCGGACGCCCAGCGGGAAGACCTGCACGCTGCCCCCCCGACGAGATGACCACCTGAGGGGCTGCAGGCCCCACCTTTCCAATGGCACCTTCCTCCTCCCCGGTTCCCTCGATGGCTGTGCCCTCACACGTCCCTTCCCAACCACACCCCGTGCTTCACTCACTTCTGTTTCCTCAGGTCCCTCAAAAGCAACTACAGAACATGCGAAGGAATTATAGAAAGAACTGCCCATTTTTATGGGCTTCTTTTGCTACTGTTTACTCGCTCAGCTTCTAGGTTTCTCATACAAGCAATGAGCCAGTCAGACGTGCATATACTTAACGACCTAAATTCTTCTGACTTCTCAATGGGAGACCTCTCCGAGTTTCACAGGATCTATAGTATAATTAGTGGCAAGTGGCACATTTTATCACTTTACGCTTCAGCAAACTGTGACTCAGAGACAGAATTAATCTCCCAAGGTCACACTCCTTGTAGCCTGAAGAGACACTGGAGCTACACTCCGTCTTTGACCCTGAAACACAGTCCGGTTCCAGGAGCTTTCCACCGCCCCAAGGAGCCCGCGCGCGTCCCGCAGTGAGTCCAGCAGAGACGGGGACAGACCGCGTCCAGCACCGCTCCCTCGTGCGCCCCTCCCCGAGCCCTGCCCCGCGTCCAGAACGGAACGGCAGAGTCCACTGGTGGAGACTGGGTGCGACTACCCTCCTCCCGCCCCCACGTCAGAAACAGCCTGTCCACTTCAAAGCCCCCAGTGTGACCAGCTCACTGGTACAACACTCTGGAAGGACATGCAGTGAGCTGCCCGGGAGCCGGACCCGGGCCCCCCCGGCACGGTCTCCATCCGGGGTGCAGGACAGCAGGGTCCTCACTATGCTCGGTCGGAAGCTGTGGAATGAGTGGCACAGGAGTATCGAAACCCAAACTCTCTCTCTTTCTCTGCACATAAAGCGAGGAACCCAGAGTAAAGACAGGCCGTACGGCTCCGTACGGAACATGTGTTCAGAGACCCTGCAGGTCTCGAATGGCCTTGGTCCACAGCGCCTCCCGGCCCTCTCCGCGCCCACTCTGCCCTGCCCCTGCGTGACGCACCACCACCAACCGGGCCTGGTCCACCCTGAGCCGGCCTCCTCTCCCTGCTCCCTCTCTGACTTCAGGCACGGGCTCTTCTCTGAATCGAGCCGTCCTGGCTTCCAGCCCTCTCGGCTCGCCCCACAGAAAACCAAAAGGAAAAGACGGCACTTGGGTTCAAGGTCCTCCCGGTGCATTAACTCTGCCAAACACTTACGCCCGACAACGTGTTTTCTCATTGTGACATCCAAGGTGTGGTCTACAGTTTAAGGGGTTTTTGAAGACAGCAAACCAGCACCCGCAAGAGTTTGGGGGCAGGGCAGCCTCTCTCACCCTCTAAAATAATGCCCCTTCGGCTGGTTTCCAAGCCACGCACGCTTGGGTCACGGGACAGCAAGCTCCAAGCCCATTCTGTGTCATCCCTGTGCCACCGGTTTTTGTCTAGATGTCCCCTCCCTGAAGCCAGATATAATGGCCATAAGCCCATTTCCCACCCCGCCCACCCCCCGAGTACCCCAGTTCATCTCTGCAAAGCCAGTCTCCTTGAAGCCACATTGAAGAGGATCTCTAGGGCTCTCACTAACAAACATTTCAAGCTGACACCTGGGCTTCATAAAAGGAGGTCAGGGGAGGCACACTGGTGCCTGCGGAGGCTACGAGACCTCTCCGAACAGGAGCTCTAGTAAAACACGCAGAAGCCTCCTGCCTGGTCCTAGGAACCCCTCCCCCTTCTCCCCTTCCTTCCCGGGAACTGGATTGTCTGCATTCTCGTCCTCCGCAGTCTCACTGCAACTTCCCCTTTGACCTCTCTCTCCTCTTGGCTCGCTTGTCTCCTCGCCTTCTCCCCGTCTCTGTCTTCATCTCATTTGCAAGGCCTCTGCCGGCATCCTTGAGTGCATGACCACACACCTGTCCACCGGTCGGGCATTCGCTCTGGGGGCTCTCTGGCGTTGCGAACTCAGCACGTTCCAAGCTAAACTCGCCCTTCCCCACAAAACATGCGCCATTCCCAGCAAGCCCCTCCCTGAGGGCTGGAAACGCGGGGCCACCCGCTGACCACCCTTCCTGCCCAGCCCACCTGGCGCCCTTCTCATCTCAGCTCCTTCACGCAGCGTCTCCCGCCCCGTTCCTGCCGAGCTCCACGAGAAACCCCAGCCTCCAACACCCACCTCCTCACGCTCCACATCTCCCCCCAGGAGCCCGGCTGCTGCCCCTTGCTTCACAACCCCCCACCCCCCACCCAGAGGTTATCCAGCCGACCGGTTTTCACACTGTGCTCTGAGCAGTCGCCTTCTCACGAAGGTTTAAAAAATTGAGGACCTCTTGCCACCAAGGAAGGGACGGCTCTGGTATCTGCCCTGACAGTCGGCGGTCCTCCAGCTTATCTTGGGACAGGGACAAGGAGCTATTGTTTTCTAACCTGGCTACAATCACTATTAGAACCAACCGCTCTGTTAGGGAGTTCCGCTCAACCACTATGCGCTCTCTGTGCCATCTGCCCAGAGGTCTGCACGCACAACTATCACACCAGGCCTCCTCCGGACCCAGTGACTCCAGCGGCCCTCCTAGATTCTACTCTCCACCATCACACCCATTCTTTGATCTGAAAACTCTTCATCATTTCAAAGCATGCACCTCTCCTCTGCAAACAATCCTCGGAGGCAGGAGTATTCATTTCTGATCCTCGCTACCTCTGTGGCTCTGCTTCCCATTGCTCCCTCCCACCAACCCCTGTTGTGACGAAGCCAGTTTCCTGACTCACCCCCGGAAGACCGAACAGCAACTCAGAGCCCCAGGCCCTCGTGCAGGATGCTCCCCCGGCCCTGGAGAATGGGCTCCATTTTTTTCATTCAATCCATCCCCTGGGGCCTGGCTCAGACCCGGCAGCCCGGGAGCGGCTGGGAGGCCCTGAGCATGGTGACAGACCGTAGGTTCTGGGGCTGGGCTCGTCTGGGCTAAAACTCCAGCTCCACAAAGCAGCGCAACCTTGGGACAACCACTCAGCCTTTCTTTGCCTCCGTCCCCTCACGTGCAGGAGAGAGACGACCTGCCCACCGCGGGGGGCAGCAAATGAGATGATAATTTGAGCCTGGCCCTTGGCAGAGGCCCCCAAATGTCAGCTGCCACACCTGTGTTTTGCTCGTCTCTGTCCTCATTGATCTTGACACGGTGGCACCTTTGAAACACATCTATGCATTGGGAATGTCCAGTCCAGTGTCTGCTCACTATGGTGTTCCTGCCTTTTGCTTCCTTCCTCTGCTTCCTCCACTGTAACTTCCTTGGTTACCCCCGAGCAGGAGGGCCGAGGGAGAACGGCTCCCCGAGGATGCAGGTGGCGCTCACGGGGGGAGTGGCTAGGCAGCGTGGGGAAGCAGCCAGGGCAGCATCTCCGCTCCTGCGACGTGGCCGAGGGGCCGCGGGCCTCCCTGTCTCCGGGGGGCCGTCTGCTGGGAGGACACACGGCAGGGAGACCAGATGCTGTGTGACCCCAGAACGATGCTGACTGTCAGTCTGCACACTCGCAACACCCTCTGCTTTTCCAAGCCTCAGCCCAACTTGAACTGGCCGAGGGCTGGGAAGGGCCTGCTTCCAAGGCCGATTTCACACCTCGTCCGTCACCACACACAAGCCAGACTCCCTCGGTGGGAGAGACCCGCCTGGCACACCCGGCAGCAGACTCGCACAGCATGCGTGCACTCTGGGCTTAGCTGTTCTCGCATCCGACAAAGGTAACGTCCTGCTAGCTCAGGACGGATGAGGCCCTGCGATCACACGATTCCGGACTCCCCGGAGAGTGAGCTTTGGAAACACCCCACAGAAGCAGTGAGAGAACACGATGGCATCGGTGGTCAGCAGCCACGGAACCTGGGAGGCCCTTGTCCACGTGCCACTGCAGGACCCAAGCCCGCAGATTTTGGTTCAAAAGGTGAAATCACCTGCCTCCTGCTGAGGGAACAATGTCCCCTTCAGAGGCCAGTTTCCGGCGTTAGCCATGCTTTCATCGTTCCAGGAGACGTCACAGCGTGCACTGGGCCGGGGTGGAACTTGACCCGCACGGCTGCGCCTGAGGGGGGCCTGTCACTTGCTGTCTGAGCGCCTAAGGCCGAGGCTCCCCCAGGGCTGTGCCCTCCACAGCCTGTTCACCTGAGTGGCCACGTGGAGACACTGCCACGGCTGACGTGACCGCAGTGTCCTGCACTGAGGAGGACACCACGTGTCGGCTAGTCTAGGATGCACCTGCCCACATCCCTGAAACAGGATGTGCCTTACAACCAACCACTTGTGCGTCGCGGTTTCGTCGGAAGCAGGTTTTCTCGTTTGGGGGGATGCACAGGCTAACGCTGAGAGGCGAGCGTCTGCCACTCCCTTATTATCTCTCCACGAACTCCCTCCTGACATGTGAGACCCCCTCCTGCCCCACGTGCTGTGTTCGTTTATGCTTCTGCTGGGCCAACACACGCTCAGGCACGTGTGCGGCGGTCACACACGCAGGGACCACCCGTTCCGGACCCGGCACTGCACGGGACGCAGCGGGAAGCAGGACCTGGTCACCCTGCAGATCACGGCAAATTCTTCCACATCACACACTGGTGGGGAAGCTGCACTTTTCCGACTGAACCACACTGCTCAAAACTCCACGCTTTGGGAGACTTGCTACAACAAATACCTACATGTTTTGAACTGCAAGAAAAAAATAATTTTTTTTTAAAGCGAGGCAGGGGGGACCGGCACATTACAAAGCACCGGAGAGACACACCTGCCCAGCACCAGCGTGCGCCTGACGTGCGTCCCCATTCCAGCGAACAGACGGCACGGAAACTCTGACGCTGGCGAGACAAGGGCCGATCTGCCCACCGGACACTCGATGACACTGGGGAGTTAAAGGCTGCCCGTTTTTGAAAGATCTATGCCGAAATATTCATGGAAGACATGGCAGGATGTCTGGAATTTGTCTCAAAATGTTGAGCTCAACCACGCAACATTGTTTGCAGAGGTCAAAAACCATTAATACTGAGGCTGGGGTGGCGGCCTACGGGATACATTTCACTCATCTCTCCCCTCCCTGAGTGCATAAAACTTTTCTACGATAAAAAGTTACAACAAAAGTGGGCCTTCCTACGTTGCTAAATTTAGAGTAAGTCAGAAACTAAAAATGCCGAAAATGAAACTGGGGGTATGGCTGTTACAATGCGCTGCCTAAAATATTTTTTTTCCGTTCTAGAGATAAGTATGCCTGAAACATTAACTGTTTACCTAAGTTTTCCCTCCAACTCTACCTCCACAAGTCTAACTTTGTATCTGAAGCAAGTTTTTAAACATTTTTTCCTCCTAGATTGACACGCTGGTTTATTTTTGTAAACCCTGAGCTGTCTCAGGCAGTTTGGTTTTTTCCTCGGGTCAACAGCTGACTCTAGATTAGAAATCAGGACCCTTGGCATCTCCTTCAAGTTCAGTTCTAAGTAACGGCGTGACCTTGGCCACGTGACCCACAGACTTTGGGTCCACGTCACTCAACTCCCTCGAGCCTCAGTTTCTCCATCCGCCAACAGAGTGCATCGGACCTGACGGTCTAGGGGTCTGGGGCCGCAGGGTCTGCCCCCCGCCTGGTAGCTGAAGCTCGTCCTCCGTTTTGCTCGGGACCGCTGCCTGTCCTCTGCTCGTTAGCAAGGGCTACCCAACCTGCACACAAACATGCTCGCGCCGAAGGGGATCTCAGACCTCGCAGCCTCCTGAGAAGCTCACACACACACACACACACACGCACACGCACACCCCGGTGGAAAACCCTGGGGGAGGCCGCTCTCACAGTGGAGCAGGAAAAATCTCCCGAGACCCCCACGCTAACGCAGTGTTTGACCTCAACTAGGTCCCCCACCTAAGGGCCTGGCACGGACCGTGTCCATAACACACAGGTAACCCATTCTAAAACAAGGAAATAATATAGTTCATGCAGTACTTTAAAACACACCTAATAGCCCGAAAATGTACTTCGTGTTATCAGCTAGTGGCTGGCTGCTGGAGCTGAGGTGGTCCTACGTGAGTGACGAGCAGGAGGAGACTTGAGAGACAGACTCAGCTCCGTGTGAACCTGGGGCTCACTCACACATTTGTCAGTGAGACCGGGTGCAGCGGGGGCACGTGCCCATGTGTCTGCAAGTGGGGGCAGGCCAACGAGGAGACGTGTAAAGCACACAGAGCACAACGGCAGCGGAAGCAAGGCCAGGTACTTCCCAGGGGTCACAGTACTTGTTGTGTTTAGGAAACAGAACAGGAATTACTAACACGGCCCCGAGTTTGGCCCTGCTCCCTGAGCAGCCCAAGGATTACCTTGATGTGCTTAACTCGGTCCTCCTTTTCCGTCTTCGGCTTCTTTCCTGTGGCGACAGAAAACAGTTCGGGGTTAATCCGTGAAGAGCACAACAGAGAAACAATTTCCCCTGGGCTAAAAAGGCTTTCTAAAACTCTCCGGGAACCTGGCGAACCTGGACACGCCTGCATCCGTCCAAGGCCGAAATTCCAAATGTGTCACCGCCTTTGGTGACCTGCGGGTCACTGTCCCCAGCCAGGCAAGGGCAGAATTATCATCCACGGGGTGAACCACAGACACAGAAACAAACCCCCAAAAGTGCTACAAGATACATTAAGTGGTCGTCGGGTCGGTCGGCAAATCCCTTTATCTACCTTTCTTAGAAGGCCGCTCGGATAAGGGCAACATCCGGTAGACGCGGAAGGCATTATTCCCCTTCTTTATACTTTTATCCTTGACTTCTTCTATGTCGGGCAGGGAGTTCATGGCACACCGGAAGTTCGCCTTCCATGTTTTGGGATCAGGCTTATCTACTCCTGGCTGATGCTTTCCTAAGAAAACAGCCAAAAGAACTGAGGTTAGGGGGAAGTGGGGCGGGGGAAGGAGACAGACACAGAGCAAACATTTCTGGAAACACAGGCTGGCTCGCTGGCTCGCTGGCTGAGCAGCAGAGACTCTCAGCCCCAGGCTGTGCCTGCAGCGGCCGACGCCGCGGCGTGCCCGGGACTGAGCAGGCTCCTGGGATGTGGGAAAGTTTTATTTTAGGATCTGGACAGTTGCGGGCAAACGGGTACACGCTGGTCACTCTGACTTTGCCAGAACAGCTTGAGAAAAAAAATTAATAATGGGAGAAGAATGGGGAATCCGTGTAAAGTACCAGAGGAGGCTGGGAGACTGGGAGGCCAGGGAGCACAGGTCACTGGGTGTCTCTTTGTCATGTGAGAAACGTTAAGTAGGAAGTCCGCTCCTGTAAATAGCTCCCGACTTACATTTTGTTGTCGGTAAATAAACTGTTGACTACCCTTTGGGGAGGCAAGTTGAACCCAAGCGCACAGCTGCAGAACAGAGAAGTTCTTGGTCACCCCGGCACGCACCTGGGGAACTTAGACAGAAATTCGCACCACAGGAAATGTACGGGCCGGGTTTCTGGGGGGGCGGGTGGACCCTCACTTCTGGGGGATAAAGCCTGACCCCCGTGTCCTGGACGTGCCTGGGGACAGCTGACAGGTGTTCTGGAGCTGTCTTCACGAGACCACGACCCAGGAGGCGCGATGTATGTAGTACACAAAAATAAACACCACAGTGTACAGCTGAAACTTGCCGAGAGAGGAGAACTTCAGGGTTCCCGGTAAAAAACCTCCCGATGAAAAGGAAAAGCTGTGAGGCCGTGAGTGGGCGCATCCCCTCGAGGGGCTGCATCTCTTCACAAGGACCACTCGGGTCAAATCATGCCTTTCAACATCGTACAATCTTACTTATCCATTATACCACAATTGGTTTTTTAATGTTTAAAAGATTTTAGTTATTTGTTTGTTTGTTTGGAGGGAGAGGGGAGGCAGGGAGAAAGAGAGGGAGAGGCACATCGATGCGAGAGAGAGAAGCTGATCCACTGCCTCTCACAGGTGCACGCGCCCTGATGAGACCACGCCCACCACCCGGGCACGTGCTCTGACCGGGAATCGATCCGGCGGCCCCTCACTCGGCGGAAGGACACCCGGCCCGCTGAGCCGGGAGGAGGCATGAAAGCAACAACGGAAAAGCAGCAGTGCCGCCTCCGCCGACGGCGCAGGGGTGCCGGTACCTGTGTGGATCGCCCAGTTCCTGAAGAGCGGTGCGTCCTTCTCCACGTCCCACCCGTGTCGAGCTGCGTGCATCCAGGGGATCTGAAAAATCTTCTTCTCCTGGGGGGGAAAAAAAAAGTAAGTGAGAACTGTAGCCATGGCTTTCAGGGCGCCGTTGAGGAGGGCCCCTAAGTTCTAGCAGGGAGGATTCCCACTAAGTATCACTGGGCCTGTTGTGCTGCCACGGTAAAACCTACTGTAAACCAGCCCACTTCCCCAATGGACCCCAAGTCTTGACCTTCGACCTGGCTGAGACTCAGAGTCGTGCAGCGTCCGGCAGAGCGGGACTGCAGCCCGAGGCCCCAGGGGATGATTTGGGACCTTCCATCGTGTCGGGTTATCTGTGTCCCCTCTTCTCGGAAGAACCGCAGACAGCGGGCCCTGACTGACACGTCTCATGCTCATTCTTATCACTTATCTCCATCGTTTGGTACAGAGAAACTCCAGCCGCCTCAGTAAATCAAAAAGTAGGCAACTCTCCAAAATACCCATTTGTGCTGCGAAAGGGAAGTTGGGGCCAGGAAGCCACGGTCACAGAGACCCAAGCATCCCCGGGGCGTGGGTAGCCCCGGAAGCAGGAGACCCTGCCTCGTGTTCTGGCCTCCGTGTGTCCACTGCCCTGCGGGCGACGGCAAGCAGTGCAAAGACGGTCAGCGATGCAGCAGGGACACTCTGTCTGCAGAGCAAAGCCGCTCCATAAAACGCATCTTCTGTCCGGCCTTTCCGACTCCGTCACAGCCCGAGAGGCCACTCAGAATCGCTCCGGTGAACCCCGGCAGACATGTGACGTGACATGGCAACTGGTGCTTCGGAAACGAGCTCACACGCGTGGTAAAACCACACAGGGGTAACGTGGTTCCACCGGCAGCGCCGGCAGTCACCTCGGTCCCGGCACCCGCCATGTGGCTGCACGTGCTCGCACGGTCTCTTCTGTCTTATGTCACGACCGCGTGAGCTGCGTCTGTGTTGTCACTCCCACTTCGCAGCTGAAGACGCGGAGGCACAGGCCGGAGTTTCTCAGCAGAGGCACACGGGGCAAAAAGTGTCGGAATTCCAGAGCGAGGCCGGGCGAGCCCGCCTTCCCTCATCCATCACAGCACGCCTTGTCCCCGGAGTTCGGATGTACACGATGTTCAGGTTCTTGACGGATCTGCTGACCTGGATTCTATGGTGACGGACGCCCAGGAAAATGTACACTTTCAAAGCCTTCCAGCTCACTCTGACCGTTCCCAGGCCCGGGGAGGTGCCTGCGCCCCAGCCCTGGGGAGGGCGGGAAACGGCTGGTGGGGACTTCCCGCAGGCAGGCCGGTCGGTGCAAGGCAGAGGGGGCCCCGGCCGGACCAACGGGGCTCGGGGGCCCCTGCACAGAACCAGCCACAAAGCCTGAACGGAGAGTATTTCAGGACATTTGCGAGTTCCCCAAAATGCGCTGAAAGGGAAAATTCTGCTGTGCCTAGAACTCCGTAAGCAAAGGAGAACTGAAAGCAAGAGGCTCTCCGTGGACGCCGCCCTGTTCCCTCTGCATCACCCACCGGCTCCGCGGCTCTGGGGGGGTCGGCCGTTTTCAAAAGAGCAGCCCTCCGAGGGGGGCTGAGGGCAGCTTCATTTCTGATGCAGACGAAACCGGAGAGGAAATCGCCCATCGCTGTTTTTGATGTTCGAGTGAAAAGTGAGGAATGGTGAGAACGCGCTTATTTCCGTGAAAGAACTGTCCCCTGGGGAGCGCAGCCCGAGCCTGAAGGTTTGTGCTTCCAGGGTCAGGCCCTGGAAGAACCGGCTGCTGCGCTGTGTTCTAGGACACAGGAGGTCCGGGCGCCACCGCCGGAAACTGGTGAGACGCACAGCCGACTGCGACAAACAGATCTTCCTCCGAGTGTCTGCACGCAGGCAGGCTGTGCACACACGCCAGCTCACCTCGTGTCCCGGAGACCTCGCCAACGTCACGCAGCTACAAACGTGCTACCTGAACTGGGCAGATTTCCACCACGGACCCTCCTGGAACGGGCAAGGGACCCGAGAAGACCGAATACAGGGCCAGTGGGCACGTAGAGAGATGCTCAGCACTGGAATCGCCAGGGACATGCAGAGCAAAGCAGTGACAAGGTTCCATTTCATACCCACTAGGATGGCTAGCATCAAAAAAATGATAATAACAAGTGCTGGTGATGATGTGGAGAAACTGGAACCCCCATACGGTGCTGGTGGGAATGGGAAATGGGGCACCGGCTGTGGGACACAATTTGGCTGCTACTCAAAAAGTTAAACACAGAGTTACCACACAACCCAATAATTTCACTCTCGGATATGTGCCTGAAAAATTACGAGCAGGCGTTCCAACAAATACCTTGCATGAGAGTTCAGAGCAACACTAACAGATAAAGGAAACGTTGTCTATGTATAAAATGAAATAGTATTCAGTGTGCTGATACATATATGCTACAACATGGATAGACCTTATAGATACTGTGCTAAGTGAAAGAAGCCAGAAACCAATTCCATGTCACGTGGTTCCATTTAGGTGAAGTGCCCGGTCTAGGCAAATCCACAGACCCAGAGAGCAGGCTCGTGGTGGCCATGAACAAGGGGAAGGAAATGAAAAGTGGGCCCTTGATGAAAATAATGTTTCCTCTTCGGTGATGAGGGAGTTTGGAGTTAGATAATGGTGATGGTTACCTCACATTGTGAATGTCCTGAGTGCCACTGAATTGTACAGTTCAACATGGTAAAAAAACCCACAAAAACCCAAAACCTGCATGGAACTGTTAACTCGTTTTTGATACAGAAAAAAAAGAGAGAGAGAAAGAAACCACTAATGAACGAATCCCACACATATTTTTTTAAAAGGTCATGTTGAAAGGTAAAGGTGACATTCATTTCACAACCAGAAGAGGTTCTGACCAGTAGACATTCTGGCCGCAGGTCACTGTGTCCCCTGGGACGGTGAGGGCGCTGCTCTGCATCTGTGTGGACTGTGACACTGGCGCGCACCCTCAGAAGCCTCCCACGTGCCCGGCGTGCACACAGAAGGAAGGACTCACGTGCCTGAGTCCACCCACACTGGCACCCAAGGGCGGGAAGGACAGGTAAGCGCTGTCTGAGTCGAGAGGAACACTGCAGATGACCTTGGGCAACGCAGAACCAGCACGCCTCGGCCCCGAGTGGAAACCGAGTCTCTTACCTCTCTCCACCCCTTCTCTCCCCAATACTTACGGGACGTTCCCATTTCATTTGCTATTTTTGTTTGAATTCCTTACCCTGTTCCCAGGTGGCCTGATATGTACCCACGCACGAGCCTGCTTTCAGGGAAGAGGAGGGGAAGGCCTGGACCTGGCCGCTGACCTCCTGTGCCTGGCGAGTGGCCTGGCCGGGCCCAGGCAGACCTCCGCGGCGGGAGCGGAGCCCTGAAAACCAGCGTGGGCACCGATCGGGGCTGTGGGAGACACAGCGACCAGACGTGGCTGCCTCCTCCCCTCCCCTAGAGGTGGCCCAGGACAGTCACGGGCCAGCATCTGGGCAAAACCAGAACGGACCCGGTCCCTTCAATAAGCCAAGGGCAAGAAGGCCAGAAAGGGGGGCGGGTTCTATCCACAACCTGCATAGACTCCGAGTCACAGCCACCAAACACAGCTGTCTCGGGCCGTCTCCAGATTCTCACTGAAGAGATGAATTGAGGGAAGATACCTAGGGAATACGCGAGGCACCTTGAGTATGAAAGGGGTAGTGGTGGTATTGAGAACTTAGGACTCATTTTTCTGATTGGCACAGTATCATAAAAACTTGAGAAAACGTCAGGCCTTATAGGTGTACACGGTCAGGGAGTTGCTCTAAAATATCACACACATGCACGCACACGCACACACACAAAAAGGCACAAAATGTTGATAATGGCTAAATCCAGACAAGAATTTGCTACACTACGCTTTCTGGTCCTGAGGCTGTTCAAAGGAACTGTGCCTATTTGCAAACGCTCACAATGAAAAGCAGGCGGCCCCGGCCAAGGCCCCGTTCAGGCGCTAGTTACAACGCTGCTTTGACTAATTGCCTCACTGGTCCTTCCGAGGAATCCAAAGGACCCGTGTCATCACCACCTTGCTCCCAGTTTATTCAAAATAGGAGAAAGCTGGAAACAAATATATTCAAATCCAATACCATTTTTACATGAAAAATAGGTGAAAAAACAAACAAGGTCACAGAAGGAAAAGGAGCAAGAAGAAATCAGATGGGAGCGATATCTGAAGTGATCCAAAGAAGCCAGAAGCGATAGTAGTTTTTAAAAAATCAAGTTGCAGCCCTGGCTGGCGTAGCTCAGTGGATTGAGCTCGGGCTGGGAACCAAAGTGTCCCAGGTTCGATTCCCAGCCAGGGTACATTCCTGGGTTGCAGGCCATAACCCCCAGCAACCGCACATTGATCTCTCTCTCTCTCTCTCTCTCTCTCTACCCCCCCACTCCCTTCCTTCCCTCCCTAAAAATAAATAAATAAAATAAAATAAATTTTAAAAAAATCAAGTTGCAATAACCAGCCCGCTTGTTAGAAGCGGCCACAATCCGGCTCTGAGCTCCCAGCACGGGATACAAAGATCAGGCCCGACTGGCGACGTGATTCATTGTGTCCTTCAGATTAAAGATGAGGGGGAGGGAGAAGAGGAAAATGACCTTTGCTCAGAAGAACTGCTACATTCCTGGCAGTGGGGGAGAAAACTCCCTACGGCCCTTGGAAGGGAGGCACAATCTGTTACATTTAGCTGCTTTTCTACAATGCAGCTACATAATTTCAGGTGTTCTTTAACCTTAGGGATACTGTCTTCCTCATGCACCCCTACCAGGAAGGACCCACGAAACTGAGAGGCTGAGGCGGATGAAGGAGTGTTTATGTTACTCGGGGATGGGGAGGGATGATACCATGTTTCCTCTTCAGGACAGGCCGGCACACAAACAAGGATTCCCAGTAAAGATAAGGAGAAGACACTTTGAAATCACGATGCTGTACACCTGAAACTACAATCATACTGAAATTCAACTGTAATTCAAAGATAAAAAGAAAAATGAAAAAAAAATTTAAGAGAAAACTTTTTAAAAAGACAAAATTTTCTTCAAAAAAAAAAAAAAGAATATTGGAAAACCGTCCGTGCGCCCTGCTCCCAACATAAAACCCTAGGGCCTCCGTGTCCGCCGACCCTACAAAGCCAGGAGGGGCAAGCAGGCATTTAGAGAAAAGGAAGAGGGTAAGAAAAACACAGCGAGACGCTTCCCATACACAGTCATCCAAAACACCGACGGTGAGCTGACACCGTAAGTCAGCAGTGGGCTACGGCCCGAGATGATGATGAAAATCTCTATACAGTAACTACCTTCTTCCCATCATTTTTGCTCGGCTGATTTTTGGGTGGGGGGGCAATTAACAAATGGAAGATTTTGAACACAGAACAATTTTACTTTTGGAGATCCACATGCACGTGCTTTACAAGGATCTCTCTCTCTCCCTCTCTCTCTCTCCCTCTCTCTCTCTCTCTCTCACACACGCGCGCACACACACACACACACACACACACATCACACTCACCTTGTTCAGCCACTTCAGCCCGGGTATCGTGTTGGAGTTTATCTGTTCCTCCAGCCACGGGCGCATGCGCATCCTTTCCACTGGCATGGTGCCCCTCTGCGGAGAGAAGGTCAAGGTCAGGCACTGAGGTCGCTGACGGTCCTGCCCACACTGCGGAGTCCTACACCGCGGCCGGCCGACCCTCTTCTCCCCGACCCCTCCCTCCTCACCACACAGCGGAGGTGCCCGTGGGGGCTGGGGCGGGGGCACTGGAGGGGCTCTGCCCCCAAGCCGTCTGCCCCCGTTTGAGCAGCCAGTGTCGGTGGGGGCAGCACCACCGCTGGAGCCTGAGTCTGCTCTCAGCAGCCAGCGAGCGTCCCAGGGACTGTGGCTGGACTGGCAGGAACTCGGCTACCCCCAGGGCCCAGCCGCCTTCCAGGGACCAGCCGCCTTCCAGGGACCAGCCGCCTTCCAGGGACCTTGCCTAAAGCTAGGCCTTACCCCTCCCAAACAGCCTGTGTTTACAGCAAACACCCCCACCGCCTCAGGCGCTCGGAGCGCCAGCACTCTGCAACACCTCCCGCAGGTGGGATCCTCCCGGGGGCCAGGGCGGGCAGTGCGAACCACTGCGGGAGAGGTGTGCTATGTAACCAATTCATTCCCTGGGGTGTCTGTGTTACAGAAATGCACCGAACCCCCAAGAGTGCCACTTTCAAGCTCTAGAGAAATCACTTTGCTGGGGTGCAAGTTCCCGCACCAAATCGCACCCCTCTTAGGTCACCTGCTCTGGGGGCTCACCAGCAGCCTGCTCTGACTCAGCCTCGTTCTCAGGTGAATGCACACTCTCCTTCTCCCCCCCCCCCCACCCCTGCCCCAGGGACCTTTCCTTCCCTGCCACCAGCCCTGCCACCAGCCCGACAGCCTCCTCCTCCCTTTTCCTCTGACTCACTTTCCCCCTGAAAACTGTTTCACGGGCGAAACACCTTTTCTCGACCGGCTCACATCACGCTCGTCCCTCCTTCTAGATATATTCTAGAGCAGTCTTTCCCGCCCCTCAGAATAGATCCGGAGTAGTACAATCCCTAACAAAGTGTACTGTCCACTGCTTATCTTCCTCCTATTTACACAAAAACTTCAACTGCATGCGTATTCGAAAGCCAGGATGACGCCAGCCAACTCGAGCCTCCACACTACAGGGCTTTGTGGACAGCATGACGTCACCCTCTGTCTACCCTTAGCTGTCTCTTCTTTCTTTTACTCATTTCCTCTGGGGGGGGTGGGGGGAGGAAGAGCTCTGAAAATGCTATTCAGATGAGGGCTGTTTCGGTTTGGGCTCGGAGGATCAGTCTCATTAACTCCCTCTTCCAGCTCGCAAAGGACTCCGTCCCTCCCCTCCCCTGCCCCCGGCCCACCCCGAAAGCGTCACTGAACAAAAGCGTCACTGAGAGAACCACATGGGGCCCTTCGCCCATCGGGCCTACGTCAGTTCCAGAACTGAATTCTAGAGCCCGCCTTCCCCTCGCACATGTCTCCCGGTTCCGACGTGCTCACGGCTGCAGAGGCCTCCTCCCCTCTCTCCCGGCCTCGCCCCTTCCCACCCACCCTCCTGGGCCCAGCTGCTACCCTCCTCCGCAGGGCTGGCCAGACCACGCCAGCCTGGAGGAACCCCTCCTCCTCCTCCGGCTCCCACAAGACTCGGTGAGCTTACACGCTTGCTCCCTTGAAATCCAAACACGGCTTTAGGGAAGCCCTTGTAAGTTGTCTTTATCCTGAACTAACGCCTGCCTTCATGATACACTTCTGGCTGTGGACATGCTCCCTCCCTGACCAAAGGGAAGCTCTCTGAGAACAGGAACTCCACCTCCTGCAGGTGTTTCTAGGATCCCACAGAGCCCAAACGCTGCCCTCCGCCCCAGAGACGGTCCATACGGGAACTGGGCCAGTTCTGGAGATCAGCCGCAGCGGGCTGCCATCGCAGGCGGGCTCCGCCCGCCCCTCCGCTGACGAGTGGAACTTCGAGGGCAGTCCGAAAGGACCTGGAGTGGCCACAGGGAGTCCCACATCACAGCTGCCCTTGGGGGTTCCCAAGCTGTTCCACTCATTCATCCATCCACCTATCCCAAAGCCATGTACTAAGAAACACACTCCAGGAGCAGGAAGAGGTGAGACATTCCCTGCCACCTAGGAAGCCCTGGCCCCATGGAAGATGGGAAAGGAGAGAATCACCACCCCACACAAACAGCCCTGTCTGTCCACAGAATGACAAGGAGCGACCGCTGAGCTCTGGGAGCACTGGGAAGGCTGGCCACCGAAGGCTCCCCCAGGTGACTGACCACCAGAAGGGCTCTGCCCAGCAGGGTGATGACCACCAGCCCCGTCTCAACATCTCAAGGCCCAGAGAGGGGACGGGTAGGTCCGGAGCAGCGAAGAAGGTGGAGGGAGGAGCAGGAGGAGTGGCCACACGACCCGCGGAGCTGGCAGGGACCACGACCATCCCGGTCTCCCTACACTTAGCACCGTGCACCACAGCAGGGATGTGGGAATGGCCCTGCTTCCGATGCGTTGTTACAATCGTAAGATATTCCCCCTGTACCTTTTTCACAAATGACCCATTTAGGAAAAAATGGTCACCTGAAATATTTCAAAAACTTTTGTCTTTAAAACAAGAGCTTACGTGAGGAGTTACAGTCAACTGCATTATTGGCGGATGCCATGTTCCCAAAGTCGCCTGCTCACTAAAATTTATTGGTAACAAACACCCCCACCAATACTTGGGGTGCTTTTGTGTCATCAGCAGACACGCACAGAGAAGGGAAAACTTTGGGTCATCCAGCACACAGGTGCCCAGCCACAGTCCCACAAGGTGACATTCTGCCTGATGTCAGGTCACAGTATAAACACGTGTCCTTTTCAGTGTCTAGTTCATGCGACACTAGTTCTCACTTTTCTGCTCTGTGTGGTGACGTCACTGTTTAAGACGACCCGCGAGAACAGTGGGTCCGAGGTGCGGGCCCGTGTCCCTGAGCGCAAGAAGGCCATGTGTCACGCGCCTTCCGGAGAAAACGTGTGCAGCGGGCGTGAGCCACGGTGTCGTTGGCTGTGAGTTCAATGTCACTGAATCGCCCGTGATGAAATACGCAGGTTTGAGGGAGAACAGGTAAAACACAATCACTGGCTGGTGGGTGACAGTGCCGCGAAGAGAGGCTCCCAGGAACCTAGTGTCCTTGTCGGACGAGGAAAACCTGGGCAGAGACCCACACAGGAAGTGCCGGCTGAAGACACACACAAAGAGGGACGAGGGCCAAGTGAGGTCAGAGGCAGAGACCGGAGTGACGCTGGAGACGCAGGAAGGGTCCTCCCCAGAGGCCTCAGAGCGGGAACAGCCCTACCAACACTTCGGTTTGGACCTCTGACCTCCAGAACCGCCCAGAGAACCAACTTCTGTTGTCATGGCAGCCTACAGAAACGAGCACAGAAGGCACCCTGCGTCAGGTGACGGACGGGGCCCCAACCGAGACCACATACAGGTGGGGGCATCCCAAGGTCGTGGGGAGGAGGGGCAGACACGGCTAAGGCCCTGGGGCAGGAGCACCCGCTGCCAGAGGCATCGGGAACAGGGAGCCAGAGCCGGCAGGCCCTGCAGGGCCCCGAGGACCACGTCGAGGAGGCTGTCTGACACCCCAAGGCTAAAGAGGAAGCTGGAAACGTCTGTGAATGAAAGAGAGGGTGGGTTTCGATCACAATAAAGGTAAGCATCTCTGTTCACAAGTCTCCACCGTTCAGGAAGCCCGGGTCAGCCTCGCCGTGAACAAGCGCCAAGGTCCGTGGTCTACACGGAGGAGCGAGGCTGTAGACCAACGTGTATTGTTACGAGTCACCTGGCCCTTCTGTGCAGAGGCCGGCCCCCCGGGCAGACAGGCCTCCTTAGGGTCAGCGTCCGATCTGGCCGCGTCACCCACGTGCTGGCCCAGCCCCTGCACGCACGCATGCTGCGCTTTCCAACCACGATGCAGCTCAGCCAGGCCTGACACTGTGTCACTTACCGACCGAAGGGCTAGGAAATCACACGTGCAAAGTCGGTTCTCCGCCTTCAGTCAGGGCTGCCGCTGATTATAAGCAGACTTTTAGGGAGAGCAGATACAGCAAGTAGCTTATCAGAAAAGGGAGACTCTGATATAAAGGATTCGCTTATTTGAGATTCTTTTTTTTTTTTTAACAGCCAGGACACCCCTGCTGATACACAAGCAGAAGCCAACCCTTTTCCATGAAGGCACTTCCTCCGTTTCACTGGACTTCACAGCGAATCCCCCCTCCCTCCCAGAGCAGGGAAGGAGCCGCCGGTGGTCCGGGCATGGGACACCGTGGACACACCGCAGACAAAGGGTGCAGCCTGACACAGACTGCTCGAGATGATCAGAATCTGAGTACGAGCTACTAGCTCTGCGAAAAGCAAGCCAAGGGAGAATTCCACATGGAGCCTAGCCAGTGCCAGAAGCTCATCATCTAGTTTGGCGCTGAAAGCACATGTCCAGAGATTGGAATGACATCCACAGAGGGCCAAGGGGCCGGGTGCCCAGCGTGCGGAGCGAAGAGGCTTCCTCGGCCTGTGTTCTCCAGTTTCCACCGATGACATTCACAATGACAGATTGGTGTTCTTTCTAGGAGGCAAGGTTCTCAGAGGCACCAATGCCCCGGCCACACGAAACCTGAGCGAAGTTGGAGAAGGCATCGAACTGGGTAGAAAAGACACAGAGGACCTACATACACTAGAAACCAGGGCACATCTGCTCCAGTCCTGACTTGGCCATCACCATGGCGTGTCCTCAGCCGGTCACTAAACCTTCCTAGTCCACACTTCGGTCATCTAGAAAAACAAGAGGCTTCATAAAGATGCTTTCGGAGGTCACCTAAGGTTCTAGGGATCCTTTCGTCACATGGAGGCTCATTATCCGATCGGTCTTTCCTGTGAGCTTTGAATCTTGCGCACGGTGTTGCTTTTCAAAGCGAAACGCTAAAACTTTATGATTCTATAAATCTAACACACGAAGGATCTGCCCTCCAGCCTGACAAAAGGCACTTTCGAAAATCAGCTACCATCACACCTGTGGGTTCGGGGGTTGGGATCATCATCACAACCACGGCGTGTGCTATAAACCAACTCAGCACATGGCGGCTACTCAGAACATTACTGGCATCAGGGCTGCTGCTGCGTACAGACAGGCAAGTGGGTGGCTGTGATTCTCCGGGTGTGACTCACGTCTCCCGTAAAGCTGAATGGGGGCACTAACAGTGATCTTGAATTGTAACCTAAAACGCTGACTGAGGCTTGGATCTTGGTATAGTAACAGCAATGGCTACAAAGAATTGGGTGCCTCTATATGCTAGGCATTAAAGCCAGGGTCTTCTAGGAGCTTTTCATTGAACTCTTACAGCCCCGAGAGGCAGGAACTTAGGGAGCCCGACTCTCATTTGGGCTTGTCTGAAATGCCCAGCTCAGAAACCCTCTGTTCGCCTCCCTTTAGGAAGCGGTCAGTGTGGCCCTTCCACTGTCCTCACTGAGCCTTGCCTAACCTCCTCTCTACTTTGCCGACCACTGACATGTTAATCCTCCCAAGATACCTCTGAAAGCAAGTTAACGTTCTGTTCAAGGGACTTCCAAACGTCCCTGCGGGATTTAAGGCGACGAAACCCTTGGGTGAGTGAGAGAGGGATGCTCCTGGTCCAACCCAGGAGCCTCACAACGACTACTCCACAGAAACAATGGAAGGCGGAAGATGGTGGAAAGATGTGTTTACAGTAAGTACTGCGAGAGAGTAACTGCTACTCCAAAATTTGATATTCAGCCCCGGCTGGTGTAGCTCAGTGGATTGAGCACAGGCTGCGAACCAAAGTGTCGCAGGTTCCATTCCCAGTCAGGGCACATGCCTGGGTTGCAGGCCACAGCCCCCAGCAACCGCACATTGATGTTTCCTCTCTCTCTCTCTTTCTCCCTCCCTTCCCTCTCTAAAAATAAATAAATAAAATCTTTAAAAAAAAAAGAAAATTTGATATTCAGAGAATATCTCCTTCACGAATGAAGAGGAAATAAAGGCATCAAAGGAAACCTCAGGGAATCTCCCACCAGTAGCCCTACAGCTCCTCAGTGGAGGTCATGCTCCCGGGGTCACAGGAGAAAGGTCAAAACTGGGCGTGAGTGAGGGCGAAAGTCGGGTCACCAGGACACTGAACACGGGGCTACAGCCTGAGTCTGTGCCGCAGAAGCTACTCCAGCAGTGTTTGGCCCCACCACTCGCCACTGCGCCCTCTGTTACAAATAAACCCTCGAGGGTTCTCGTCGCCTACGGGCCCTCCCTACACAGCCACGGGCCCGCCCCTCTGACCCGCCTGCACAAAAAGGCTGCCCTCCCGCCAGAAGCTAGCCGAGGTCTGTTTTCACCCACGAAGACCTCTCTCACAGCTCTAACCCCGGCCCCTCCTCTCCTACAGCAGGCATCGGCGGCAGGATCCAGCCACCCAGCGTGTCAACAAATGTTCCCTAAACATGTACTTGTCACAAAAGAAAAAAGACAAGCGGTGGCCCTGGCTCGGTGCTCGGGTGGGTGGAGAGCTGTCCTGACACTCCGAGGCTGGGGGTTTGAGCCCGGACGAGTCAGGGCACACACGAGAAACAAGCAGTGGATGCCTAAGGAAGTGGAACAACAAACCGATGTCTCTCTCTCCTCCTCTGCCACCCACCCCCGTTCTCTCTCTCCCTTCCTCCCTCTGAAATCAGTAAATAAAAGACAATCTTTTAACTGTGCCAAGTGCCACGGAGGAAGGATTCAAACCTGCGTACAACGTGGCCACTGCCCTGAGGGAATTAACAAGCAACTGGGGATACGAGACATTCATCACATAAAGGTAACTGATGCTGTAATTACGGTAATAAAAGGCTGCAGCAGAGGTCAGAAGGCAGTGAGTGATTAATTGCCAGTTAAGCAAACGGGTTCATAAAGAATACATAAACGTTATTAGATGGGTCTGTCGGGGGGGGCTTGTGGGAAAGAGCTCACAGGGTGGAGAGGAGTCGCCCAGGCAAAGGGAGGGCAGCAAGCGGGCCAGGCAAGGTGAAGGCTGGTGCACACAGCCAGAGCAGGGCCGGGGTGGGGGTGCTGACATGGGCAGAGCACATGACAGAGGCGCCAACATCCGTGGGGCTTCCAAAGAGTCACCGGGCACGTGAGACAAGCGCACACTGGGTATTTTACGTTAAGTCAGCTCTCAGCTTCGCAACAGCCCTAGTCAGTTCAATAATACCATCCCCAGCTTGGCGATGAGGGAAGGTACAGCTTGAAAATGTAAGAACAACCACCAAAAACAAAAAACAAAAGCAGAAAAATGTGTCTAAGCCCCCAGGTTAGGAACCAAGGTTTGAACCCAGATCTTCCTGGAAGGTCTCAAACGCCCAGCTAGAGATTGAGCTTGTCCACAGAGACGACGAAAAATGTCCAAATACCCATGTGTCACTGTCGCAAACCAAGCAGCACTTCAGACAGGGGCAAGTGGCAGCCAGGAGGTCAGCTGGGAGCTATGGATCGAGGCCGGGGGTCGGGGGGGGGGGGCACGCAGGGGAAAACACACGCGGCAACACCCTCGGAGGGATGCAGTGGCAACTTGTAGCAGTAATTTCTCCAGGATATAAAATCCTTCCCGAAACAGACGTTCCTCTTACAGGACCTCCTACACCCCTCCCACTGATTTTTGTGTACCTCTTTTAGCAGAAGCAAGAATTTCAGCAAAAGACATTATGCGAACTGAGAGGAAACTGGAGTGGAAAACTGGAAAATCATCACCCTCATCATCATCATCATCGCCACCATCCCATTCATTCAAGTGCTTCCCAGGAATCGGGCACCAGGCCAAGTGCTTTCCTGCCTTACTCCACTCAATCCTCAAACCGGCTGCATGAGGTGTGGTAGCTCATCTCCCGCCTGCAGGTGAGAACGTGAAGAAGCCACTTCCCAAGCTTCAGGGCTGTTGAGTGGTGGAGTCCGGATTCCAATCCGGATCGCCGGACCCTGGACAATGTGCCCCCAACCTGCAGATGAGTAGTTTTCAAACCTCACGTCGCAACCCAACAGGACGTCACGAAATCGATTTGTTACTGGATTACGGTCGGCACTTTCACGTGAATGTACGAGAATACGGACTAGAAACCACCAGAGCCCCCCAAACAAGAGCGCGCGTGGTTTTATTCCAGTTGTGTTTCAAATTTATATTATGCTGGCTCTGTGGTCAAAACAGCACAAAAAGCACCGCAAGGGGCCGAACTGCTTGCCAGATGCACACACAGATGTGGCGCGCACGTGGGTGGTGAGTGGAAGCGGAAAAGCGCAGGAGCCCCTGCAAACTCTCAGAGCTGCACGGAGTCCCGGCAGACAGAGGCGAAATGTACGTGAAATGGACGAGCAGATTAATAGCAGTTGGGAGCGGAGATACAATAGTATCCTCTGTGTACCAGGGGAGGGCTTTGGGACGCGCCCCCTCAGCTCTGCTCAACACCTCTCCGCCTGCAGTATTCGGATCACAACACACTCCCGTGGGACCCGGGGGTGGGGGACAGAGTCAACACTGAGCCGAAGTCCTGACGTCAGGAAGACGTCGAGCATTTCGATGGCGGGCCGGACGCCGAGTGAAGCATGCCCCTCGATGCGCACTGCCCACGCCGATGCAGAGCCAGTTTTAAAAGCTTTACTACACCTCAGGCGAGTTAGGAAGCGACGGAAACCAACTGTATGGTATCTGCTGCCTCCCTGATGTGATGCTTATTTCACGCACGTATTGATTTCTTTCACTGAACCTTTAAGAAGACGCACGTCCATTCAAGAATGTGAGTCTCTAACCCCATTTCCTCAAGGTTTTAAGCAACTCGGGCATGCGTTCTCCTACGATGGGGATTTTTTTAGAAACCCAACTTTGAATGGTGGGATTTCTGGAAATAGTTACCCTAAATATATCCTAATCCCTAATTGCATCCTTCTGTTCACCTAAACCAGCATCCCCCAACTGCACGTGCAATGTTATTACCTGGGAAATCGAAAAAAACAATCCACGGCCCTTTCCTAGTCCGGCTGAACAGGCATCTCCCGGGCGTAGGAACCAGGAGCGGCTTACTGTCCCAGGGAAGGTGTGGTTGTCGCTGGGGCAGCCCTGCCGTTCAGAGCCCGCCCGCCCAGTGGTCTTTGGATTCTACGGCTGACCAACGCCTCCTATTGGGTCATGAGAAACGGGGAGACCCACGGGGAACAGATTTTGTTATGAATGGATACAACTACGTATGAAATTAAAACTCTAAAATGCCTTCAGCCCTGGTGGGTGTGGTTCCGTGGACGGAGCTCTGGCCTGCAAAGGGAAAGGTCCCGGTTTGATTCCCACTCAGGGAACCTACCTGGGTTGCAGGCCGGTACCCAGCGGGGGGCGTGTGAGAGCCAAGGGCCGGATGTTTCCCTCCCTCTCTTTCTCCCTCCCTTCCCCCTCTCTAAGAGTAAATAAGCAAAATCTTTGAGTCATTGAAAAAATAAATTAAGTTAAATTCTAAAATGCCTTTAAATGCCGCAGAACCAGTTTCTCATACCGAGAATCACCCCAACGAGAGTTTTGCAAATTCGCCATTCTACCCCCCTCCCCCCCCCCCCCCCCCCCCCCCCCCCGTTCTCTCACCGGGCATGTTTTCTGCACCCGTTTGGAAGGCATTATTATCCCGCAGCCACTGTACCCCAACGGCCCCGGCTCTGACCACAAACTGCTCTGGTACCCGAAACCGTGTGATGCAGCCTCTGGTAGCGCCTGCGCCGCGTCACACCCCGAAACTGACATCTGGCCTCCACATGTGCACTCCAAAGACACCACAATATCGCTGGAGCTCAGCACGGGGGCGACCCGGCGGGCCTTCTGGGAAACAGGGCTCCCTCCAGGGAACGCGTGGCATCTGGGAGGGTGCGGTGTGCCCTCTCCCGCGAGGCCCCCGCCCGACATACAGTCCGCCCCGCCCCACCCCTAGAAGGCCCACTGTCTGCGAGCTTCTCACGGCGCACGTGCAGCAAGCGGTTCAAGGCAAGACCCAGTCGTAACCCCGAGACCACGGGCTCGGTAGGGCGCGTCACCTCTCCTGCAGTTTCGGGCTCTGCGGGGGCCTGCCCTGCTTCTCCCTCCTCGGCTCCTGCCCCCCAGCCCCATGGGAGCCGTCCTCGACACTCCCTCCCTCCCTCACATACTCGTCAGTCCCTGCGGATGGTCCTGCCTCCAACTTCCAAAAGAAAACTAGAGGCCGCAGGCTCTTCTTCCCGGCTTTCTCACGCCCTTCCCTCCTCACGCCCATCCGGACTTCCGTGCCCTCCTCCTCCCCCCTCCCCGCCAGGTGGGCAGTGATGCCACTCTGTGACGGGCCACAGGGCAGTGGGATGAAGAGGAGACACGCTCGGATTCGTCTCAGGTCGACTGAGTCTGAAACACCTTTGCGGTGTCCAAAAAGAGGGGCTGGGTGGGCGATTAGGTGTGTGAGGCTCAGGAAAGTGGCCAAGCACCCCTTCACACATTGTTCAAATGCCATCTCCTCCCCAGCCTGTCGTGGCCAGCGCAAGACTTCCCTTGAACTCAAAACACACGCCGTCTCCACCATGCGTCTTACGCCGTCCCCCGGTCATTTTCACGTGCCTTGGTCCACAGAGGCAGTAGCTCCTGTCCAGCCCCAAACCTGCTGGAAACCTCGTCATGCTACCTACGTCGACCACATGGTCTGGGACTCTGCCCCCAGCAGGCACCCAAGAAACGCAGACCCGCCCCGTCCGGCAACACTGGACCTGTCCTCCATCTCCCCAGTCCTACAAGGCAGCCACCCACCACGGGTGGCTCCTGAGGCCCCGAAATGCGGCCAGTGCGGACAAGGACCCGTCTGCCCCAGGGTCAAGGCTGGTTCTCGTCTTTGCAAATCCCAGCGAGTGGTCGGGTGTCTGTGAAAACACAGTATCTGCATGGAGCACCCCCACGGGGGTCCCCGAAGAGGCCGGTGCCCCACCCGACGCCGAAACCGCTCTATTTCGAGAAAAGCCTGGTTTTTAAAAGCCTGACTCACACTCCTCGAGCTTAACCCCCTTCCGGAAGGGGTCCCGTTGGTGAGCTTCTGCCCAAGTACTTCTCGCCCCGGCCCCGGCCCACACACACCAGCGGCTGGCAGGCACAGGGCACACACATGCCATCACGACAGGAGCAGCAGCAACGCGTATTCAGTGCGTGACGGTATCGGGCAGGTTCTGAACTCACTGTGACCATCCGTGCATTTGATTCACAGCAGCCCTGCAAGTTAGGGGCTACCGAAACCCCCACGTTCCAACTGAAAAAACGGAGGCACCCAAGGTCGAGTAACTTGCCCAAGGCCACAGAGGTAGGTACTGGGTGGCCGAGCTCAGATTCAAACAGGAGCCACAGGCCCTTCCTCAGCCTGTGGCCTCTGAGGCCAAACCGGGGTCCACTCGACCAGGTATCGAGGCCCCACGCCTCCCGGTCTGACCCAGCGTCCTCCCTGGAGGGGCCCCAGCCAGGGCCGAGGCTTTCCGCAGACACAAAGTCACGGTCACAGATGTTCAGTGGAGCATCCCTTAGAACAGGCAAACATTTCGATCAGTCCGAATGCCAGACGGCAGGAAGATGATTAAATACAATGTGGTAGACTCAAATAATGGAATGCTGAGACTATAAAAGACTACTTCATTTGTCAGGGGAAATGCTCAGAATATATAAGCTAATATAGAATATCTATAATTATACACTCTATGTATATGGTTTTTGTATTCTGCATTAGTAATATATAAGTTAGCACAGTCCAGATTATAACACAAGTTAATACTCGAAGAAAAGGCGGGGAGTCGGGGTCAGTTTCAACCATCAGGGCAACACCCTTCGAGGACCCCTTCGTGGGGGGCCAGGGCTGGCTTCCCCAGGGCCGTTGAGTCCGGGCGCTGACACGGCACCGCTCCTCAGACAGTGGTGACGACAGAGGTCACGAACGCGGCACTGCAGCCACGGCAGCCAACTCGCAGAGGCAGGCAGCACCGCCTAGGACGGGGCTGACAGCAGGTGGCCGAGGGGGATGGGCAGTGCGGGGGATGGGCACCCTTACCCCAGGGAGCTGCACACCAGGTCAGGAAGGTTCCCGAACAGTCAGGGCAATGGGCTGCAATGCTCTTACAGCTCGGGGTGTCTTGAGAGGGACAGTCCCCGTGAGGGGTCATCGAGTCCTACGACCTCCCAGTGAGTGCCACCCTGCGTTCCCTCCGAGCCCTGCGGTCTCCGAGGGTGCTGACGCCAGCAGAGTGCCCTCGTTTTGGGTTAGAAAACAAGGACAACCTGGCAATAGAGAGCGTTCTCCTCCAAACAACTGAGAAGGCTGCCTCTTACCCTGCACTCCTCCGTCCTCCCCTCCCTTCATGAGTAACGTAGTCCGAGAGCCCACTGGGTGAAACTGAGCAAAGCGGATACACCAGACTGAATAACCGTCCCCCAAATCCAGGCCCACCTGGAACCCGTGAGAGTGACCTGATCTGGACACAGGTCAGGCGTCACTGTGTGTAAAGGACGGCATGCTGGATTAGAATGGGCCCTCACGCCAGCATGACCGGCGTCCTGACACCAAGAGGGCATCTGGACAGGGACACACACACACACAGAGGACAAGCCACATGGGGACAGAGGCACAGGCTGAAGTGACGTATTCACAAGGCACGGAGGCCAAGGACCACCAGCTGCCCCCAGGTGCTAGGGGCAAGGCTTGGAGCGGAGTCCCCCTTAGGACCCCGAGGGAACCAACCGTGCCCACACGGTGATTTCTGACGTTGGGGTCCTCTGTCATGGCAGCCATGACAGACATTAACATTGTAGGCATCGGGGGAGGGGGACAGTGACATCTCCTGTGAGGGATGGGCATGAAGAGGGTGTCCGCTCTGGGGGTGGGAGGCAGCAGCATCCGTGTGTGGGGTATCCCAGTCCATGCGGGGCAGCAGGGACAGATGCAGCAGGGAGACCAGGCTGCAGTGGGGCATCAGGGCCCCAGCCAGGTAAACGGGCTCCTGTGCAGGAGGGCACGACCCCGCCCGGGGTGTAGGAGCCCGAGCAGTGGGGCAGGGGGAGGCATCCTCGTTCAGGTGGGGCAGCCGTGGGGACCTGAGATTGGGCACATGCAGGCAACTGAGTTAATAATGCACTGGAGACCATGAGAGCCAGGGATGGAGAAGGGAGCTCAAATACAGAAAAATAAAAATCAAATAATAAAAAAAAAAACTAGATTAACCCTGGGTGCTGGATTAGAATAGAACTGAATTCACGGTTTTTCACATATCTCAGTAAGTACAGGAAAAAACCCAGACATAACGAAGTCTGTGCCTGTGTAAGCCTATGCCTGTGTAAGTCGGTCCATGCAGCCCCTAACCCAGCCCACTCAGAGGGGCCGGGGCAGCAGCACACCAACGGTGATGAGCGAGTGTAGGGCCCAAATCTTAGCTTCGAAGTCACATCCCCCACTAAGAGGAACCAGGGCTTCTTGGAAAATGGCTCAGTACGGGGCTGGGGCCGGGGAAGCAAAAGTTGAGCCCAAGCCACTGGGTGGGGGCGGGGCAGAAAGCAAGGAAGTGGGCAAAGGACGCGGGGACACAGCAAGAAGACCCAGCCGCCAGGGCGAAGGGCCTGCCCCCTGGCCAGATCTGAGCTCATCTGGGCACCCAAATAATGACACAAATGTGTCCCAGCCCACTAAACACAACAGGGGCCCAGGAAACAGGAAGCAGGGGGAGGAGACAGCTTTTCTGTAACGCAGAATGCCAGGTAACGAGTGTGGAAAGGTGCCTGAACCAGGAGACGGCCATGTGGCAGCTACTAAAGTTGACCCGATTCAGCCAGGAACCCTCCCCCGACACCAAAACCCAGGGGTGAAAGGTTGATGAGAAATGGGGCACTTATGTCTCGAAGCACCTCCCACAAATTATTCTTTATCACAAAGGGGAAGAGTGTAACTGGACGGCGGAGAAGCCTGCCAGGTCCCTCCTGAAGGAAACAGCCATGAGGCACAAGTCCAAGTCCCACGCCCGCCGAGAGGACGCGGTAAGGACAGTGCAGCACATGTGTGCTGTTCTCAGACCCTGGGCCCGATCACGAGCAGGCCACCCGCAAACCCGAACTGATGGACCCTCCAGAAGGCAACTGGCTTGTAACTGTCACAAACGGCAGAGGCATGGATATTGGGGAGAGATGAAAGGGGCAGGATCCCTGAGCCCGCATCCATTCCTTTGGCTACGAGGGACATGAGAGGGACAACCGGCCAGCCTGACGGGGCCTGGGGCTGAGACGGCACCCGTGTTAATGGCCCGACTGTGACCGTCACATTGGAGTGGGTGTGTCCTTGTTTGCACGAAGGGCACACTCGAGCATTCAGGGGTGATGGGACCTCCCATTAGCAAGTTCCTCTCTGAAGGTTCAGCAAAATGACGACCTGTACTATTTTTGCAACTTCAGCGTCAGACTGCAATTAGTTGCAAAGAAAGAGACTCGGAGAGGAAGATGCTAGCAGCGCACACGAGCCCTACACCTCCAGTCCAGAGGGGGAACCTGCCGAGGTTTGGCAAACACAAGGAACTCCAGACGATGCCCTCCCGCGGTATGCAAATCCGGCTGCCGCCAGCTCCTTCTGAAGCGAGGCTCCCAGACTGCACGTCGTGCACGCACCCATCGCCGCAGCCCTCCGCCCCTCGGGGCAGCGAGGTCGGGCCACAGCTACCTGAGCTGGGAGCCGAGGGGCCACACTGCCTGGGGGAGATGGGGGGTGATGGCCCCCGATGGGTGTCCGCTGCACGTTGTGTGGAAAACTGAACACGAGACAACCAGAAAGCTCCCTGCAGGTTCGGAGGAAGGCTCCCGGAGGAAGACTCCCGGATGCAAGCACCCGAGGTGACCTCCAGTCCAACTTCCGTACTAGTCACAGTTGGTTCAAGTTTAAAACACAAGGTCGGTTACCAAGAGCACTGGGCTCCCCTCACAGGTTCAGCTGGAGCAAAGGAAAGCAGTTAGCATGATGCTCTCCAGGCACATCCATGGTGTCACAAACAAGATGAACAAATGAAAACTCAAGAGACACAGACTGCAGTACGGTGGTCCTCAGAGGGAAGGGGTGGGGGTGGGGCCTGAAGGGCAGAAGCGGTCAAAGGTACGATGAGGGAAGAAGCCTTGACTTTGGGTGGTGAACACACAGTGGAACATGCAGACGATGTATCACAGAATCGTACCCTTGGAACCTCGACAATTCTACTCACCAATGTCACCCCAATAAATTTAGTTTTAAAAAAGTACGAAAAATCTGCCCTGGCTGGCGTAGCTCAGTGGATTGAGCGCGGGCTGCAAACCAAAGTGTCACAGGTTCGATTCCCAGTCAGGGCACGGCCCCCAGCAACCGCACATTGATGTTTCTCTCTCTCTCCCCCACCTTCCCTCTCTAAAAATAAATAAAAATTTTTAAAAAGCACAAAAAATGATTAGGATGGCAAATCTTATGCTGCATGTACTTTACTGCAATAAAAAAATGTGGGCAAAAAAAGAAGTTAGGAGCCCCATCCCTGGGCCGCCACGGACCATGTTCGTCAGACACCCCGCCTGCAGAGGCCCGAGTCACCCCGCGGGGCTGCTCTCTGGGGGGCATTTCGGGCCAGCTCCCCAGAGCCGCCGCCCCAGAGCTGCCCAGGCCAGCATGCCCAGCACAGCCTCATTTCCTTTCAGGACAGCCTTCCCACTGCCACAGCCTTGCAGGAGCTTGGCTCCGAAAGGGCCCACCATGAGCACAGGCGTCTGCTTTTTGTTTCTCGCTGACAGCTCTCCCCCCGCCCGAGGGCAGAGTCTGGGGCCCGAGTAACCTCCAGTTCTGTTTGCTCTAACTTGGCTGAAGGTTTTCGTGGCGACGCCGGCCTCGGAGAGCATGCAGAGCACACGCTTACTGCCCTCCGGAGAGTACCCAGAACACTGTAGGAACAGAAAGTGAAACCGGTGGGTCAAAGACAGCTCCTTCCTTCCACACAGCCACCCCCAACAGCCACCCCGCCGGCTGTCACCTGCCCTGCAGCCAGTGTGCCCGTGTACGCAGCACACGTGTGGTCCGCTCAAAGCCCACGGTGGGCACATGCCAGCTCCAGCCTCACCTCCCTCCCCAAGCCCCCAGCCAGTTAGCTGCCTGCACAAGGCCTCTGCTCCCATTGTCCTTTCGTCTCAAGAATGTCCCCCTCACTGGTCAGCTCTGACATTCTTCGGTCTTGGCTTCAAAATCGCTTCCTCAGCAAGCCTCCTCCGTCTCCCCCAGCCAGCCCAGCCGCAACGAGACGCAAATGCTAATCCCTGAGGCCCGAGACCAATTCCGTCTGTTCACCCCTCTGCTCCCAGGGCCGGCCCAGCACGTGGCGAAGGCTGGGGCTTCATTAATAAACTGTGCACTTCTGTGCATGCCGGCACCTGACCATCCCGGGGCAGCACAGCCTGGTGGCAGCAGGTACATGGGGGAGATGAGGACGTGCCGTGAGAGAGAACAGGTGTGCGTAAACGCCGTGGGGGATTCCGTCCAAGAAAGCAGCGAGTGGGGCGTACACTTTAAAAACCACTCCCCATGAACAAAGCATCCTATTATTTTAGGTTGGCAAGACACCGTCTGGGTCTTGCTTATTTCACGGGCTTACATATGAGAATTCATCAAAGTATCGATGCTTCCCAACACGGTGGTGCCCTCTACCCAGAATTCAGTGCATGCCCACCATGGTGACCCCACCCAAATGGACCTCCTTCGAGTGTGAATGGGGCCGTATCTGTAATTACACCTTGCCTGTACAGAGGGGCTGTCCCCGGAAAACCCAGAACGGGACGGTCCTCTGGGTACAGGAAACAGCTGCTCTGAGAACAGGCTCAATTCAACCTTTTACTGAGCATGCTCGGACCGTATACGTTTCGGGATTCAGAAGCTTTTGGATTTCAGAGAGATACTGTGGGGTGTGTATTGCATAGAACATAACACGCCCAGCAACAGCTACAGCAGGACCCTGCAATCCAACTCGGCAACATTTCTGCGGTAAAACACAGGCACTCGCGCTGCGTGGAATCAGCGAAATCAAGGGGCAGCTCCGGGCTGAGGCAGGGTGGGCAGGCTGCACTGCCCACCGCATGCACTTCCGATTTTCACGACAAGCACTTCCGGTTTTCAGAGCTATTTGGGTTGCAAATGAGAGAGATGCGGGATCTGCCATGGACTTCAAGTCCTTTCTACCCTTGGCAACTATTGTCGTTGTGTGCTATACAAGGACATCGGCGTCTTCTTCCTTAAGTCGTACTTCCATTACAAGTCAACCTGGCACACGGCACACGCTAGTTTAAATCAGGGAGTAACAGGCATCTTCAGTCCTGTGATGCAACGGCTGAGTGCAAATGTGCATTTTCACATTGGAGGGCGGGGAAATGCTTTCGCTGAGTATTTTTATAAAACTTGAAATCTTAAGTGGCTATTTAAAAGTTATTCTTGCCCTGGCTGGCGTAGCTCGGCGGATTGAGAGAGGGCTGCAAACCAAAGTGTCGCAGGTTCGATTCCCAGTCAGGCCACGTGCCTGGGTTGCAGGCCATGACCCCCAGCAACCGCACATTCATGTTTCTCTCTCTCTATCTCCCTCCCTTCCCTCTCTAAAAATAAATAAAATCTTAAAAAACAAACAAACAAAAAAACCATATAGTCTATTAACTATTAAAAAATAAAAAATTATTCCTGACTTTAAATTAGGTCTGCCTAGCAATACGTATACCATGTTTTACTTCGCCAATCTGATACATGAAATACTTATTTATACAATAAGAAACCCTTTAAAGAAGATTCAAGATTTCTTTTAAGTATCTTCCCTAAGGTTCCTTTACGATGACATTATTCCTTCTCCTATGACATTTTACATTTCATTTCAAAAAGTGAATTTATCACAAAAACTACTCTTACGAGCACCAGAGTGAGTTAGCTGGGTTTGTGAGTTGATCGCTGGTTACGCTGAGTAGGGCCGCGTCACCTGCTGAAGCGGGTGCGGAGACCCCCTCCGCATGACGTCAGCCCCACTGCTCTGCGGGCACCAGGACCTGCAACGCCGAGACTGCGTGTCGTGGCCCAAACGCAAAGGCACACGGGAGTCGTCGGCACGGCTCCCTCCTCCGTTTTCTTAAACCACTTAAAACAGTTTTGCACGAAAGGGCCCAGGCGTCACTGCAGTGTGGGGAGGAGGACACACAGCGAACGCTCACGGGACCTGGGCAGAAATTCAGTTTGGAGACCCTTGGTCACGTGCATCAGGGGTGGTCAAGGTGAAGGAGCCCCCAGGCTCTAAACCAGCGCTTACATCACATGCATTGAATTGAATTGTTCATAAGTATATGCATAAAGAAGGCAAAACTTGCTCCCAGAAGAGCAGTCCCCCGGTTGCCCAGGAGCTACGGATGGCAGTGGGGATAATGACAGCCATGATGGCTTGCAGAGCACCTAGCACTGAGCTCTGAGCTTTCTATACGTTAGCTCATTTAACCCTCACCATAACCCTCAGGTAAGTGCTATTTGGCGAGTTGGAAGAGCAGGAAGCTGTGGCTCAGTCTGCCCCAAGGCTGATTCTCTGTCATGCTGCAGCTCCATTATCATGAAAACAAGGGTCTGAAAAGAGGCTTTCACCCCGGAGCAGACAGCACTCACCACCGTGTGCCCTTTGGGTCCACCAACGTGAACATTAGAAAACTGGTGGATTTCCCAACCTGCACTTGGACAGAAAGCTAGTTCTGACATCTGCTTCCTCGTGTCTGGAACATTTCGGGAACAGGAGTGTCAAAGTCCCCCAGGCCTACCGGTCGGAGGTGTGGCGTTCCCCAACACTTTCTGTCCGGTCAGGTCTTTGTACAGGAAGAGGCGCTATTAAGAATACAAATCCCCCACAAACTGGAATGGAACTGGGACCTAAGTAGCCGTCTGGGGCTTTTCCTAAAAGAGGAAGTCTTTTGACGCTGTATGACCCCAGGGCTTCACTAAAGAAAACACTTTTTTTTTAAAGTGATCCATCTCACCCAATCCAGCAGCAAAGATAAGCATGGGCTTAAAACCCAAAATCCCTAAGCAAAACTTTGTAAAACCTTCCCATCTCTACTTGACCTCCCCCCACCCCCAACCAGGATGCTGGTGACCACGTGAGACCCCCCACCCCCAGCAGGCACGGTTCCACAACAGCTCAGTGAATCAGGCAGGGAGAGCATCACAAAGGTTAGACCTGGTCTCCGCCCTCCTCAGCCCCAGGCAGCGGAACGGGGGAAGGAAGAACTGAGGAACAGGGCTGACCTCTGAAAGGGCTGCTGCTTCTTTCTTAAGGCACGCTGCCAAGGTTCATCAAGAATGCAGAGACCCAGGTTTTGCCTCAGGAAACCCTTCTGCCCCTATTGGATGAATGGAGAACGAGCGTTAAAGAGAGATCCGATCCACAGCCAGGGACTCCAAGTGGGGAGAGAGGGCCTCATCCCGGCAGACCCGTTTTTTTAATTCCTCAGCCCCATGGGCAGGAAGCGACAGAGCAGGAAAGGCAGCAGCGAGGGGGGGCAGCGTGGAGGGCTGTGGTTCCCAAGCCTGGCTCTGTCACTTACCAGCAGTGTGGCCCTGGGCGGGCTGCTGACCTGTCTGTCCCCAGGGGCTGCGCGGGGATGGGATGAAGACACAGGTCAGACAGCGACAACAGTGCTTCCTGTCTCACGGGCTCTACAGCTGGAGTAGAAGCAGGCACAAAACTTCCAGACAGCAGCTTGGTGGTCGGTATCAAAGATCTTAAATGACCTCCTTTGACCCAGCCCTATCACTTCTAGGACTGTTTCCCAAGGAGTTTAATCATGTGGGATGCATGTTTTCTTAAAAAAAAAAACAAAAAAAAAAACTTTGCCTTGGCTGGCGTGGCTCAGTGGATTGAGCACTAGCCGGTGAACCAAAAGGTCGCTGGTTCAATTCCCAGTCAGGGCACACGCCTCAGTTGTGGACCAGGTCCCCAGCTGGGGGCTCACAAGAGGCAACCAATTGACTGCCTCCTTCTCTTTCTCTCTCCCTTCCCCTCCCTTTGAAAATAAACAAACAAACAAACAAACAAATTTCAATGATCATTAACTCTGATGCAGATACAGATATAATATCCTGTCTTATAAAAAAGAAGAGAAAGACTGACGAAGTTGCCCAGATAAATTACTTTCCAGATACACCTCAGTTACGAAAATCTAACAGCATGTTTAAATCCATCGCCTTCTTAAGAGCATTTCCTGGAAGAATTCACCAAAGGTAACAAGGACCTAAAAGGGTAGACGGACTTTTAAGAACATTCCAGAAATGTGACATCACGCTGGGGCCTCAGTTCCTAGATGACACCGGATTCTGCAACTCAGCAAAGCAAGAACCGTGCACAGATTTCAGAGCATATGGACTCGAGCTCACGCCTCATGTTCAGACCTTCTTCCCATGTGGAAAAGGGGAAAAGAAGGAGCCCTGTGTGTCCTTGACTCAGCATGTCCTGGGAGACCCCCTTTGCAGGTCGAGAGGAAAGCCAACTCTGAGAGACAAAGCTTCGCCTTTCGGGAGTTAAGGGAACAGTTCATTTAAGACTGCCCCTCTTGCCCTTACCAGGGAGGCTCACTCGGTTGGGCAAAGTCCCGCAAAGTGAAGGGTCGCTGGTTCGATTCCCGGTCAGGGCACATGCCTGGGTTGTGGGTTTGGTCCCCGGTCTGGGGTGGGTACAAAAGGCAACCGATTGATTTCTCTCTCCCACAAGGATGCCTCTCTCCCTCTCTCCCTCCCTTCGCCCCTCTCTAAAAATAAATAAATGAAGTCTTTAAAAAACAAAACAAAACAAAGACTGTCCCTCTTTCCTCGGATAGGTTGGCATCCCTGGACCCACCCATCAAAGTCAGCAGTCTGGAAGCCCAGAAAAGACATCTTGGTCCTCAAGGACACTGGGGAAGTATGGGGACAGTGAGAGGAGACAGTGTGTGTGTGTGAGCAAGGTGTGGCCAACCACATGGACAGATGACACACGCACAGTGGCCTGGGGCGGGGGAGGGGTGCGGCAGGCCGTGGGCAGGACCTGAGTTGCTCGGGTCACCCAAGGCCTCTCTTCCGCTCCCTCTGCACGGCCAGCCCATCAGCGGGGCTGCGTCTGGTCCCACCAGGAACACGGAGAAGACGAGAGGACGGGGAAAGAGGAAATGGCGATGCCTTTAGGCCCTTGAGCTTGAAAAGTCAAGTGACAGTGGTTCTTAGAAGGGCCAGCACACTGGAACCTTCCAAGAAAACCCATTTGCATGAAATGACAAAACTCTTCGGTGCCGCCCGTTTCCAAACCCATTGCGGGTGCGCTGTGCCCTCTCAAAAGGGAGCCGCCCAAAGCAGCAGCTACTGGGGAAAGGCCGGCCTTGAAGGGCACGGGCACGCCCTACCTCTCCCCCTGGGTGAGGGTAACGGATTCCCTCGCGCACACGCCACAGCCACGGGCGGGGCCTGACGCCTCCTTTGGGCCGTTGCTGCCCCTTACCCTGGGGGGGATTTCCTTCAAGTGGTCCCCTCCGCCAGGAACCTCTCCAAAAACATTTAGAAAGTTACCTAATATGATTATTACTACTCAGCCATCCACTTCGACTTTTTATGTGCAGATCAGGCGCACAAACTGTAAATGCGTGCACTGCGGCGCTCGGGAATTTGGTTCCACCCCTGCGACGACCCACCCTGACTACCGAGGGATTCCAGCTAGAGAAGACAGTGAAACTGCTAACCCATTCTGCTGCGTCCGGGAACACCTGTGAAGCAAAACCCCATCTCTCCCCGGCACACGGCAGAACGGCCTTCAGCAGTGTTTAGATGTTCCTTACTGCGGCTGAGCAAGTTCCCAACAGCACCTAGAAATTGCATTTGGCGTTCACCGCAGTGTCACGATTTCCAGCCGCCCGGCCGGCCCTTCCCAGGGCCACACCGGGCCCATCCCTGTCCTGGAGAGACCTCAGGTGTGGCGTCAAGCACACCTGGATTCGAACCTCCGCACTCACAACCTACGTCTCCTCCAACTCTTCGTCTCCTCATCTGTGACGACGTCCTAACAGCAGCCTGGCAGAGCCACTGCAAGAACGACGTACAGGAGGGTCTCTGCGAGGGGCAGAAGGACGGGGCGGTGGCTGCGGTCCCCCCTCAGCCTTCCACTGAGAGATCTCCCACAGGAGAGCCCGTGCCCCACCCCGCAGCAGAGCGGGCCACGCAGACTCCCTCCCTAAGGGACAGGCGGGTGCCCAGGTCCGTGTCCCGGAATATTATGAGCTTACTCTCCGCTCTGCTCGGTGCTGCCAGGGTAATCCTCCCGCCACATCCCGTCAGCATCCTGCAGTGGCTCCACAGCACCCGCCGAACAGAACCTGGGCTAGCAGCCACCGTCACTCGGCCCTGCCCCAACAACCTCTCACTGCGTCCCCGCTGCATCCCCCCTCCTTCCAAACAGCAGAGGCTCACAGCTTCCGGTTCCGGAACACAGACGCACCCCCGCACAGAGGCCCGGGGGGCGGGAGCCCCATCTCATTCACCTTCCGACCTCCCCAGACATCCAGCTCAGCACCTCGCCTACAATGTGTGGTCGTGACTAAGAGAGTGGGTGAATGTCTCCTCTAGAACCCACGGGAGACACGGGGTGGGGGACAAAAGGCGGATTATGTGAACTCATGTTGTGATGGGTAAAGCTTACTATAAGCCAGTGATAAACAAACAGGGGGAAATGATTGCAAAAACACGCAACATAAAAAAGAATGATTTTTTACTACGTTCAAGACATTTCCAGGCAAATCAGGCTCAGTATGACAACGAACTTTCGAATTGTACTTATTCACTATTTTATTCAAAAAAAATCTTATTGAGCCAAGTACTGCGCCAAGCACCAGGAACATCTCTGGGGGGTCAGGGGTCGGGGGTGGGGGGAGGGGTACAAAGACGAGGACGTGATCCCTGTCCTTAAGGGTCTGCACCGAGACAGACGGCCCCTCTAACACAGGGTGCTGCGGCCCAACTCGGACAGCGCGGGAGCAAGCCGAGGACGCTGAACCTCCAGACGACGCCCTTGATGGCACATGTACCCCATGCAAACGGAACACGGTTCCGGGGTCTTGGCTCCTTCTCTGCACCAGACTCACCCCCGGCCCCCACTTCACTGGCCTCACAACTGATGGGGCCGTGCATCTCACACAGGTGAAGTTTTTGGAAGGCATGTTGGGGGAGTTTCGCTATATTATATAAAAGCCCAGAAGAGAGGGAGAGAATTCTGGAAGACTTCAAAGAAGAGGGGGCGTTGGAACTGGGCCCGGAAAGGGAAGAGATGCTCAGGTGGTAGAGAAGGAAAGACATTCCACACAAAAGAGTGACAGCTGGCCGGCCGGGCGGGAGTGTGCCCGGCACGTCCGAACCAGCGGGAACACCAGACGCTGTGCCCCTGGCACTCGGGGGCATGTGGCTGAGAAACAGCTGGACCGGCACCTTAGCAGGGTCCTGCTGTCTGACAGCACCCCAGGGAGTCTCAACAGTGGCCGCTGGCCTTCCCGACTGCTCTCCAGCCCTGTCCCTCCCTGGAAAACCTGGCACACGGGCCCTGTCAGCTCCAAGGTACAATGGAGGGGTTCACGTCTGCACAGGGAAATGACAAACGGACAACTGGGCCAGTCGTTGTGATTGAACTCAACCAACACTCACCGAGTCCTGGGCATTGCTGAGCCCTCACACAACAGGCCCTCTGATGTATATTATAATGAGTCCAGAATGCAGTCACTGAGAACAGATGCAAAACGTGGTATACTGAAATATGGCAATGAACTACCCAGAGCGTCCGAATAGGACCTTCAAACCTTATCCCGACAATGAAGTGAAGAGCCCAGCAAATATCCAACCAACGCTACCAGCACAGCTGGACGGCTGACCGTTCCGCCTCCACACCTGGGGGTGACGCTGTTCCCGCCCCAGTCACGCTGTACAGGTGCCACTGGCTCCCTCTGGGCTTCCGGAGTCCCTGCAGCTTAGGCCTGACCCTACTCCCATTCCAGGGGCCGACCCTCCAAGGGTGTCCCTCGCCAAGCGTGCCTCCTGCCTGGGCAAAGGAGCCTCCCCAGCCAGCAGGCCAGGCCCGCTGCTGAGCCGCCAGCAGGACCCAAGCCCTCTCCGAGCCACCGGGACGCCCTGTCCTGAGAATGCGTGCTGCGCCACAGGGGGTGGGGGTGCTCCGGGCACCTGGCCCTCCTCTCGGCTCCCTGACTCGGGTTTCTCCTCCTCTGAATTCAAGAGAGCCGTCGCTGCCTCCCCCTCACCTGAGTACTGCATACCTATTCACACAATCACCTCCCTCTAGAAACCAGATCCAAACACACCAAAGAGAGCACTAAACATATTTTTGTACCCGTGCGTCACTTCCCCCTAGAGACGTGTGCGAGCACTTCAAGGACCGGCCTCGTTCCTTGTGGAAGCGCAGCCCCCCTTGCATCGGGAAGGGCGAAGGCAGCCCCCCTCGGAGCTCCTTGTAAAGGCGGCAGGTGCACGGCTCCGCCGCACGCACCCACCTGCCAGCGGCGCCATGCAAAAACCCTTTTCTCAAAGGTGAGGGGCCAAAGGCTCCAAACCCTCAATGACCGCCTCCCCGGAGAGCTTGCTCTACCCTCAGAGCCAAGCCCTTCCTCCCTGGTAAACGCAGGGACTCTGAAGGCGGCAGCACCTGGCCCCCAGGGTCCGCCTCCTCTCTTGTGTCTGCTGCCCCCACACGGGAGAGCCCCCCCCCCCCCGCACTGAGAGAGGAAGGCGTTTCAACCCTCCGTGTCTTCGCTCGCTCTCGCTGTTCCTTCAAAGGAAGAGGCCCGCTCACCCACAGGCCACCAAAGGCCACTCCCTCCTCCACGTGGCCAGTGGCAGGTCGGTGGGGAAGCACGACCAAGTTCTCAGGCCAGAGATGCACCTCCTCTCAGTTCCCTCCCGAAGCCGTTCCGGGCTGCGCTTCTCTCAGGCACACACACGTGGTCCCTTCTCCTCCGACAGGTGACTGTCGCCCGGCCGGCCCGCCTGGCACAACGAGAAGCTCCCTGAGCACACGAAATCGTCAGCTCTGCCCCTCCGCAGCTGTGGGCAAGCCGCGACAGCTCACAGCAATCTGTTGGAGGGACTCATCCTCCTTGAGCATTTTATTTAAAATACCTGTTTGCAGAAATAAGTCTTCGACTTCATTGCATCACCATCCTATTTGTTTTCATGGTGCTTGAGGCCAACTTTCAGGACATTTTTTTTTAAAGCCTTGGCCCCAAGCCTGAACGGAACAAAATTTTTGCAATTCCTCTTCCCCTTCCGCCTTGTGTCAAACACAGACATTATGTATCTTCTTCCCAATTATTTACAGCCCGTCCTTAGGTGTGATCCCTACGTTACCTCGCCAGGCTGTATGATTCAAGAAAGACCGACTTTTCGAAAGGACCGTGCAATGGGAAAGTTGGGCAGGCTGCGGAAGTAAACCAAGAACGTTTCTCTGAATCTCTTCATCGCCCGTAGCTCTTATCAGAACGAATACGTGGTTTCTGGTTCTGTCAATAATCCACAATAAATACACGAACGTTTCTATTCATTTTCCCTAACAGCTCTCATTACAGCAATACATGTTTTTCATCCACTCGAGTACTGAACTATTACTGAAGGCATTGTGTGTGAATTCTCCTGCTGCAACGGTGGCTCTGAGACCATTTTCACTTCCTTTTATCCCGACACCGCGACACTGACAAGCCCTGGGGTCTTTTCCACGAGCCCAAGCACTGAGGGTACCACGTCAGCAGCCACTGTGATCGAGTCACTGCCGTGCTCAAGCGCTGCTAGGAATTTCAGGAGTCAAAATGCAACGGATACAAATGACCTCTTTACTACAGAGTTCGACAACACATACTGCGTACTCACTCTGGACACAAGACCCTGGGCAGGTCCCCTGATTTCTCCAGCGGAAGAAGCGAAGGAGCTGACTATGATCTCCAAGGAAACCTCCAATTCTAACCTTCTGTGAAAGGGCTAAGTATCTCGATATGATTCCCCATTACCAACCCACAGTGACTCACTTCCTTCAGTACAATTTAATTCCCCTGCAGGTGCGTAACAGCATTCCAACATCTTAAAATCTTAAAAATGTGTTTGTGCCACGTGCTACGTATACTGTGAGGAGAGAGACTTTTCATTAGTTCTTCAGACCGTACTAGTGTGTCATTTTGGAAACCCACAGAAAGAATGACTCGGGCCTACAACTCAACAACAACAACAAACAAATAATCAACTCAAAAATGGGCAAAGAACTGGCATCAACATTTCTCCAAAGAAGACACACAAATTGCCAAGCAGCACATGAAAAGATGTTCAATATTTCCAGCTATTACGCAAATGCAAATCAAAACCACAAGGAGATCCTCACGTATACCAATTAAGATGGCTATCAAAAAAAAAAAACAGAAAATGACACATTCTGGGGAGGATGTGGAGACCCTGGAACTCTTGTGCACTCCTGACGGGATGTAAACGGCACAGCCACCGTGGAAGACAGTTTGGCGGTTCCTCAAACTGTTAATAAACTCACCGTCACAATGTGACCCACTGGGCAGCAGACTCACACTCGAGAACTCAGACGCTTGCACGCGAAAGTTCATTCCGGCGAGATGCACAACTGGCAGCGACCCCCCGGGCGCCCACCCACAGACTCGCGGATGAGGACAGCGGCGGGATGTCATTCGGGCTTACAAAGGAGGGGGGGTCCGACTCCTGCCACAGCGTGGACTAACCTGGAAAACACTCTGGTGGGGGACACGAGCCCGCCACAGAAGGGCAGGTACCGTGCGGTTCCACCTCCGTGAGGTCCGCACGGAGACAGACAGCAGGACGGTGTCGTGGGGAGGGAAGGGGGCTACTGTTTTGTGCACCCAGGGTTTCTGTCCGAGATGGTGACAAAGCTCTGGAGGTGGACGGTGACAACGGTCGCACAATGCTGTAAGCGCACCGAATGCCACCGGATGGACCGTACAAAGCTGACCGCAATGGTGGACCGTGTGTGCCGTGGCTGTACTGCGACAACAAATGAGGCGCTAGGCACGCCCGTGTGAGTTCTCCGCTCGCCGCCGCTGCTGCCTTCAGTCCTGTGACCGATAATAATCACTATTTAATTCTAGGCGACGAGAAGCATTCGTTGGCCACACACACACGCACATGCACACACACACAGGCTGTGAATGATGGATGGGTTTTCAAAATTAAATAAGGGCCAGTTTCCCCTTCACGGCGAGGTCATCTCAAACCACAGGAGGAGAAGGCCTGCCAGCGCAGCCTCCGACCTCGGGGGGCCGGGGGGGGGGGGGACCTGGAGCAGCAGTGCCCTGCCTGCTGGTGCGCTGCGGGTCCCGTGCCCACCGCCCTGGGGGCAGGGGAGGAGACGACTATGGGGACTCACCCCCGTGGGTCCCCTGCCTGTCGAAGGGCACCAGGCCGCAGCTGACCTCCACCTGCCCCGCCACACGTGGGGGAACTGTAGGGGAGCAGCAACAGCAACAGCGCCAGCACCGCAGGATGCTGTTTTAGGCCTCGGAGGTGCTGTATCAAGACTCTGACTTCTAGAAAGTGAAATGTGTGCAGTTGGCCAAAACTGTCACATTAGCACTGTTGTTCCCCCTACCACCTGAGACACCCCACGTGGCCTGCGGAAGGACCCCGAAGAACCCCAGAACACAGGTCCCTAAAGTCACCCGGGGACCGAGACCAGGGACCAACTGTGCTTGGTTCCGTCTCAGCCTGCTTCTCAATCAGGCCCCTGACCAACTAACTGTAAGCGATGCGGAGCGCCGACTCCAGCCCAAGCTGGTTGCTCTTTTACCTTTTCAAGTCCCCGTCTACACACAGTTAGCCCTGAGTAAACACCTGTTCAATCATTGACTGAATGAAGGATCCAAAGTCCAGCTCAGGGACCACCTCTACCCCATCTGCCAAATCGCAACCAGCCTTTGAAGAAAGAGAAAAAAAAAAGGCCTAACGCACTCAAAGCACCTGTCAGAGAGGCAGATCCTCTCCTATAACATTGTAACTCCATCCTGACTGCTCGAACCACCAGCATGACGGCCCCCCAAAGTGGAAATAGCAGTTCATCCACATTCCTGACGGGGGCCTCCCTTCTGGGCTCCCCAGGCTTCCACTGTCATTCTAGTGACAGGGAGGAGGGAGAGGAGCAGGCCCACGAGTGTGGGTCCTCCGGAGGACCCGGAACACCCCGCGTGCCCAGGGCGTCCTGCAGGAACCACGGCCTCCCGTCTAGTTCTCCGACCCTGCTGCCCCGGGGACATCGACTTTAAAGGTCAGGAGAACAGTGCACATGCGCGAGGTGCCTCCGCACAAACAAGATTCCCGAAAACCGCCGACAGGATTTACCTTCGAGATTATCACTTGCAAGTGAGATGATCCCTGCCCGTTCTTCTGTCGGTTTCAAACCCCCAAACCGACCAGAATTCACTTAAAACTAAAAACTCGAGTGTTTTTCACTGGAAGAGAGCAAATCGGGTGCAGCTTCGAGCCACTGAGCAGCTGGGAACTTTTTTTTTTTTTTTTTTTTTTTTTGCTGAAGGTTCGGTTTAGTCTTTATTTTTCTAGCTGCTGGCCTTGCTAACACGACTCCGTGAAGGTCGTATTTAATCTTGCAGAGAAATGCTACCTAAGCAGTTCTTCGGTAGGGCTTCAGTAAAAATAAATTGCCCTGGCTCCGTGGGTAAATTTGTTGCTTCAACCCCACAATTACAGTCGGAGAGAACAAATGAAGGCAACTGTAACATGCCATACTTGATTTCGAAAGAATTTTACTGAACATATGCTATGGGCGGAGAGTTTGTGAATAACAGTTACTGTTAATAACTAACTAACCCCCTAAGAACGCAGCAGCTCCCAAATGTGTATCTCCAGTTTATCAGCAAACATAGCTTATTTATATGCACAAGAAGGTCGTTAGTATCACTGAAACGTAAATGTCAAAGGAATGGACTGATAAAAGTTTTTTTAAAGGCCTAGGTGCAAAGGAGAAAAACCAAACCATTTTTCATCCTGTGCGCGTTGAGCCCCTAACACAAAGTGACAAATTCCAGTGCTTATGAGCTCTACACACGCCCCACTAGGTTTCTACCCCAGAGCGGACCCGCGCCATCCATTCCGAGCTGGAATTCAGCCTCCCTGGCTAAACTTTGCTTTACAGCCAAAAATCAAATCAACAAATATTTATCTAGGGCTCCCTGCGTATCAAGCACTGGTGGGAGTGCCAAGAAATCCAACACGACCCTCGCTCTCAAATCACTCGCCACGTAGGTGTTCTAAACAGAAAAACCGGAGGAATCGACGATTTCCCCAGCAGCCCAAGAGGCCAGGAAAGAGTCGCGATGCTCACGGCAAACTGCCCTCGGAGGGGCGCACGCGGTGTGCTGCTTCTGAGGACATGCGAAGCGTCTTATCGTTCTAGGCCGGAGAGACCAGGCTAGGTTCGCCAGGGAGGCACAGGGACGTGGGGGCAGTTGTAACCACGCCCACTGCTCCCACTCCGCGTCCCTGCGGTGCTCCCGGGTTCGGTCCCCACGGGACAGCGTCTCCCCCCCACACACACACACACAGCTCTTCACACCTCGCCCCGCCCCTCAGTCCCACCCAGTCTACCAGGGCAGCCCGCAGCCACGAGGCCGCTGCGTGTGGCCTTGGAATGTAACCGGGCTGAATTCCGATGTGCTATGCACATAAGACACACTGGATTTTGAAGGTTCGGTATGAAAAAACAACACGTTTTTATATTGATGACATGTTAAAATGACACTATGTTGGATAGACTAAGTAGCACAAAACATTATTAAGTTAATTTCACCTACTTTTTTGCTTTTCCAACATTGCTACTAGAACATTAAAAAGCACACACGTGGCTCGCATTGTATTTGGGCTGGACACCCCTGTGCCAATCAATACTTTTTGTTTCTTTTTGGCCGTGCTTTGGCGTCGTGCCTCTGCGCTCCCAGCCGCTACACCCCGCCCTGGGCTCAGAACAATCCAAACATGTCTTCAGCACCTATAAAAGGATCAAAAGTATTCTAAAAATTTCTTCAGGCAAACATTATGAATGTAAGACGCTCCTCCAGTTATGAAAAGTCAGAAGTCCTGCTCTGAGTCACATGAGTCACACAATTCGTTCTCCAGCAGGACCCCGGTACCGGCTGGGAGGGGGAGGGGCCGCAACTGCTCGAGCGCCCCCTGCCCAGCGCCCCCTGCTCCTCTGACGCGCCTCCACCACTGAGACTCGGAGTACGCAGGTCTGAGCCGGGGAGGGTCTGCCTTCACTGCCTTTAGAAACAGTTTTGCTCCCCACGCTGCAGAAATCGGATCTGTAGCCACTTGCCTAAACGGATTGCCCTTATCCACACACACCCTTGACCTCTCTACCTTCTCAAGAGGGCCGCGTGGTTACAGGTGGGTCCCTAGGCCCCGTTCCCAAGGTGCCAGGAAGACCCATGTCTCTAAGCCCGTCTATTTGAAAAGAGAGGAGGCCCAGACCGGAGGGACACCCCCAGCTGTAAAAAGCTCACGTGGCAGCGAAGGGTCAGGATGAGAACCTACAGACTGCGGCCCACACGCACGGCCCTCAGTGTTCACAGCGCCACCTGGGTCTGGGGACCAACGCGGCCACATCATCGCTCTGGCTGCCGACCTGGCTGTGCAGGTCGGTGGAGAACTCTTTTCTCCTGCCCCGGGGTCCTGGGCGTGGGCAGCCTTCACGCACATCAAGGACCTACGCGAGGTGGGATAACAACACCCAGGCCTTTCCCAGGCCTTGAAGGGACAGTGGGCCCCAGCCGCAGCGAGGATCCATCCGAGGATATGAAACCAGCAAGAGCTGTGGTGGGGCCTTCTCGTGTCTCGGGCCGGGGAAGCCCGCACCCTCCAGCCTGGCTTCACGCATCAAAGCAGAGAGAGCACCGGACGGGCCTCGTGCACGCGCAACATCCTCGCCGGCCACAGCCAGGGCGCTCGTCCAGCTCTCGCACTTACCGGGGGTGAGGTCGTGTGGGACACGGTAGAGTCGGCTCGAGAATATTCTCCTGCTTATATTTAGTGCTGTTGTACTAAATGTGGAAAATACAAGTGTTTCAAGAAGGGTTTTGAAAAACCCACCATCCGCCTTAGCTGGCGTAGCTCAGCAGACTGAGCCTGGGCTGCTAACCAAAGTGTCGCAGGTTCAATTCCCAGTCAGGGTACATGCCTGGGTTGCAAGCCATGACCCCCAGCAACCGCACATTGATGTTTCTCTCTCTCTCTCTCTCCCTCCCTTCCCTCTCTAAAAATAAATAAATAAATAAATAAATTTTAAAAAAGAAAAAAAAAAGACCCACCATCCAAATGTTTTCTTCCAGGTTGGTTTGTTTTTTAAATGATGTATACACAGATATACACACACATTTTAAAAGTAAAATTCAGGTCACAATCCAGTAGCCTCTTTTTCTGCCCTCAACACATGACACAGGCCTTCTCCCATCGTTCAAGGCCAGCCCCTGAATTTCGTAAGCTACGTAACCCTCATGGTCTGGGTGTGCCGTATTTCCCTTAAATGTGTCCCTACCGCTGGGCATTTAGGTTGTTTCCAAGTTTTCACTCTAACAAAAGCTAGTTCAAGAAACATCCTTGTACATAAACCTTCGTTCCATCTCTGGTTACTCCGTGTGAGTAAGTTCCTAGAAGTGGAATTACCGGAACAGACAGCTGAACATTTTTCGACTTCACGTACATAAAACTAAAAATTCCAGAGAGTTAATGTCAGTGCACAAGGTCCATCTGTGACCTGGAACACGTATTTTAAAGTCAGGGACCCGCAGGACCCAGTCCCGGCATTTGCGGTTCACCGTCGGCCTGCGCCCGCTCCCTGCTCCTCTGGGAGCCCTGATTCCCAGTCCCCTCCCACGACCTGACCGTAGTAAAACAGCAGCAGGAAGGACAGTGCAGGAAGAGAGGAGGGCGCAGGGGAGCCAGTGTGGCACTCTGACCTCTGTTATCAACGCGTGCCTTCCTCTCGGGGCCCAGGCTCACCTCCCAGGGCAATTCTGGATTCAGTCTGGAGCCTCAGGTTGGCTGGAGCATCCATTGCTCCACGCTCTCCAGCTGTAATGCCACCACCTCTCAGGCAGCTTCGGCCATGCCCCGGTGACAGCCACTCAGAGCCTGCTGTTCACTTGTGTGAAGCTGGCCAAGGCCTAGCAGTTTCCCCATCAGATGCCAGCATCCCACGCACAAAAAAGCCTGATTCCAAAGTCAGCAGTGGAGGGTCCTCTAGCATTTCAACGTGCCCTTGAGCTCCTGTCCATGGACTACCAACTGGCCCTCCCCCACCTCCCGAATGCTTCCCGCAACGCTCCTGGCAAGACCAAATGCCTGCCTGCCCGACCTCCTCCTTTCCCTCCCTCCCTCCCTCCCTCGAGAGTTCGGGAGGCCCGAGTATACTCTCCACCTGATTCTCTGTTTTCTCCACCTCATCCGCCAACGGTCACCGTTCAATGACCCCCCCGCCCCCGGCCACTGGTGCCCACCGCTCCACACACCCACAGCGCCCTTCCCGGGTGCGGGACGCTCTTCCTACCACAGTCATTTTCCTCCTCGCTTCAGTAACTCTGGGGTGAGGAGAACAACAACAACCAAGAAACCAGCCGTCTTCAAAAATAACCCGTGAGATACTCCTGGAAATAAAGCGGTTTTCAGGCAGTTCCTTCTCACTCAAAATGCCGACCGACCCCACGACACAGGAAAGTCGTTCGGGTTCCCAGCCCACGGGGCCAGGACGGCGTCTTCATTCCATCTGAAAGGTTTTTCTTTGGATCCTACAAAACCCGGATGGTCATCAGCTCAGCAACAAGAACAAATTAAATTGGAAGCCCATCTCGCCCTTGGTCACATTAGGTGTGTGAGCAGCAAAATGCTGGGACACGGGCGGCAGCGACTGCCATGTGCGCCTGGGAAGGGGTTACTGGTGAAAATTACACAGCAAGTAATTAATTAACTCTCAGAAGTGTTTGTTGAATGAAAACCGGACAGCCCTTTACCACACAGAATCCTAAACTAAGATAGCGTACTGAACTGAGTGGGCCTTGCCCTCGAGATAAAAATGCTGCGAATCCACCCTCGGAAACAACCACAAGGTCTTGTTTCTCATAAAGGTGGGGCATCAGACAGGGATCTCGGGCCTGAGACACACGGAGACGTCTTTGTTCAACTCTACTTCGTCCTTGCTTATCAAAGGTAAATACTACATTGGAGAGGGGACGACAAGCCAAAACAGAAACACACAAAACCAGCCCCCAACTCTTTACGTCCTTCCTCGACAAAGAGGCAGACCCGTAACACAAAGACCTTCCAGCCTCTCCACAATGGAAAACTCAAACTTTCTCAGCCCTAACAGTTCCGCCATTTTTATAGGACAAGCAGGGTCAACGTGGGGAGGGCCCACAGGGGCGACCACAGGTTCCCCCTTCAAAGCACCATCGAAAACGTGGGCGACAGGCCCCCTCTGCTTAACTTCCAACCTGACGCAGTCTCTGAACCAATGGAAAAACACAAAGATTAGGTTCTGGGAGAAGAGCCTGGATTCAGCGCTTCTCCACCTTTGCGCTGGCCCACACACATGAGGGACGGGGATCCAGGGAGGGACAGGGATCCAGGACACCCTGGTGAGCGGCAGAGGCTTCCTGGAGGGCAGGGGGTGCTCCTTAGGGCTGGAGAGGCAAGGAGAGGAAGGGCTGTCGGTGAGCCTCACATGGGAAGGTCCCTGTGTGGTTTCTAGAAGCCCCTCCCCCTGGGTGATTTTGATGCACACGTGAGTCCCCTCCAAAGACCACAGAACTGTGCCAGCCCATTTTACAGATGTGCAAACTAAGGCCCAGAAAGGGGAAGTGGTTGGCCAGTTAATAAGAGAGCTGAAAATCAGCTCCAGGCCTCTGGACTGTTGACCTCAGGTGACCCCCACTTCACAGAGCTTTGGATTTGGCCGGCCATCACAAATGGGTAATAAATAAATAAATGAAATAAAGGCACCCTGTTTGCGCTCATTTAATAATATAACCCCTAGGTTACCACCCTAGTTCCAACCCCGGGGTCACGGAATCCCAGGCTGAACTCAAACGTGACTGAGGGCGGGGGAGGGCCCTGGGCTGGTCCCAAAACTTCAGAAAGCCTAAGAGGACCACGTGCTTACGTAGAAAACAGCCACCTGGGACGTCCAATACACCCCTTTCGGGCTGGAATTCGATCAACCGGATTGGACGCCCCCAGTTCTCTCGAGAGCAGCATCAGGAGCTGCGACTGGAAGGCTCACGTGTTTCTGAGTGATCACCAGGGGCAGGAGACGCCTTCCTACCGACACGTAGCTCGTCTCCCAGACGGTTTGTCGGGAGGCTGGGCTGGTGGGGGGAGTCATCTACAAGGGAATGCCGGAGGTAACAGGCTGGCCGGTAGGGCCTGCCGCCTGCTCCAGGCCTGCAAGGCCCGGCGGAGGCCTGGGGCCAAGGTCACACCTCGGCCCCAGGAGCTGGGACCTGCGGGCTTCATGTCCTGCCTCTGTGTTCCCCTCGGTGGCTTCCGGCTTAAATCTAGATTCGACGGATAACTTACTGCTCTTTGCGAAACATCAAGATTTAATCCAGCCTCTGAGTGCCCGTTCTCACCAGGAGGACCCCTCGAAACCCTGCCCGGGGCAAAGACTGATCACACACACACTCAGGCCCAACACAGCGCACCGAGGGGTCAGAAAGCCCTCACCTCCCACCCCAGGTGGGAGGGCACCGGGTGTCCCACCCCACATAGATGAAAGAACCGACTTTATTACTGATAACTTAAACTTCACAGAAATTCGTATTATGTTCATATACTACTTTATGCATTCTCATGTTAGCTACTGTAAACATATACTATGTATTCTAGTTCCTTGTACATATGCAGTCACACTGTTTTCACAGACACAGCAGTGGCACATAGTAAGCACTCAATAAATACAAGTTCACTGAGTCCCTCTAAAGATCTAAGAGCAAAACACTGAAGTCAGTTAAGGGCCTGGCTGGAATGAGAGAGAACGAACTGAGACTGAAACGACGACGGAGAAGATCCACACTAACACGCAGGGAGTTTGGGGAGGTCTGCTTCTGATCTGGGGAGGGAGCATGTGCTCACAGGTCCGACCACTGCTATTTCCGTACCGTTTGGTCTCCATGAGTACCTACCACCTAACGCTTCTTCTCACCAAAAAAAAAAAAAAAAAAAGACTGACAATATCGTATTTCATTGTTAAATACTTTGCTGCTTTACAGGAATGTATATTCCCCGTTAAATGTCTTACCATTATTGATATATTCTCAGAATAAGTAATCCCTTCCGGCTGAAAATTCTACAAGAGAAACTGAGTGTTTCATTCATAGTCAGGATTTCCTGGCTTTTTAAAATTACTAATAATATCCTGGCTGGTGTGGCTCGGTGGATTGAGTGCTGGCCTGTGAACCAAAGGGTGGCTGGTTCAATTCCCAGTCAGGGCACATGCCTGGGTTGCGGGCCAGGTCCCCAGTGGGGGGGGCACCTGAGAAGCAACCACACACTGATGTTTCTCTCCCTCTCTTTCTCCCTTCCTTCTTCTCTCTCTAAAAATAAATAAAATCTTTTTAAAAATTAAAAAGCATACTTTAAAAAATGAACAATAATCTAGCCCTGGCTGGCATAGCTCAGTGGATTGAGCTTGGGCTGCGAACCAAAGTGTCACAGGTTCGATTCCCTGTCAAGGTACATGCCTGGGTAGCAGGCCATGACCCCCAGCAGGCCATGACCCCCAGCCACCGCACATTGATGTTTCTCTCTCTCTATCTCCCTTCCCTCTCTAAAAATAAATAAGTAAAATTAAAAAATAAAAATAAGTTAAAAAATGAACAATAATCTGATAGAATTGCATAAATGCGTGCCTTACACATTGGTACACAGCTGTAACTTACACGACCTTCTTTTCATGCACAGTATCTTATCTGTCTCCCAGAGCAACCCCATCAGATATACGGTTAAGTATGATTATTACCCTCCACAGAACTAACCCCCGGTGGTAATTACTGTATTTGTTTTTTAGTTGCGTTCTGACAGCTCACTAACTAGAATGCAATACCCCAGGGGCTCCCGGTGGGGGCGGGGAGGTCTTCCTGTTCCCGGCTGACCCCACAGTGCCTAACACTGTGTCCGGGGCATGCCGAATGTTCTAGGGAGCTGCAGTAAATGAATAAAGGCCTTTGTCCGCGGGAAGCCCTTTTTGCTGCACAGCACATAATGGAACTATGTCCCACACGCCCTACTTAGACTTCAGGGGTCTGTTCCCCATCAAAAGGGGACTGTGTGAAAATTCTCTAAAAACAATAGAGCTCACACTCGATACTACTGAGAATAGAAGGGCGACATCCTTGGGAACATGAGAATTTCAATGCACATCGAATGTGCCACACCCAAAGTTCCAAACTGTCCACTGTGAAGTTTAGACATCTTTAACTGGCTTCGGTATATCAAGTCTTTGCCTAACGCAGCGTTTCAGAAAGCTGAGAGAAAAATGGGGCCGTAGTTCACAGAACTGTCAGAACTTTACGACAACCATTTGTTTGCCTGGATTTGCTTCCGATTTAAGTACAGGCCCTTACTCTTGATTATGATGACATTTTACAGGTAATTCCATCTGAGACACGTGGAATTATCTCTACTTTTTCAAGGTTAACAGGAAAAAAAAAAAGGACAACTCTTTGAGAATGAAATATGTAAACGTTTAATATTAAGAAGCAGTTCCAAATCACGACAGCCAAGAACTCTTTGATCTTGGAGGCCAAAATCTAACTTCTTACACAACAGGGTGAGTTATAAACTACAATCATTCACTAATTACGGCGAAATGACCATCGATCAATAGATGGTCCAAGGTTACCCTTAGAAATGTCAGCTTACATTCTAAATGTTCCTTCTCCTGAAGTTTCCTTAAAAATGGATTTTTTTTAGGTTTCTTTTCCCCCTTTCTCCATTAAAAAAAAAAAATAAGGAACGACAGGGGGTTGAGAAAACCAGAGGAGCCCGAGTCCCCGTGCCCGATGACGTTCAACAGGGACCGCCCTCGAGGCCGAGGCCGGGTGAGGGAGCGCGCATCTGCCTAACGCCCAGGCTCTCGCCCGGCGCCCTGGGTCTCCAGACCCCTGAGTGCACCTGCCCCGGAGCACCAGAAACCGCCGGCCGCGACGTTCCGGCGTTATTTGCAATCGGTCTGAACACTAATAAACGACTGCAGGCTTGACAGCACCCTTGGTGATTCCTGAAAATCCACAACAGGAAATGTCCCTCTCCTCGACCCTCCCTGAGCCATTCATCAAAAGCAGGCCGAGTCCCAGCGACAGGGCGGCCCGCGGCGCAAGGCCACTCAGATACTGGGCGGCTCTGCATTTTCTCATTCCCGAACCACGGAACCAAGGACAACCAGCGCGGCCCACGCTGGAGGGAGGAGACCGAGGAGGCGGCGGGCAGCGGGTAGAATGTCCCCAAGTTCCAAACTCTATCCTGGGCGGTGAAACAACGAGCGGAACCCGAGCCACGCCGCTAGTAGGGGGCAACCTCTGCCGCCTGTCCCAGGAGTTGCACTCGCAGGTGACGAGCAGGGGTCGTGCCTAGGCCGCCCGACCCCGGCCCCTGACCGGCGAACGGCGTTAACGCCGCCTTTGCGCCTAGCTCAGGCTGCCAGCCTCCTTCCCTTTTCCCCTCTAAAGGGGCAAGGGGGGGGGGGGGGGGGCGTCAAATGCCCCAAGACCTGGGGCCAAAGAGAGATGCCGGCGTGTCCTGGGAAGGAGAACGAGTTACATCCTGCAGCCCTGAGAACTTGCAAAGGCTTCCGGAACCGACCCCCCAGGCGGTGGCACCGCGAGCGGCCGAGCGCCACGGCTGGCCGCGGCGGGCAGCGCTCGGGGACGAGCCCGGCGGACCAGGCGGAAAGGAAGTGGCGGCCGCGGCTTTGCACCAACCACATTCGGCCGGCGGGCGAGTGCCCCACGGCGCCCAGAGCGGGGTCGGAGGGCGTGGGGCGGGCAGTCACGTCCCCGGCCCGCCGCGGCCCCACATCCCCCAGGAGATGCGGGCCCCCCAGCGTGCCAGCAGGGCACCGCTCGGTCCCCTGAGGCTCCCCGCCCCCACCTCGCCCGCTCCGTAGCTGAGGCGGGTCAGGCCCAGCGCGCGAGGCCGGCCCGGGGCGCCCGTGGGGACCCGGAGGCGCCTGGCGCTAGGCCGCGGCCAGGGCAGATGACCCTTAGGCGCGGCGCTCCCCCGGGACGCGCCGCCAGAGCCCCCCGCGCGCCCGGACAAGTGCAGTGACAAAGCCCCCGGCCAGGCCGGGCGCTGGCCGACGGGAAGGAGGACGCGACGTCCCTCCCGAGCGGCGGCGGCGGTGGCGGCCCAGCCCCGCGGAAGCCGGGCGCGCCGGCCAGGCCCGGCGCCCAGCCCGGCTCCGAGCCCGAGCGCCCGGGACCCTTCCCCGCTCCCGGCGGGCGGGCGCCCCATCAAGTTTCCTCCCGCCCCGGCGGGCGGCGCCTCTCCCAGCCCCGCTCGGGCAGCCCGGCGGACGGTGGGTGCCTGCTTATTTACGCCGGAGGCTGCCCGCACAGGCGCCGCCGCCCGGCGCGGAGCAGGACCCGCTCCCCGCCTCGGATCTGGGGGCGACGGCGTCTGTGCACACGCACACACTCGCACACACTCGCACACGATCAATCTGTTGTAAAAGGAGGCCCGACTCCGGCGGACCTGCACCCCCACACACCACACCTGGGGCGCGGAGTCACACAGAGCAGGTCAGTGTCCATGGAGCCACCTCTCCGCATCTGCAAATCCAAAAGTGAAATTAAACCTCCACCGACCTCCTCCTCCTCCTCCTCCCTCTCTACCTCCTCCTCCTCCTTGCAGCCTCAGCAGCCCCAGCACCAGCAGCAGCAGCAGCTACAGCAGCAGAACCTGCTTCCCCTAAAATCAGATGATCCTTAACCGCGCGGACTGTTCCTCCAAAAATCGGTATTAATATTTATGAGCCCCAGCGTTCTCCGTCTGCAAAACATCATGTCAGACCATCTGGACACACACACACACACACACACACACATCCCCTCCGGTGCTCACAAACATGCCCTCACGAAAACCACACTCGCACAGTCACAACTATTATTGGAAAAAAATGTTACCTCTCGAGTGTGCTTTTTCACGCTACCAATGCAATTCCGCAAGATTTAAGTGTTGCTAGGGTGTGTGAAATGGAAATGAAAGCCCGTCAGTTGAATAATCGCAGGAGCAAAACTAAAAGTTACTCCCCGGCTTGCCTGAGAACAGTCCAGATCGAAAGCAAAACAAGGAGAGGAAACCGAGCAGCCGAGGCTGGAAATCCCCCCGCCCCCCGCCCCGCTGCGCCCGCCTCCCTCCGCCCTTCCTCCCCAGTGTTTGTTTCAGGCTTGTGCAACCGCGAGGGGGGGCGGAGGGCGGGCGCGCGGCGGCCGCGAGGTGCGGAAGTTCGCCGCCGCTGCTCATTGGCAGGCCGGGCCGCTTTCATCATTTCTCGAAAAGTCTATTTCATTTTCACTTCCCCACGTCGCGGCAGCGGGAGCAACAAGCGGCTGCTCGTGAGTCTGTTGCTGGCACGTGGGGCGCCCCCACGCGCCGCGCGAACACTCGAGCGCGGTGGGGTAGGGGCGGGGGTCCGCGGGGGGACGCGGCGCACGCCCCGGGGGCAGCGGCTGCCGGAGGGAGAGCGGGTACCTGACTCTCCATCCTAAGGGAGACTGAAGGTTGGGAAGGAGTGGGGGGGCGTCCCGGGAAGCGCGGGGCTCATCCACTCAGTAGGTGGGGCAGGTGTAAGTGGTGTTTGGAGACTTTGTAACCCCGTCCGCTCAAAGGAAGAAGTAACTGACAAAACAGCATCACTTAGGGCTGGCATCCTGAACCTTTTTGAACCCTTATCAGGGGCTGAGGGTGTCACCACTTGAGGGGGCCGCCCCATCTCAGGCACCGCCTGGCGCTCCCTGGGCGATAAGGAAGGCCTTCCCCTAGCAAGTCCAGAGTAGCGCCCTGCAAGTTATCCACGGCCTGCGCCACACCAGTTGCCTTTACAGCCCGAGGACATGGGCAAGGATGCGAGTTAATGTTGCCTAAAAGTGTCGGTCGCAGCTGGCGGAGGCAGATTCCATTTTGGCCTCCCTAACTTATTTACTAGCTGGGCATCCTTGGGCAGGATAAGGGCTCAGTTTGCAAGGCTGTAAAATGGGGATAAAGAGAGGATGCTCGAATACAGGTGCAGCACCTGCCACCTTAAGGTATGCCGTTCACTTGGGACCTGCGGGGTTTGGTCCCTTGCTTCGAAAACACTGATTCTCAGCTGATCATACCTGTTTCTAATCCCCCACGTGAAGTTTCATCAGGCTTCTCCCAGACTTCTCCACCCAGAGAAGGTCCTTTCCCGAGAGGCCACAGCTCTCTAGAGGTAAACACATTTCTATAAGAGCGTCAGTCCAGCACCCCTATCTGCCTCAGAAGTATTGAATTCTACGGACTCGACCCAGGAAAGTGCCCAAGTATACGGCGGTGGGGATGAGACGGTCCAGGCGTCTGTTTGGTGGGCCTCAGAGAGGCAGATCGCACAGGCAGACAGGTCCCACCCCTTCCCCAGAATCCCGTCTGACACCGCCGCCCCCTTGTTCCTTTCCCTCACCGGGACCGCTGCAGGCCGTCAGAGCCACGCCGGACACTCTCTGTAGGACAGTACTCTGCCCGCCCCGTGGGCCCATGCTGAACACCTGTGAGTGATGCTTTCTTTCCCCCAACTGACACGGTCACGGACGGGTTCTGAGAGCCTAAATGAAACTGCGTACAAAGAAACCAGTTTTACCGTGAGCTCATCGATGGAAACAAGGGGTACGTTCCTGAGGCATCCCATCAATGTCACAGCAGCGGAGGAACGGGGGACCGCACAGCATTACTCAAGGACCTGCTGCACTTCCCGTCCACGGTGTCCTGCCCACCAGGCAGTGCGGCTGCCAGGTCCCCCCGGGCCTGGGCCTCGCTCCATCATCCCCACCGCCTGGCTCCACTCACTGATGGCAGTGGCCTTGCTCCCTCCCTGTCTCCGCACTCGGACGCCTCCGGGCAGGCAGCCACACCACTGTCCAAGTTCAGGAGAAAACTAACTTCAGGTAAGGCACAGTTCCAACCCCAGCTTCTCCCCTCAGAGGGAAGTCCGCCTTGTGTGACAAGACATGTAAAGTCTGTTATCATCGGCCACCAAACTACTCGTCGAGCGGCACCTCCCGCCCCTGGGCCCCGTGAGCCCTAACCCCTCCCCTTGTCGGACCAGCTGTCATGCCTTTTCTGAAGCCCAGAGTCGTCCCCGTGTTCATCATCTCATCCTTAGGGTGCTGCCCAGCACACATGCACTCAGATACTTGTAAAGGAATAATTACTTGGGTCCCACGAATTGTTTTCGACTTCATTATTTTTAATCCTCACCCAAGGACATGCTTGTTGACTTTTAGAGAAAGGGGGAGGGGGAGGGAGAGAAACATCAATCAGTTGCCTCTCCTGCGCCCGATTGGGGGGACCCACACCCCACCCCAGCCATGTGCTCTGACCAGGAATCGAACCCAAGCCCTTTGGGTGTATAGGACAACACCTCAGCCAAGTGAGCCATGCCGGTCAGGGCTTATTTTTTTTATGTATAAATGCAACCCATGTTTATTGTACAGAAGGTAGAAAGTACAGAAACGTTGAATGAAGAAAATCCACCACCTAAAATCTCCCCAATCAGGAGTAGACCCGTTGCTATTTGTATGTATTTCCTTCTAGTAGTTTTTCTAAATGCCTCCCAATCTCATCCGCTCCGCCTTTTATGCGACATTTGAAAACGCTCATCACACCGCCCACTTCCCACCATGCCTCTGTCACGCCCCTCCGTGCTGCCCTGCGACTTAGCTGGCTCCTCCTCTGTTGCCAGCCCCCTAAATTACGGTGTTGCCAGACTCTCTGTCCCCAACCCTCCTATTTTCTCATTCAGCATTCCCTCCCCTGGCACACCCTCCCCCATGCCCAGGGTTTCAGCACCGCTCACTGAGCGCCAGCTCCAAAGCGTGTGCCTTCTGAGCTCCGGACTCATGACCTCCCAGATGCTTCTCAGATTGAACGCATCTAAACCTAAACTCAAAACACCTTTCCCTGCGCCCTTGTCTTCGTCACGTCATTAATCAGCCGGGGCGCTGGGAGGCATTGCCAACTGCGGCCTTTCCGGAGACCCGGGAGCCCCCTGGGGCAAGGGTGTGGTCTCTAGTTTTCCAGGCCCCTGAGCTCCTAAGGCAGAGCACGGACTTCACTCTGGCCTCGGGCCCTCCGTGACATGTCACTACAGACAGAAGATGTCAGTGCGACCCCCAGATCCACATGGTATCGATGCACACGCTCAAGGCGTATTTCGTAGCCCTTTGATGAGAGGCACACAGTCATAAATCTCTGTAGGGAAAGTGGATCGATGGAGCAAAGCATAACCATGTGGAAGTCTCTGGGAAAAGGAACCCGGGGCGTACCGAGGAAGCCTGGCCAGACGCCCTGGTCTCATACCGAAACCATGGTTGGAGCCGTCCGGTGAAACCAGAGCGACCTTCCGAGTGTGGTCCCTCTTGGTGCACTCCACCTGTGGAACGGGGCGTCCCAAAGGGAGGCCCGCCTGGACGGGTTTCGGGGGAGCAGGGTCAGGGCCGTAGTCACTTGGCCGTGGAGTGATGGCTGTCTCCATGAATGCACCTCAGGCACGACATGGAGAGAGACATTCAAGGTGGACCCCTTCCAAGTGGGCTTTCCATTCATTTTTTTTCTAATAAATGAGAATAGCGTCATCAAATAATCATTCAAGTACCAAACTTGATTCGTGCCAAGGAACTTTTCTCAGCTCTGGGAAGACAGCAGTGAACAAAACAGATGCAACCCTTGGCCTTCCAGAAGCTTTCTGGCCATCTAGCAAACTGGCCCCTTAGCTGTTACTACATAGGTCATGGCGGCGAGGTCCCCTCCACGTGTGATCACAGCCGTACGTGAAGGATGCGGACCGTGGTGGTGTACTACCCAAGCGTCCAGGACTTAGAGCTATGATTAAACCCCCGGGCCAGCTGATGCCCGCGTTTTCTTGGGTCACTGATACCACCTCTCTCCTGGCCATGAAGACTCCCCTCCCTTGTGCTGGAATCCAGGGCCACATGACCACGGAAAACGAGTGTGCCACACTAGCCAGAGCAGTGGGCCGGTACAAAGCCGCGGATGTGAGCACTGCGTGGCAAGGACTGTTCTTGTGACATGCACGCTGAGTGACCGCACGGCCGAGTGAGATCTCAGTTGTGACCGCGGAACTGCGAGGACATTGGAAAAGCTGTCAAAGGTCAAGGGTGATGGGCACCCAGTCGGAGCACTCCTGGAGGATTACCTCGTGTGAGAGTGTCTCCCATTTCATCGACACTCCGAAATGGAGTTCATTTTGTTACAATTACTCCCTGAAAATCATGACTTTAAGTGGAGTAATATCAGAGATTGCCCAATCCTTAGTAATAAATATCAGTTTTGTCCTATTTTTCTAATGATGTGAGGGAAAAATACTCTTTGAAATGTGTGTTGCTGTGGTTTCTTTGTTGCATTCCAAATGGCTTTGAAATATTCATTAGTTCTCTAAGGTGATAAAATACAAAGTAGTGCTTTTATTACTTTCAAAGGCAGAAGGAAGAAGCATCTATACTTGTGCCTTGAATTTCTTTAAAAAGAATTACTGTCATCATTTCGAGGGTCAAAATATTTTAAACAAGAAATACATTTCAAACGCGTAACATAAATTCAGCGAACCACACGAGGCACTGCACCTGGGTATTGGAAGAATACTTTGTTACGGCTTTCAGGGTTTCCCTGCAGGCCCCTCCCTCGCAGCCCGTGAAGGTTGTCAGTGACACTCAGTGTGTCCTCTTCTTCCCTAGACTTGCTGATGCTTGGAAGTTTGCCCACCAGAAAGACATAAGAGTGTCATAAAACAAAACACCTAGAGTATTCTTAAATCCCCTCCCTCCCTGGAGAAACTACTGTATCTCCTCTGAATCCCAAATTCGAGTAACAGTTGATGTAGGTTCTTAGTGCCACCCCCTGGGTCCGGCTTCAGCCCCCGGGCATTCCCACCCGTGTTCACGGAGCACCGTGAGGCCACGGACGCGCTGAGAGCAGCTGTGAAGGCGGTCAGGGCCGGACGAGTCCCGTGCTCCCGGAGCACGGTCATGTCCCCAGACAGACAAGCCAGCCAACTGATAAAACAGGCACAGATTTCTGTTTGGGTTGAGCTTTGGTGGAACAGACCTGCAGATCTAGGTGGTGGGGGAACCACTGGCCAGATGACCTGTAAGCGAAGACTTGACGAATGAGAGAGAGGGTGCTGCGTTAGTTTCCGAGGGCAGCCATGACAAAGGGCCACAATGTGTTGTCTGACGGTCACAGGGGCTGGAAGCCCACACTCAGGGTGTCCTCGGGGTTGGTTCATGCTGAGGGCAGGAAGGGAAGGCGCTGTTCCCTGCCTCTGAGCTGCTGGGTGTGTGCCGGCTGTCGTGGGCCTCACACTCTGGCCTCACCTTCACGTGGTGTTCACCTGGGTGTGGGTCTGCGTCCAGACTTCCCCTTTCTCCAGGACACTCATCACGCCGGGGTTGGAGGCCCACCATGCTCCAGGGAGATTGCATCCTAACTACATCGGCAGAGACCTAGGGTCACGTTTGGAGGTACCGAGGAGTTGGGAGGGGACACAGTTCGACCCCCTAACAGGTCCTGGTTGTGCAACTGCAGCCCTGGGGCAGAGGAAGGAGGGGACAAAGGGCCTAGGAAGCAGCGAAAGGGCCTGGCGTGTTCTGGGGCCTGGAGGAAGGTGAGCGGGACTTCAGAGCCGTGTGTGAGGGTCAGAGCGTCTGGAGGTGGTTCTCAGAGCCGTGGGGAGGCGCTGCAGGGCCCTGTGACTGGAGAAGTCCGTGCTCTGGATTTCCCGGTCGTCTCCTCGCCGTCGAGGGGATGCGGAGGGGATGCAAGGACCTCGTGATCCGTGGATTTCCTGGAGGAACGTGCGAGCCCCTGCAGCGCCCTCTCTCGTGTGTGGTGTGCCGGGTTCGCCGAGGGACCACGGCGCACAGTGGACGCACTGAAACAGCTCAGTCTGCTCATGCTCCGCGTCCGAATTCCCAAGTTAAAACGTGTGTTTTCCTTTCATTTTCTCTCTACTTTTCATCTCCACAAATAAAGCAAAGTTTTACTTCATTCTTTGTAACCCCCCAAAAAAAGTTTGCTTAGAAAAAAATAGAACATGAGAGACCTATTCAGCTGTGGACCCAGAGACATATTTTCCTCAGACTGTTTTGAGGGAATGGGATGTAATACAAAGAATGAACGTCAAGATGCAAAGAAATGTTCATATTATGGCCTCCCTTCTGTAAAGACAGGAGTGATCCCCCAAAATTCAATTAAAGGGATAAAGGTGTATATACAAAGCTGTTCATCTTGGTCGCCTTGAGGACAGGTGGGCTATTCATTTATTTACTTATCTTTTTTGTATCAAGGAAAAATAATAATTTTAAAACAAAATTAAAATTTGGAAATGCAGATCACATTAAAGGAAAAAGTTAGCCCTGGCTGGCGTAGCTCAGTGGATTGAGCTCGGGCTGCGAACCAAAGTGTCTCAGGTTCGATTCCCAGTCAGGGCACATGCCTGGGTTGCAGGCTATGACCCCTAGCAACCGCACATTGATGTTTCTCTCTCTCTCTTTCTATCTCCCTCCCTTCCCTCTCTACAAATAAATAAATAAAATCTTAAAAAAAATAAAAAAGTTAAAACCATTTTGGCATCCTCTTTCTGGGGTGTGTGTTTGTGTGTGTATGTGAACTGCCCTGGATAATTAATTATCACTAAATTTTTCTCGACTGTCCCTTATGTTTATGTCACTAAACCAGGGCCTTCTGGCAGGGGTTCTTTACCCCAGAGTCACCCTGCAGGCCCACGGTGTAGATGCTGTAGACCCGGCAGGCACTGCAGCTCCTCACGGACCTGCCCTCTCTCCCCACGGGCAGGGCCCACTGAGCCCAGCCAGCCGAGTGGTGCAGGAGAGTGTCCTGGAGGGGGGGGAACCCGTGGGAACCGAGGGCCGTTGCTCTCTGGCCTGCGCGGGGTCTGCTGTCATTAAGAGTTCTCTGCTCCCCTGGCTGGCGTAGCTCAGTGGATTGAGCGCGAGCTGGGAACCAAAACATCCCAGGTTCGATTCCCAGCCACGGTACATGCCTGGGTTGCAGGCCATAACCCCCAGCAACCGCACATTGAAGTTTCTCTGTCTCTCTCTATCTCTCTCCCTTCCCTCTCTAAAAATAAATAAATAAAATCTTTTAAAAAAAAAGAGTTCTCTGCTCTGTGCTGGTAACTTCTCCTCCATCGTCTCAGCCAGCACACCCTCCTCCCAGGCCAGCCGGGCCTGCCCACAGGAAGGCGGCTGGGGTGGTCAGGCTCACGGGACGTGCTTTAATGAAGTGCCAAGTCCATTGCCGCTCAGCACAACTGGGAAGCCCAGGACACCAGTGCAGCAGCCTCGGGAAAGGTGGGTCTCCCAGTCCCGTTCTCTTCATCCCCTTCTGAAGAATTACCAGGAAATAGACGCCCGTGACCAGCATGGCACTTGCGTCGGTCAAGGCCAAGAGCGAGCAAGTCCGGATAGGACACAGTGACGCGTAGCCAGGACGCGCACAGGACAGGGAGTGGGGTCTGAGCTCTCCTCTACCAAAGAGGTAAAATCAAGGGAAATTAAAAATAGATTCGTGAGTGCGTGTGTGCGTGTGTGTGTGTGTGCAACAGCCAGCTTTACGGAGCCGTGACAGATGCTTGCAGACTCGAACGCGCCGGCCCCTCCCACAGAGAACACCCACCTGACACGCGTGTCTGGTCCTGCGGTGAGAGCAGAGGCCTGTGTTCAGGCCGAAGGGGTGTTGTTGGATTACTTATTGTATTGCCGGCGTTCGGAAAATAGCTCTTTCATTCAACATTGGAGATGGGGGCCGGGGGGAGGCTCACAGACCCAACATGTGGAAGAAACGTGTCCAGTTCATGCGACCCACAGGCAGTTCTTCAGCCCCTGAAACTGGAGTGAAAACCACGTCCTTGGATACTCGAACGGGTTCCTTGGGCGGGAAAGAGAAGAGTTAGAGTCGGCCACTTAGTGCCTGCGGGTGAGAGTTCCTTGGACCCTTCGGGCAGGCCCCCTCGGCCGGCGGTGCGGTGACCACGGTGGACCTGCTCGTGGTCACCTTCAGGATGCACAGACGAGCAACCTCAGGTTATCCGTTAACTCCGCGTCCCCCACACAAGGCACTTTAATGACGTGGCTGTGCCTATTCTGATGTAGAACACCTGGTGGAAACTACAGAAGAAAACCTCTCAGGCCAGATGTTTAGTTCGTGGTCATGTAGGCAGAACACCTGTGCGCGAGCCTTGCCTTTTATCCAGATGTTTGGTGGCGTGTGCTTATGACCCTCGCACTACACAGTTGATTTCTTCCGGTTGGCCAGGATAAAGCCCAAATTCGATCGAAGTTCAGTTGATCTCCAAGTCTAGGCTTTAATTTCAAATAAGAGGGAGTGTAAGGATTCATAGTAGTGGCGAGTCACGTTTCTTGCTATAAGAACGTGAGCACTTCTGTTTCCAGAGAAGCCGAGTGAAGACACATCGTCCAAACACCTCCTCCCAAAGTGCGCCCAGCAGCAGTACGGAGAACAGGCAACAGAAACGTGTGTCTGTCGTTAGGGAATTAATACACGACATCTGCACCCACGACACACGCAGACAGAATTCCAAAAAAGGAGTAGGACCGGCCAGAGAGACGGACGGTCCGACGTCAGTGCCTGCAAAGGGAGTTCGAGAGGCATGAGTGAGAAGCAACCAGACTCCCCAAACAGGACCCAGAAAAGACACAGGCATAGAACAAAAATAAAGCGGGGGGTGGAAGTGGGAAAGGGTCTAAGGTGGATAAATAGTAGTGGAAAGAATACAATAAAAAATGGTTTCCAGGAGAAAAAATAAACCTGGGCAGGAGGCAGCAGGATTAAAAGTCTACATAAGCAGTTGAGCCCTCCAACTCTCTGGCCCCCACAGGGCGCGGACTCCTCTCCCTCCCCCACACCAAGGCGGGCCGGGGCAGAGTTCCTTCCAGAGCAGGAGGGCGGAGGGAGTCCGTGCGGAACAGCAACGTCTCCATCCTCTTCCCACCGCTCAGACCCGGAGAACCGACACTCAGGGTAACGTTGCGGGAGAGGAGACGGGAGGATGCCACCCCAGGGGGAATACGTGCGGACAGTGATGTTACGAAGGGCTCCGTGAAAATGCCAGCCGGTCGCCCGGCCCCGCCCCGCCCCACCCCGCTGCCTCCGTGAGGACACCAGTGGGTCAGCCCAACAACACGCGGACCCAGAGCTTGCGGCCAGGTCAGGAGCGGACGCCTCCCTCCGACGGGCGCACGCCCAGGGGTGCTGCGAGGCGCGCAGAGCAGGCCGTGATGAAGCAAACGCGAGAGGACTCCGAGGAAACAGCAACGGTGCAGACAGCTTCAAAAAAAATTTTTAATTAATATCATTAAAGATGTGAGAGACGATATGGACTGCATTTATAAAGTAAAAGCAAAATGACATAAAAAGAAACAGGATAAGAAAAGGCTCCTAGAAATTAAAATACCAGGTATTTTTTAGTTTTATAGAATACTTGGAAGATAAACAAGGGAATCTCACAAAAAGTATCATTGAAACAATGGACAATAGAGAAAATAGGAGAAAAATGGATCCTTAATCCAAAAGACCCAACATCTGGTAGAAATTCTAGAAAAAGAGAATTGACATTAACAGTTGACAGGGAATTGGTAAAGGCGTAAGAAAATCGCTCAGAAAATTTTAAGGAGCGTAATTTTTCAATTTTAAAAAGCACCCCAATGGCTAGCTCGTGTGACCACAGATAGCATGGGAAGACCGACATCACGACTGTCATCACCACTGAGAACCAAGGGGACAGTTTGGCCGTGAAAGAGCAACAAGGACTGGACTTGACCTCCGACAGTCAAGACCTCGGAAACTGGACAAAGCATGTGAAAAACTGTTGTGTTTCTCAGGCCCGGAGCCAGCGCGGACGTGACCCTTGAGAACAGGGCGTCTGCTGACGCGGGCTGGCGACCACCCACGCTTTCCGTGGGAGGCGGTTTGCGCGCTGCACGTGCAGTCGTGGGGGGAGCCACACAGGACCGCGGGAGGGCGTGAGGGGACGGAGATCAGAGACCCCAGAGGCTGGAGCAGCTGGAAGTCGTGAGGCAACCTTCTCAAGAAGGCGTCGTTCTGCGGGAAATGAGTTCCAGCACCGCGCGCGGTGTCTGCTGCGCGCCGGGTCGGGCCTGTGGGAACCAGCGCTCCAAATCTCCGGGAGAAAGAACGGGGCTCGGTCCATCGAGTACTCCCAAGGTCCAGGCAGACCGGGGTTGGCTGAGCTCCCCACAGCCAAGGTGAGGAGGCCCTTCCAAGCACCCAGCTCCCTTCGGAGCACCCAGCTCCCTGGCAGGGTGGAGCACTGCCTGGGGCGAGGCTCCTTCCTAGGTGTCTTAGCAAGGCCGAGAGGCAGGACTTAAAGGGACAGCGTTGATAGGCACGTAAAACTGTTTGCGGAACAGAAGCCCCAGACCCATCAAAGACAGACAGAAACAACAAACACGCAAAAATTCCAACACTCAACAACATAAGATGTACAATGTCTAAAACCCGATAAAAAATGACTAAACATGCCAAGAACTAAGAACACATGACCACTAATCAAAACCTAAATAAATCGGTTGGAAAGCACACACGAAAAAGCCACAGGTGACGGGACCAGCACAGGGAGGTGCTTTTAAAAAGCTGTTACGATTAGGAAGACCTATTTAAAGGAAAATATGAGCTTAATGAGGAAATAAAGGGAAGATATTGAAAAGAACCAAGTAAAACTTTTAAGACAAAAGCACACTGTCTCAAAGGAAAGCCTCTCCCCGGTGAACTCAGACGCTGACCTTGGTTTCTAAACTCACCCTCCAGTGGGAGGGGCCAGGGCTCCCGGGAGAACTGGAGGATTCCAGGGCCCGCGGGGGGCGGGATACACAGGTGAGCCGGTGCCAGGCAGTAGGGAAGCCCTCACAACACACAACGGAGGAGGACACAGGAGCCACGTGAAAGGCCGGTGCTGAAACGATTTGAACAAATAAAGTATTCAATTATAAAGCAAAGTATACATACCTACACGTCCATACGGATGTAAATCAGTGATAAGAGAGAGAGAAAGGCAGGCAACCCATGGAGAACTTGACCTAATTTTACCTAGGCACTGCTCCCTCAGGGAGGTGGAGGTGTGAGGCTTAGAGGTGGTGAGGGACCGACACGGAGTCAAGGGGAGAACAACCTGAAACTCAGAACTCGTGAACTTGCACAGAGAAAGATCCCAGAGACACCCTCTCTTTACGACCAAAGAAAGAGGAGTGGGAATCCCAGCATGATACAGGGTCACGAGGAAAACCCTCTGGTTCTGTTCCCTCCCGGCCTACCCACAGCCACTGCCACTGGCCGACTGTGACCACGTGAGAGACCCCATGCAAGTCCTGCCCACCAAAGCCGAATCAACGCCCACGGTTGTGAGAGATAAGGACAATCACGAATGTTTGTTGTTTTATGGCCCTAAAGGTGGCGTGGTCTGTTACATGGCAATAGGTAACTAGAACAGAGACCATGGAACAGCTGTTTCGGTTTCTTGTTCATCGACGCTCAGACTTTGTCCAAAAGGGTCGTCGCTACCTCCCACCTGAAACCGCCAGCCCTGCACAGGGTTGGCTCGAGTTTCCCCGCCCGCCCTAGTGTTCTCACACTGTGATCCACGCTCTTCTCATCTGGGTCGCTAGGAAGCTACGCTCTCCTTGATGAGGGAACCCTACACCCCAGACACGGACTCTAGGAATTGCCTCCAAGGTCCCCACACTCAGGAACCTCACCCATCGGGCGTGGGACCAGCAAGGGTACAGAAAGGGCCGGCGTGAGGTGGGAGTAACAAGCCTGGGTAGACCAGAAGGTTAGTGACCCCTCGTGAGAGTGGGGAAGAGGAATGAGTGCAGCCACTGCAACTGGAGTGTCGCATTACGGAAATCTAAAGCGATGTTGTGGAGGCGTACAGAGTAATAGTAAATGGAAGAGAGTAAGTAAGAATAAGAGAAAGGAGGAAGTCAAAGGGTGATGGGCAAAAAGAGAAAAATAATAAATACAGGGTTAGAGCGTTGGGGAGGGAAAAGATCATGAGCTGAGAAACAGAAAATGAGAGGAACAGCTCTGACCGCACAGCTCAGCTGGCTGGGTGTTGTCCCACAAAACGAAAGGTTGCCGGTTCGATTCCCGGTCAGGGTTGCAGGCTCAGCACCCGAAAGGGGCACACACGAGAGCCAGCCGACCGATGTTTCTCTCCCACATTGATGTTCCTCTTCCTCTCTTTCTCCCTCCCTCCCCCCTTTTAGAAATAAATGAATAAATACAATTTAAGCAGAAAAAAGAAAAGAAAATGAAGAAGACAAAGACCACGTACAGTCCTGCTGCTTGAGTGGCATGAAAACGTGCATGGGGTTCCCGGGGAGCCCGTGTCGTGCAGAAACTGTATTGGCACTGCACTGTATGTAATCTGTACCTCATTTACAAAGTGAGTAAGAAGGGAAAAGCACTAATTAGACGGCTGCCTGCTGATCACACGTCTCTGCTGTTAACAGTAACATGCAAGGGAGTTGTTCTCGCTCAACAGGGCCAAGCGACGAGACTTGGAGACGGGACCTAGAAGGCCGCGTCTGTTCCAGGAAGAGGCGCCGCGAGGATGCCTCGGCTCCCTGTGCCGCACGCCAGAGGCCCGATGGAACGTACCGAGGGATGGAGTCGGCTTCCTGACCATCTGTTCGCATGTGAATCATTAAGGAACAAAGCACGCCATACCATGAAACAAATCACGCCGAAAGAAGACCATTGTGATAGACGTAGAGATAAGTAATAACAAAACGGACACCGTAGGAGCCTGCAGCCTGCAGAATGTGCCCTCGCCTTACAGAAAGACACCAGCCCGAAGAAGTACGTTCTTTTTTTTTTAAGAGTTTATGTATTTATTTTTAGGGAGGGAAGGGAGGGAGAAAGAGAGAGAGAGAGAGAGAAACATCAATGTGCGGTTGCTGGGAGCCGTGGCCTGCAACCCAGGTATGTGCCCTGACTGGGAATCGAACCTGCGACACTTTGGTTCGCAGCCCGCGCTCCATCCACTGAGCTACGCCAGCCAGGGCTGAAGCACGTTCTTTTGTCCCTGCGGCCCTTGTCCAAGAAGCCAGCTCTGTGAAAAGGACCCCAGAGGGAGGTTGGGCGCCGCATCTGTTTTGGGGTGAGAAGAAATTACTCTACCAGTCAGAGGTAGAGCCTAAGAAGGAAATGCAAGTTAATCTAGCTTGCTCCTGGTCGCACCCTGGTTCGGGAGGGCTCATGACAGAACATGCCAGCCAGTGTGTTCCGGTTCACACCCACAGGGGGACCAAAATACTGAGCCTCTCTTCCCTTGGGGGGGCCCCGGCACTGACCCTGCCCTGTTCTTCTCACGATACAAATCATCATTTCCCACTGCTGCCGTCTTCTACGCGAATCCAACGAGATGGAGAAGGTTGGAAAATGGGGCCAGGGCCGGAGGTAACTCTTTGCTGCGAGGCCTTCATGTACGCGTAAGCTACCCAGCATCCCCCCTAGGGAGGGAGACGGGAAGTCCATTTCATACCCCCTTTCCCCCACCCCATCCCAAATTTACATGAGGACAAGTTGGAGTGAGGCAGGGGAAGGGTAATGGGGCTATTTGTCCCCTGTCAGCTAAAGGACCTTGGGCAAATGACAAAGATCACCTGATGGAACCCTTTCGCTGAATGGATGAAGAAACCTAGACTGAGGTTAAAGAGCTTGAAATGTCGAAGGCATGGCTAGTGGTGACACCAAGACAAGAACCCCTGTTCTTTCCAATCCCAGCATGGGTCTTCTTTTGCCCTTGAACTAGACTACTGCTACAAGTAAAGCATTCATTTATTTTTTATTAAGATTTTATTTATTTTTAGAGAGGGGAAGGGAGGGAAAAAGAGAAAGAGAAACATCAATGTGTGGTTGCGTCTCACGTGGCCCCCACTGGGGATGTCGCCTGCAACCCAGGCATGTGCCCTGACTGGGAATCGAACCTGCGATACTTTGGTTCGCAGCCCGCGCTCAGTCCACTGAGCTACGACAGCCAGGGCTTAGGTAAAGTATTCATTTAAATAGAAGAACAAAGTACCCTGTCCACTGTCACTAAGGGAGACCAGCAGAGCTGTGGTCCAGGGCGAGTGGCTGTCCACCATACAGGACAGTCCACATGAACAAAGGCCTGGGCAGGATCGTCACTCTTAAAGACCCAGGTGCTGCTCTGCTGACCCAGAACCCCCAGAACTGGGTGCACCGTGGGAGGACACTCATACCCGCTGTGGCCGGAGCCCGGAACTGTGAACCAGAAGTCAGAGCGCGGGGACCCCCAGGCCCTGAGACAGCTGGTAATGCATCCTGGCCCACATGAGCGGAGCTTAGGGACAGTCTCTTACACCTTCCCCCCACCCCACCCCCTTTGAACTCCTGCTGTCTAGCTCCTCGCCTGACAGGCTGCTGGTCAGCCACCCCCCTCCTGTCAACAGTCCTTCTCCCCCAGGTCAAGTGAACACGACGGATTCCCATCTCTCCAGACTCACAGCACTTCCTAGGTTTGGTTTCAGGTAGGTCAGTGCAGTTGTCCTGATGCAACACGTTGATTATTAATTCAGGGCATCTCCGCCTCCTCCGTCAGTAATTTACTGACCTTTCTTTAGTCTGACCTTATGTGTGACCTTTTGACACGTTCTCTTTTGGTCCCAGAGGTTAACTTGATCTCAGAGTTGTGAGTGTCTCAGTGTTGCCCTGGGCGTGGGCCACAGCATCTGCTAACAGCAATGCCTGCTGACTACTTGGGGTGCCGACCGAAGAATTCTCATGGGCCCTGTTTTGAGAAATCCTGACGTCTGGCTCCTAGAGTCGCTCATTCAGTGTTTTTATCCTAGGGCAGGGGGCGGGGGCATGGACCCTGCTGCAATGAACTATGCTTTCACATAACAGGTTCTTCTCACCTGTTAGTCTGTCTTCCGTTTCTTTTTCTTCTCTGTAAACCCGTTGGCCCCCTTCCGCCTATACTTAGACTGACAGGGGACTCGAGACTTGGAAATTTTTAGCTTAGGGTAAAAAGTCATGAGTCTAGCAAATAATGTGTCTGTTAAAGCTTTTGTTTCAGAAACTACAGATAAGGCCCATCCTGGCTCCCAGAGGGGAAAAGCAGCTGACCTCCTGGGGCACTGATGGAAGATTACCACCTGGGGACATCTGCACCTTTGTTCCAGGGAGAGCAGACGACCACCCCTCCCCCTTGGGATCAGGTAACTGCCCGGGACAGGAATGTTGCAGCTTCTGAATCTCAAAGGCCTCACCGCACCTTGTTTGTCCTCCCCCACCCCCTTATAAAAGATCTGGCCAGGAAAGAGAAGGCAAGATGGTTTGTTAGGGTATGAACCCGCCATCTTCTTGGATTGCCGGCCATCTGAATAAATAAATTGCCCATAAAAGATTCAATCGCTGTCATTGCTTGTTGGATTTGGTAGTGACAGGCAGCCCAGACGCCAGTGTCTTTTCCGGTTACAAGACCACGATGCTCACACGAAGGTGCTCACTGGTGCACACGCGTGCTGACAAAACGTCCCTGCTCCTCCTGGACGGTAACAAAGGTTAAATCCTTACTTTCGGGGCTGAGCTCAACTGCCCGTCCTCTGCCCTGGGACCTCCTGGAGCCTCTGCCCTCCTCTGCACAATGGCGACAGTCACTTCTGTGGCCTGTGTGTTCCCCCAGGTGGCTGTGGGATTCAAATAAGATGATGTAGGTAAGACTTGACAAGCCACACAAATCTTAAGGAAAACATGCAGGGAATTGGCAACAAAAAATAATTAGGCAGCCACATTTATGTGTTGAAATTTGGCGTGTGTTCCTGTCTTGCATCTAATTAAATCAAAGGAAATGTCAGGTGGAAGATCTCAGGGACTGGGGTTGTTTTTGTTGGGCGAGGGGAGTACATGCCTTGGGGATACGATTAGTTTGGTTTTTCTATGCTTTAGGGTTAAAGCCCTATTTGAAATTCCTATGGCTTTTTATCCTGCCAATCATGTCGATGATAGTGTAGAAAAGTTCACCAAGGATATTGTACATATACAGGGTCCGGCACCAATAACGCCCGTTTTTATTAGCAAGTCTTTCCTTACAGAATCCTAAGCGTGTGATTCTGTAACCTAAGAATATCACACTCGAGCACGCCACGTGACACTGTAGGTGAACTGTTCAAAGTAAAACTGTAACTCACCTCACCCGTATTATTGCCCTACCAACCACGCTCCGGCAGGCCCTGCTTCTGCCAGACCCTGTCTGTTACTTTATTGAACGAGTTTCTCCATTCATAGTTACGGTTCAGCACGTGACACACTTTTTCAAAAGCCGGAGTAGGTGCGTGGCAAGCACACCCCGCGCTTCCTTGGAGAAGGAACAGCGGACACCCAGACACGCACATCTGGGGAGACGGTGCACACGGCATGATTCTGGGACGCAGGCGAAGTGAAGTTCACTCTGCCCTGTGGCGGGAGGGCTTTGCCCTGGGGTGTATCACTTCAAAGGCCCTTGTCGGCTGCTGCCGTAGATGCTGTTGCCGTTGCTTTAAGGTGTAGAAATCTCATTTGAAATAAAGAATGTTCTCCAGCTCCCGGAATCACCTGCAGCTGCTTGGCTGCTCCGTGCACGCGAGAGGCGGAATGTTCTGCATTGTCCCTGGAGCCGGGCTTCAGACCAAAGCAAACACTTTCCACTTCCAAGAATCGGCGGAAGGGCCACCTATCCGTGGAATGTAAAATATGTCTCCCGTTGAGCCCCAGACCTACCGTCAGCTTTGAATGTGAGAAGAAAGGGGACAGCGCGTTAGCAGTGTTGCTCTTAAAAAAATAATAATAATGAGCTGGTCTTGAGAGGACAAAGCTCTGTGTGTGGGGCAGCCTCTGGGCCTCTTTCTGAGCAAGGAAACACCTGCGGGAAGGGGCGCGCCGAGCCCTCCCCCGCTCCCACCGGCCGAGCGAGGGGGGAGCAAGGCGGGTGGATTTTTCAGTGCTGTCGCCTCACGGTCAGAGAGAGTTTTGCCCTGGGAAGCTGCGTTTGGGGCGCTGACGTTAAGCTGTCGATGAAGAAACAGGACTCGGAAAGAGCCTTTGAACCTCTCGCCCCTTTTCTGCTCAAGAGATTCAGACGGAGAAGCCTGCTTCAGAAGATCTTAGGATGCAGCCTCAGCCTAATCTGAATGATGCGTGGTCAACAGGAGGGGCTCCAGGCGGAGCCGGGCCTGGGGGCTGATACTGGGGTCCCATGGTTTCTGAGTCCCCCAGCAACAACGTGCCTGCCCCGTGAGTTCCCCTCTCCCTCAGCTGCCTGCAAAGCACCCACTCTCACTTCTGAAATGTAATACCCACCCCCGCCACCCTTTCCTCCCCGTCCGAAATGTCAACACCCGATGCACCTCAGTCTTTGCAACTCTCTTGCGTACATGAATCCCCCACGTACGTGTATTCAAATTTAATTTTCTCCTGCTAATCTGTCTCTGGTCATTTGACTCTTAGCCTGGATAGAAGAACTTAGGAGGTGGGAGGAAAATATTCATTTTCTTTAGCCCCCCCACAGTTTTACATCTAGAAGGAGTGAATGCCTGACTAGTAAGCAGTGTGCACAGTGGATAGACAATGTTAATTGAATGAGTTAATTAGTGCACCCCATAATTTTAGTAATATTTCACCTTAGGGGGTATTTCCTTTACAAAACGCCACCTGCCTGAGTTCCAGCTTTTCCTTAAAATTCTAAACGTGCCCAGTTGGAAGGGGTGGCCCTGCTCTGGGCGGGGCACTCACAGGCATCTGCACGGTCTCCTCATCTGATGACATTTGCCAAGACCTGAAGGGCCTTTCACAGTAGAGTCATCAACCGTGAAGGGAGTGACAATTTGGGGTCCTTGTAAGGCACGCTAAGAAAATAGAGCCAAGAAGGAAGGCAATGGAGAGGAAGGGGAAACATCCCTCCACCTGCTCCCCTCTTTGGTGCCAAACCTCACAGCCTCAGCGAGATCGAGGGCCACTGCGTCCTGTGAGATCCGGGAGTCTCTGGGGACCACCCTTCTCACGCCGAGTGGCCGGTGCGGCCTGCCACCACTCACCGTTCCTGCTCTCTGCCCCTCTGACCTCTCCGAGCTTCTTTCCAATGAGAGCACGAGCCTTAGAGCGCCACACGTGGAACCTGACGAGCCACGTTGCTGTGCCTCCTTTTTTCAGCTTCTTTTTGTGACACAATTTTTCCACCTAACACAGTGAACGGTATGGTGCCTAAGTGTTTATGCAAACGTTCTGTCAGTCAGAACTGAGAAAAAATGATGAAGCTTTGGGGATGTCCTAGTTTTGAATATGCAATATCAGCGACCCTTCCGTTGACCCCCGCTTACAGAGGTGACATTCCGTGTCCTCCAGCCCCCGTCATCTCGCAGTGCCTCCCTCGGGTCACTCCTGTGAGCTCAGACGCAGGGCCGGTCCCCGGAGCCTGTCCCTGAGCGAGACCCAGATACTCAGGTAGGGGTTTGAAGCGTGGGGTTTCCTGTTCAGGACGTCCCGACTCATTCCTGTCCCGCCCCGTTTGGGGGGGCAGACGCTCTCGCTGGCTAACCGGGCCGGCGGTGCCCGCAGCTGGCCGGGGCTGAGCTGTTTCTGAAGTTCAGGGCGGCTGTGACTCACCCCTCCCACCGTCCGTTACCTTCCCGCTGCTCTCAGTAGGTCCGCCGCTCCTCTCGCTCTGACTCCTACAAACCCACTTATTTTCAAATTTGCTCAATCACCATGACATTGAAACCCAACCTGCTCCACGCACGGTCTGCTGAGAAAACACCCAGTAGGAGCCGCGGGTCCAGGAGGAGGAATAATGCCCGCAGACCGAAGCCTGTTTTCCGTGGACTGTGGGCGGGGGAGGAACAGCTGCTCCTGAGAGACAGCAGCGAGTTCCAGGGCATGTGCCGTCCTGCCCAATTGAATTAAGGGGATGCAGTCATCCCGACGGGTGGTTTTCAGGAAGCCACTCCAGGTCCTAATTGAATTCACAGGCTCCCGCGCGATTAGGAACATAATACTTCGGTGCCCAAACTGGACGGAGCTGGTAGCAACGAGCTGAAATGGTCTTCCATCGCTAAGCAGTGATGCTGAGCCTGACTCTCCCTGCGGCACTCCCAGGTCCGGTTGCCAAAGGCACAAAAGGAAAACAAACAAACAAACAAACAATTTTCAGAGAAGGTTCAGGTCTTCCCTGCACAGTTCCAACTGCCAGTATAGTAACAAATGCAATGAACCAGAGGGGGGATTGCCGCTGGATTTAAGAGAAACGTTTTTGGAAGAAAGGACCAAAAGAAACCATCGGTTTGGTGTAAAGTCACTGAAACCAAGCAGCACGTGGCACCAACCCCTCCCACCCCTCTATCAGACAGACAGACAGACAGACAGACACGAGAATTTAAAGAGGCTTCAGTTACACAGCCATTTCTGAGTTTTGCATACTCCACCTCCATCCAATCAGAGCTCAGGGACCCCAGAGGCCCCCAAAATAGCAACTGCTGCCCTGGTTTGCAAAGGGGAAGTTCTTCAACAGGTTTATTCAACAGATATTTGCTGAGCGCCTTCCATGTTTCGGCACCAAGCCACAGGGAGTTATAACAACAGTTGCCTTGGATATCAGCCCAATAAAATTAACCAGCGGATATCAGTGAGAAGCCCAGAGATGCACAGGGTCCAGAACAAATAACACCCCTTGTGTATTCCGAAATCTTTTGTTAGAAAATCATAAGCATGTACTTCTGTAGCATAACAACATCATACTCAAGCACACCATGTGACATTTTAGGTGAAGTGTTCAAGTGACAACTATAAATTATTACACCCGTGTTATTACCCTGCCAACCACACTCAAGCAGGTGCTACTTCCGCCGGACCCTGTCTATTAAATATGAGCCTGAATTAAAAATAGAACCCATTTTCTACGTTGGGTTCCACTTTTTTATTTCTTTGCTTTCAAAGTTAGATCGACGGGGGCTTCAGCCTTTTCCTGTAAACCGAGCATGGGATGTCCGACCACAGCTCTCGGTGGGAGGCGCGCCACGGTGTGGGTCAGAGCAGCACTTCAGTCTTGCAAGGGTTAAAGCCTGAGCTTCTGTCTTCCCTTCAAATCTGAGTGCCAGCTGGAGGCAGCCAGCCAGCCAGCCACGCAGACCCGAACTTGTGACTTATCCCTACCGCTGTCTACTCTCTTACCTGCCCAGATCCCGTCAGTACCACGTCTTACCGCTTTGCCTTTTATTTTTTAAAAGATTTTATTTATTTATTTTTAGAGAGGGAAGGAAGGGAGAAAGAGAGAGAGAGAAACATCAATGTGCAGTTGTTGGGGGCCGTGGCCTACAACCCAGGCATGTGCCCTGACTGGGAATAGAACCTGCGATGCTTTGGTTCGCAGCCCGCGCTCAATCCACTGAGCTACGCCAGCCAGGACTTCGCTTTACCTTTCAAACGCTACTCAGACAACACAGCAGCGATCTCTTCTGCAGACGGTGTGCTAGGTAGTCATAGATGGGTGCTATGACTACCACTCTGCTTTACAGATGAACAAGCAGGACTACAGAAGTGGAATAATTTGCCTAAGATCACACAGCAGGTATATGGCAGAGCCAGCACTCAAGGTCACGTCTGATTCCAAAGGCAAGGGCTGTTAAACCCCGCACCTCTAAACCGGCAACCGCTGCTCTGGGTTAAGCCTCATCCCTTCTGTCTTTTCATGGGTCTTCTGTCATCACTCTTTTTCTGAGTTTCTTTTTTACCTTTCATGTATTTTTTAAAGTCAAGTGTATAGAGGTACAACTTACAAAAACAAGATTTACCCCCATTTAAGTAGGTTGAGGCATTTTGACAAATGTATACAGCTGTATAACCACCACAATCAAGATACAGTAGGTTTCCGTCACCCCCGAAAAATTCTTCTTGGCCTTTTACAGTCAACATCCTTCCCGGGTGCCCAGCCTTGGCAATTACTAGTCTGACTTTTCTCTTCATAGTTTGCCTTTTAAAGGAGGTGATGTAAATGGAATAATACAGTATATAACTTTGGTATCTAGCTACTTCACTTAAAGCCTTTGATTTTGTCCATGGTGTTGTGGGGATCAACAGTTCCATCCTTTTTATGGCTGGGTAGCATTCCTTTGCATGGCTAGATCGCTGTTGGTTTGTCCACTCACCAGATGAAGGACATTCGAGCTGTTTCCAATGTGGAGCCACTATAAACAAAACTTCTGGAAACATTCACGTAGAGGTCTTTGTATGAATATGTCTTCCTTTATCTCAGTTAACTAAACACATAGGAATAAGGTCATGGGTCATATAGTGTAGCAAATGTCTGTATATGCTTGACTTGATGAGAACTTTTCAAACCGTTTTCCAAAGTGGCTGTACAATTTTGCATACAAACCAGCCATGAATGACAGTTCCAGTTGCTTGACCTCCTTATTAGCATTGAGTATTGCCTGTCTTTTAAGTTTCATCCATGCTAATAGGTATACAGCGGTATCTTATTATGGTTTAATTTGCATTTGCCTAATGATAATGCTGAGCATCTAATTCGTGTGCTTAGGGATAGACAAATGGGTAGACGTTACTACGTCTTCCTTCCAGATTGATATGCGTTTTATATAATTTTTTTGCCTCAGTGTCCTGGGCAGGACCGCTAATACAATATTGAGTAGAAGCTGACATTGAGTAGTAGAGTGGGAACCGACACCCTTGCCTTACCCTCGTTCTTGGGGATAAGGCAGCAGACTTAGCGCATTCGTGTGGTGTTACCTGCAGGTTTTTCGTAGATGCCCCTTATCAGATTAAGGAAGTTGTCATCTAGTCCTCATTTCCTGAGAACGGTGTAGTTTATCATGAATATGCTTAATGTTTTCTGCATGTATTGATGTTATCACGTGGCTTATCTTTTTACCATGTTAGTACAATGAGTTACACTGATTGATTTTCAAACTTTTAAAAAGCCTTGTATTCCTTGGATAAATTCTTCTTAGTCATGATATATTATTCCTTATAGATATTGCTGGATTATGTTTCCTAATAATTTTTAAGGGTCATTGTGTCTGTGTTGATAAGGAATATTAGTCTGTAGTTTTTTTTTCTGCATGTCTTTTTCTTGTTTTGGTATCAGTGCAATGTTGTCCCATTTTCTGGAAGATTTCGTATAGAATTGATACTATTTATTTCCTAGACATTTGGTAAAATTCATCAGTAAAGCTATCCGGCCTGGAATTTCTCTGTGGAAAGGTTTTTAACTACAAATCCAATTTCTCTCATTCAATTTCCTTAGTGGAAGGCTATTTCAAGTATCTGTTCCTTTTGGAATGAACTCTAGTCGTCTGTGTTTTTCAAGAATGTCCCCATCGCACCTAAACTGTCAAACTTATGGCCCGACGTTGACCATGACACTCTGCCCCCATTATCCTTTATCATCCGTGGACTCCGCAGAGACCCCGCTCTCCTTCCCCAGCGCTGCTCATCTGTGTCTTTGTTGTTCTTCTTCTTCTTCATCAGTCCGGCTGGAGGTTTGTCAATTTTATCGATCCCTTCAAAGAAACAGCGTTTTGTCTTATTTATTTAGGCTGTTTTCCACCCCTCTTGTTTTCTAGTCCATTGATTTCTGCTCTTTTTTTTTAATTATTTTGCTCTACTTGTTTAGATTTAATTTGTTCTTGTTTTTTAGGTTTCTTTTTTTTTAAATATTTTATTTACTTATTTTTAGAGAGGGAAGAGAGAGAGAGAGGGAGAGAGAGAGAGAGAAACGTCATTGTGTGGTTGCTGGGGGTCATGGCCTGCAACCCAGGCATGTACCCTGACTGGGAATCGAACCCGCGACACTTTGGTTCGCAGCCTGCGCTCAATCCACTGAGCTACGCCAGCCAGGGCTGTTTTTTTAGGTTTCTTAAGGTGAAAGCTTAGGTTCATAATTTGAGAACTTGTTTCAATATAAGCTTTTAATGCTATAAACTTTCCTGTAAGCCCTACTGTATCCTAGAAATTTGGTATGTGTTATCAATTTCACTTAAATTATAATATTCTCACATTGTCTTTGTGATTTTTTTCTTTAACCATGGGTTCTTTAGAATGATGTTGATCAATAATCAAATATTTGAAAGTTTTTCAGATACCTGTTATTGAGTTCTAGTTTCATTCTTTGTAACCAGAAGACTTGCTTTGTCTGAATTTCTGCATCCCACACTTTTCTTCGCAAAACCACACTCCAGGCGAAGAACATCTCTGGACACTGCTCTGCAGTGGCCTCCCGAGAGCAGGGTGAATAAAGCCAGATGGAAATATATCTTACGTGTGTTTTTAAATACAAGGATAAACACAAAATAAATTTTTTAAAATGGCTTCCTATAAAAATAGACTGAAGAAGCCAAGTCGAGGTGAAAGGTAGAAGCTAGGTGTCTCTGAACAAACACACTTTGTTTTGTAGATCCTATTTTGGAAGCATGGGTTAAAACATTTGAACAAAAGTATGAGAAAAAAAAAGACAGCTCTTAAAATTCAAATCAACATGATCGCAAAATCATAGAAACTAGCAGAATTATTTCCATGATGCTTTATATTTGCCTATAAAAATAAACTAATGCTTCATGTAGATCTTCTTAAACGTATTGTGGCTTAACTTGGCAAACTAGTTTTCATCTAGGATGCAGAGAATAGAAAGGAAAATGTAAACCCTAAATCTTAAAGAGGACATTTTGTAATAAGAAATACCAATTTGCTCATTTTTCTCCTGAGTAAAATTTTTAAATTTCTATTTTTTTTAAAAAGAAAGCAAATCTAAATGTATTATTCCTCTGAAAACCCTTCAAGGCCTCCCCACTGCTTACCCAAACAAGCCTAATGCATGTACCCTCTGTGGTATCTGAGCTGCTTTCAGGTGATTTATTTTCTTAATTTTTAACCATGACATTTATTGTAAAATAAAATGAGCGTAACAAAACTGTGACTTTAGGGATATTAGTGCTTAGACAGAATAAGTAAAAAATGAGTTTAATATGAAACAAAAAGTGCTACAGAGATAACAGGGCTATGATAAAAAAAAAAAATTGAACAGAAGGGGAAAATAGATATTTCGGAAACAGTGGCTGACAAGATGAAGTTCAACTTTTTCCCACATGGCGCGTGAGATGCTTAGCCCTCCAACCTCATTGCCTGCCTCTCCCTGCCTAGCGTTGCACGCACACTTCAGCAACCACCACCACACACCCGTGGTTTTCCACTCCCGGGCTGTGTCTCGCCCTCCTAGGCCCGCCCTCTTCCTCTCGTCCACCTGCAGCATCCTCTGCAGCAGCTCTCAGGCAGGCGGTGCGGCTGTGTGCCCATTACGACCGCGCTGACCCACCACTCACAGGGATGAGGTCTCTGTACAATTTCCACCCACGGGAATGGAGCTCCTCAGGGGAGGGACTCAGGGGAGGGGCGGTCTATTCATCTCTGTAACCTCAGTGCGAGCACAGCGACGGTGAACTCAGATTGTCTTGCATAACACCAGAGACAGCATGGAATATGCTTAGTCATAACATGGTGGTGCTTTTATCGAATCTCTCCTATGCATAAGGCACAGTAACAGACACGAAGAATAAAAATAAGCTTTCAGGGATCTTATAATGATCCCATTTAATCCTCAAAATGATTTTATAAGTTAGTGGCAGACAAGATGAAGTTCAACTTTTCCCACATGGCACATGACATGCTTACCCCTCCAACCTCATTGCCTGCCTCTCCTTGACTAGTGTTGCACACACGCTTCAGCGACAAACACCACACACCCGTGGTTTTCCACTCCCGGGCTGTGTGGAAAATCCTCCTCCCTCTTCTATATGAGACATGGGCGGCTCAGAGTGGCAGCCACATAGCGTTATGGTTAGAAGAGTAGGTTCTGCCATTAAAAAGCCTGTTTTCAAATCCATCTGATAGCTCTGAGCTGGTTACTCCACCTCTGTGTATCTTGGTTTCCTCTTCTGTAAAGTGGAATAACAACAATACCTACTACCTCTTAGGCCTGTTTTCAGCACTAAGTGAGATGATGTTGATAAGGTGGCTAGAACAGAGCTTGGCACATAGTATTAATTGAATGTGTGTGTGTGTAACATTTATGAAACCTGTATACAACCACAACAATTATAACAGTAATATAAAACAGTTTAGTTGCTCCACGGTATATCTCAAAAATAGAAGACATAAATAAATGTTATCCCGAAACAATTTTGACGCAAATGAAGTCTTTTATGTTATCTTCTGAAAACGCCATAGGGAACCCCATTCACAACTCACAACAGAAACGTCTGTAGTAGCCTCCCCACCCAGCGTTAGGGTGCCAGGCCCTGCTGATCACAGTGTTCAGCCAACCCCAGTCTTTTTCTCCCTGTGTTCTACCCTCTACCCCCTCCCCAAGCCAAGCAAAACCCCCCAAACTCTCCCTTGAAACGCAGCCTGTGCCGGCTCTGTTTTCCCCTCTCCTGGTACCTGCCAAATCCATGATCTTTTCCCCCCTTTTTCCCCTTTCTGCCCTTTTTATTCTACATCAGCTTTGTTGTGAATGTCAAACGGCTTTAAAATATATATATATGAAATCTATCTTTTAAAAAAGTCTTCTGAGCCTTCTCAGTACATAGGCTGTACCACAGTTCTAATAGGCTGTATTAGTTATTAAAGTAATAAAATAGTAACAGCTGGTATTTTTGAACACTTCTCAGAGGACAAGCACCATCCTGAGCACTTCACATGGGTGGTCTCATCCAGTCCGGACCCCTCCTCCCCAGCTAACTTCCTCCGGATTTGTGGTCAGGCCCAGTTACCAAGATGGCAAAGACGGGCTTCTTCTCATTAGACAGGAGAGGACACCGTATAAATACGTTACTACTTCTTTCCATGTCTCGTGAAATCCGCCCCCAAATCACATATTTAGCAGCGAAGGGGTTAGCATTTCCCTCTGATTCCGAAGCGCACAACCTCTGCCCACTCCCTGAGGGCGAGAGACTAGATCAATACGGGCGGAGTCGATCCCAGCCGTCTGATGCTCTGCCCGCACTCCGATTCGCTGCCTCCAAGTACGAACACCAGCACAGAGCGCTCCAACAGCCCGCGGATGGAACTGTTATTTGGAGTATCTGACACCGTGTCTTTAATTTTTTATAACAGCTGTATTGAGACATAATTCATATATATAAAATTCTAGTATATTCACAAAACTGTGCAAACGTCATGACTGTCTAGTTCCAGAACATTTCATCACCCCCGAAAAACTGTGCCCATGAGTGGTGACTCCCCCTTGGTCTTTGACTTGAGGCCTCCTACACAATAATTAATGTGGTCGATCTGTTCTTGTAGTAAAAAGGTTTATCTGCCATCACCTAAGATATAAACTTTCCTAATTTTATTCTTTTAAAACATCAAAGCCAAAAACATTTTCAAATTTATTCTTTAAAAATATCTCACATTTCTCAGTGGATTGAGCTTGGGCTGGGAACCAAAGTGTCCCAGGTTCGATTCCCAGCCAGGGTACATGCCTGGGTTGCAGGCCATAACCCCCAGCAACCACACATTGATGTTTCTCTCTCTCTCTCTCTCTCTCTCCCTCCCTTCCCTCCCTAAAAATAAATAAATAAAATCTTTAAAAAAAAATCTCACATTTATGAAGTGATTCAAATGGCTGTAGCGTAGTTTATAAAACTACAAAAACTGGAACTGTTGGCCAGTGTGGGGACTGCTTAAATCATAGTACTGTAACAAAATGAGATACCACACACCCACTGAAGACCAAGTAGCAGTGAGGAGAATGCCTGGTACAGCACCAACCGTGAAAGAAGAGAAAATTGCATCTACAACCGTGTAGAACATGTACGTGTGGATACGGACCAAAAAGAAATGGAGAAAAATGGAAACAGCAGGGGCAACAGGGTGTTGGAACCGTGGTTATTTTCATTCTTCTGAGTTCCTGTGTTGTTGTCGAAAGCGAGCTCCTTACGACCAATCCGAACTGGAGGAAAATGTGCTCGTACCCGCTCCTGCCAGGAACAGGTCTCGCTCAGAAGGGGAGGGGCTGTAGCACACGGTTCTTGCTGAGACCGAAGGCTTTGGAGTCACACGGACCTGGATTTTAATTCTGGCTCGGATGCTTCTGAGACGTGACCTTGGGCATAGCCTAACCTTTGTGAGGCTCATTTTCCGCAGCTATTAATAGGAGCTCCTAGCACGGTCGCCCTCTCTGGGCTGTCGCGAAGATGGAGAGAGACGGTGGGGCCTAGCACCACACATCAGGCGGCAGTGACTGCCGTTTTCCGCTGCCTAAGTCATGGTGCCAGGGCCGGTGGCACCGAGTGCTGACAAGGGGGCAGCGACGGGGACAGAGGTTTGGTTCACGAAAACACCGCTGTGCTGATACGGAAACCTTGAATGGCGACCCAGTTGGGCACTGGACACCTAAGCAGAGGACTTCCCCTCGCCTCCATCAGTTGACCCCTCCGATCAGACTAAGTGAGCATTGCTTCAGGGCAGCCAGGGAGGCGCAGGAACTACACCCTTTGTTAGCTGCAGACGCCTAGAGGCCGGTGCAGTACCTACCAGAGACTCACTGGTGGCCTCGCCGAACACTTCATGGGAGAGAATCGAGGATGGCTGAATCCATGGGACTCGCTTCACTGATTAACACAAAGGCCTACTAACGACAGTGTTCCCACTGTGGCCATCGTGGGTATTGTCGTCGTCACTAACAAAGGGCCCGTGTGGCGCATGCAGCAAGCCCTGCCCGTGCCTCCCCTCCTCTCCTGTCCAGGATGAGCTGTCCTCCTCCCCAGGGCCCGGGTCTCCCTGGCGTGCAGCTCGCCAGCCCGGCCTTGCAGGCCCACTCCCCACAAGGAATCCCCGACCGTCCCTCCTACTTTCGCCTCCGTTTGCCCTCTCCCCTCATCTGCACGTAAACCCACTGTAGCACATCCCGCCTTGACCAAGCTCAAAAATTCTCCTCCCTTGACCCCTCGTCCCCTTCCAGGTGCGGCACCTTCCTTTGCTCCCCTCATGGCGAAACTCCTGGAGAGAGAACGGTGGAATGCTGAGAATTACTAAAGCTGAGGGATGGGGGTGTGTCTATTATTCCCGCTACTTTTTAAATGTAAACTGTTTGTGGAGCTCTAGCGGGCACAGTAAGCAGTATATGTTCCATCTGTACTGTTCAGGAGTGCACCGCGGGGTAGACGCACGACCGGTGAGGCCGTCACTGCCATCGCTAGCGGACAGGCCCGCCGGGCTCGAAAGCGGCCCCATGATGCCACTGGCAACCCGCCCGCCTCCCCCTGCAATCACTGGTCTGCTTTCTGCTGCAATATATCCACTGGCATTTCCCAGAATTTTTCTAAATGAAATCATATCATATGAACTCTCTTTCTTTTTGGTCTGGCTTCTTTCACACAGCATCGTAATTCTGAGATTCATGCGTGTTTCAGCATGAATAAACAGTTCATTCCTCTTGACTGTCGAGCATTCTTTATAGAGCACTTTGTTGATCCATTCACCTGCTGATGGACACTTGGGGTGTTTCCAGCTCGGGGCTGTTACAATAAAGCTGCTGTGAGCGTTCATGTGCACGTCTCAGTATAACATATGCTTTCGTTTACCCTGGGCAAAGATCTAGAACAGGATGGCAGGTGTACACTGAAAATTTTAAGAAACTGTGAAACTGTTTTCCAGGGTGTTTGTATGGTTTTACATTCCTACCAGCAGCGTATGGAAGTTCCGGATCCTCCATACCCTAACTGACATGAGATGTATAGTGGGGTTTTATATTTTTACCAGCCCCATCGTTGTGGTTTCTCCTTATGAATGGATGTGGGACTTCTTTCCTAACTGACATGAGTTATGCTCTGCTCCCTTAAAAAGACAAAGCAGTTAAGGTCCTTTTTGTTTGAAATATTTTTAACCCACTGTGCTGTGCACATTATACTCTTCCTCACTGAAGTTAATGGATAAATACTGAGCGTCCATTAGGTCCCGGGCGCAGAAACCAGGTGTGGGGATACAACAGCGAGACACAAGAAAAGCCCCTCTCTCACGAAGTTCCCATTTGCGCGAGAGACGGACAGTAAACAAATAGGCTGATTGTGTAAGAACAGGCAATGGTAAGTGCTAGCGAGAAAAATGGTGCCACGTGAAGACCATGATGGTGCCGTTAGTTGGGACAGGAGGGTCAGGAGAGGCCCTTAGAGAAAGTGAACAGGTTCCGGAGTCGAGTGAGCAAGCGCGCCACAGAAAGGTCGCGGGGAGAACGTTTAAAGCGAGGACACAGGAGTCCAAAGGCAAGTTGGGCAGCGTGGCCGGCACACGAGAGGAGATAAGAGTGAGGGGCGGAGACGCTGCCCAGGAAACCGAAGAGTCTCGTTGGCTAAGGAAGGAAGGCTTTTGGATTTTAAGTGCGATGGGAAGTCACTGGAGGGATTGTGCAGGACAGTAACAAGATCTAGCTTATATTTTATTTTTGTTGTTGTCGACATATATTTCATATATTGTAAATTTTACTCTTTTAAAGTATGCAATTCTGTGATTTTTACGTTTCATAGGATTGTGCATCCTTCACCCCTATCAAATTCCAGAACATTTTATTCTCCCAAAAGAAATCTCTTAGTCATAGCGTCCACTCCCCATTCTCCTCCCCCAGGCCTTTAACCCCCTAATCTATGTGTTGCCTTTTTGGATCTAACAATCTGGACGTTTAGTGTAAGCAGAACCATACACTATGTAGCCTTTTGTGTCTGGCTTCCTTCACTCAGCGTAATGCCGTTAAGGCGCATTCATGTTGCAGCATGTATCTTTTTGTAGCTGAATGGTACTCTCTGGATACAACGCACAAACATATCGGTTCTGCTGTTGATGGACATGTGGGTCGTTTCTGCTACGTGACCATGAGAAGAAGAATGGAGTGGAAGGCCTGGTGCTAGCTGGTTTCAAGACGCATTACAGCAAAGGCACCGTGATCGGGGGAGCGTGGCGTGGTCACAGGACAATGGCGCAGGATGGAGAGCGCATGCGTGTCTCCACCCTCAGAGAGCGAGGTGGGAATAGGCTCTCCATCAGCTTCCTCCCCGCCTTTTCAGAGACGGAGGGGAACGGGTCATCATCGAGGTCTCCTCCCTGGAGAAAATGCACAGCTGGGTGTGCACCAGCAGCGGTGCAAGTTCTGAGGCTCCGGAACAAGGTGAATCACGGCCATGGAGGCTTGCATCTCTGCCAGGTGCTCTTACTGCCGGACGGGACGCAGATTTGAAAATCCCACCACCAAAACAAGACAAAGTTTTGTGTGGAGTCTTCCTCGGTTTTATCCTAGGCTGTTCGCGTGAGGAAAGCATTTATCAAGATATTCTAACGCTTCGGACAGGTTAGCAATCAGGCTCGATTTGACAGTGAATTGAACTGGCATCGATGCACCTTAATCTGAAAATAATAACTTTGAAAGTACTGTCTTCTTTATCACGAACATGTCTAAAACAAAACACATAGGAAAGCAGAAAGTAATTCAGGTTAAATCAATATTTTTCTTCCACTTGGGAAACAGAGCACAGAATAGTGATCCTTCTATGACCTATCCCTAACATTTAGACAAGAAATTATCTTTTCAGCTTTTTTTTAAAATTCTTGTGATCTTAAAGGGAGGTCAGGTGGCCACTGTTCCCCAATCCAGCCATCCTCAATTGAATGACACAAAAAAATGTTACTCCTAATTCCACATGTTACTTCCTCTCCAGGAGAAGAAATACCCTTGGGTCAAAAAAAAAAAAAAAAACCTGCTAAAAGAATCTATCATTTTTTAAAGATTTTATTTATTTATTTTTGGAGAGGGAAGGGAAGGGAGGGAGAAAGAGAGAGAGAGAAACATCAATGTGCAGTTGCTGGGGGCCATGGCCTGCAACCCAGGCACGTGCCCTGACTGGGAATAGATCCTGCGACACTAGCATCTATCATTCTTAAACGTGGCTCTCCCTTCCCTTTATTTCCTGCAACAGAACGAAGCAGCAATCCGGAAGCACGAGCAGAGCTCAGAGTGCTCAGCCAAGTGCCTGTGTTTTCAGCTTGCCCGCACCTTAAATAGACACGAAACATCACAACCAGCGGTGTCAGCTACTACAGGAAGCCGACAAACTGAAAGAAAAACCTCAGACATCCGGCCTTCATCTTTCTTCTATTTGTGTGAAATCTACTTGGCTTCGTGACTCTAAATGTTTCCTCACAAGAAGTTAAATCAGGGGTGATGTCATATAATGACCAGGTCCACACTATCTTCATAAAAATCAGTATTTTTTTTTAATAAGGACGTATCCTACATATCAGAACAACTGCATCTGTTTTTAGGGGACCTAAACTGGAAATTTTGTTCAGACCTATATACAAGCAAAAATCTTACACATGTCTAAGGGTCAAAGCGAGTATAGATTCCTTTGGATCTTGTTTTTAGTGCCTGTTCGCTGTGTGTGGTCACAGTGCTGGTGGGGTTGAGTCACGGTGTTGGCCAAGTTTTCTTTTTTTTTTTTTTTTTAAGATTTTATGTATTTATTTTTAGAGAGGGAAGGGAGGGAGAGAGAGAGAGAGAGAGAGAGAAACATCAATGTGCGGTTGCTGGGGGTCATGGCCTGCAACCCAGGCATGTGCCTTGGCTGGGAATCAAACCTGTGACACTTTGGTTTGCAGCCCGCGCTCAATGCACTGAGCTGTGCCAGCCAGGGGCCAAGTTTTCTTGAATCGAACATCCTTCTTCTTGTCCAAACCGACAGCCTCGGGAGAAAACGGAAGCAGCCCTTGGAGCAGAGCAGCACCAGCAGAGGGTCCCTGTCCTCCTCCGTCTCAGCAGGAAGCAGCCGAACGGGCCCTCGGACCTGGAACCAGCTAGCCCTGCGCTGAGAAATGGCGGCTCGGCAGATGGAGAGGTTTGGTGTCAGCCCATCTGTTTTCTGGGCCTCATGTGGTGAGAGATTGCCACTCTGTTCTGAAACTAAATTAAAGGACCCTGACCTAAGGAGAACTTTGCCCCTGACTCTCTGTAGAGCCCAAAATGTGTACAGTGGTCCCCCCAAGACTCCCTAAAACCGCAGATAGTACCGAACACTATATATATTGTTTTTTCCTACACATAGATACCTATGATAAAGTTTAATTTATAAGTAAGGCACAGTAAGAGATGAACAACAATGACAGGGCAATTATAACAATATAAGTTATGTGAAAGTGGTCTTTCTGTCCTTCAAAATATCTTATTGTAATTATGTGAAATGACATGATGCCTTGTTAAGTAGAACTTCCACCTTTGGCTCTGGCTGGTGTGGCTCAGTGAACTGAGTGCCAGCCTGTGGACCGAAAGGTTGCCGGTTCAGTTCCCAGTCAGGGCACATGCCTGGGTTGTGGGCCAGATCCTTGCTTGGGGGCATGGGAAAGGCAACCACCTAATGTTTTTCTTGGACATCAGTGTTTCTCTCTTCCTTCTACTCTCTCTGAAAATAAATAAATAAAATATTTTTTAAAAAGAACTTTCACTTTTAACTTGAAACAGGCACTTTACAGCTTCTTTTTACGACGTATTGGGATGGCCAGCATCACTACTCTTGCTCTTCGGGGTCACTACGAAGTAAAAGAAGGGCGACCTGCACACAAACTCTGCGGTGCTGTGACAGCGGATAACTGACGTGGCTCTGAGTGACCAACGCACAGGGAGCCGCTGTAGCGCGGAGACGCTGGCCCAAGGGGTGATTCGCATCCTGGGTGGGACGGAGCAGGACGGCGCGAGATTTCACCATGCTACTCACAACTGCGTGGAACATACCATTTACGCATTGTCTATTTCTGGAACTCTCCATGTAATATTCTTGGACCGCTGTTGGCCCCAGGTAACTGGAACCGGGGAAAGGGAAACTGTGGACAAGGGGGACTACTGACTTAACATCGCTTCAGACTTCAGCGTCCTAAACCCACAGGCCTCTCCTGGTTTAAACTCCAATAGCACTACTATTAGTCTGCTTCCGTGATTCTTACCCATGTCCTCACTTTGATACTCAATAATGGTGATGACAATGACAACAGCCATTTCTTAGTAAATGCTCACTGTGCGGCATGCCTATGCTAAATCTGTCATTACATCGATTCATCATTATGGGAGCAACCCTGTGTACTAGATATTACTCTCCCCAGTTTACAAATGGGGAAACTGAGCCCCAGAGAGATGAGATAATCTGCCCTAAGCTGCACAGCTGAGTAAGGGGGTGAAGAGAGTGCACACCCAAGTCCATGCTGCTGCTTCACTACTTCTGCCTCCTAGATATCAAACTCTGAAACCCCTCCTTTTTTTTTCTTAAAACCTGCCTCCTGCCCTGGCTGGCATAGCTCAGTGGATTGAGCTCGGGCTGCGAACCAAAGCATCGCAGGTTCGATTCCCAGCCAGGGTACATGCCTGGGTTGCAGGCCATGGCCCCCAGCAACCGCACATTGATGTTTCTCTCTCTCTCTCTTTCTCCCTCCCTTCCCTCTCTAAAAATAAATAAATAAATATTAAAAAAACAAAAAACAAAAAACTTGCCTCCTGCTAAGGCTGTTCAGGAATATCTCAGAACAAAGCCCCTGTCCATTCAACAAGTATTGACTGAGTCCCCACCTTAATACTTCATTCAATCACGCACAAAGACTTAGAGAGCCTATGACACGTTCAGTACTGTGCTAGGTGCTAAGGATACCTCCGTAAACGACACAGACAAAAACCCATGGCCTCTGCAACTTACATTCTACAGGGGGCAGAAAGACAATAAAGGTAAGAAATGTGAAACAACGTGATGGTTCAAAGCTAGTAAGTGCTAAAAAAAAATAAGAAAAAAGAAGGATAGGAAACGTAAGGCTGCGTGTGTGAAGGATTGCCACTTCCAATGCTATGAACATGTATTATCTGAGCAAAGACTTCTTAGGATGAGACGGTTTTACGTGTCAGCTTGGCAGGCTACTGTACCCAATCATTTAATCAAGCCCTTGTGGAGGTGTTGCCTGTGAAGGTATTTTGTAGCTGTGGTTAGCATGCACAAACTGTAAGGCGACCAGCCTGGATCACGTGGGCGGGCCTCATCCAATCAACTGCAAGGCCTTAAAAGCAAAACCGAGGTTTCCTCTGTTCAGAAAGAAGAAACTCAGCCGCAAGGCTGCAACACCAGCTCCTACCCAGGGGCTTGCAGCCCGGCCTGCAGGTTTCAGGCCTGCCAGCCCTGCAAGTGCATCGGCCAACTCCTTGGAATAAATCCTTAACATACCTTCTATGTGTGTGTGCGCTACTATATGTGTATTACATGTATGTGTGGGTGCATATACATATAGTATACATACATATACAGGGTGGGGCCAAAGTAGGTGTACCGTTGCTCAGATTTCAAATAACACAGCCCTGGCTGGGTGGCTCAGTGGGTGGGAGCATCATCCATACACCAAAAACATCCGCTTTACTCCGACCTTCCCCGCTCTCCTGACCTGGAACTTTCTGGAGCTGTCTGGGGCCTGGGGTGGGGACTGCAGTTTCCCATCAATTACATATGTTAATCACCTATAAGAGGGGTGTCACAAGCAGTGCATTGGGCGACCTCTCATCTCCCCTCAAACAGAGGCACTCCTCCAGTGCTCTGCCTTCAGAACACATTCACCATTACGAGTTCAAAGTGCATCCAGCAGGCAGCCCAGGCCCAGCTAAAACAACGCACAAACTGGAACCGAGGACCATCGTTCAAGGACGCCTGCATGGGTGTCCGAGGGTAACATATCTGACTCCCAGACGCCTCTACTCTTCTAATTCCCCACTAAGTGTCCGTGGAAAAGGAGAAAAGAAAAAAAGGTCCACCACTCAAAAAAAGCCAGGATGTCAGCCTGTGTCACCCCTGGGAGGGGTTTCAGACAACCTCAAGGACACGTGGGCCGCGGGGACCAGAACAGGCCGCCCGTAGCGAGGCGGGATGACGCCTCTCCCGGGTCAGAAAAGCGAAGTTTGTGCACAACAGAAAACTAGGCAGCCGTATATCTGCTGCAGACCTGCTACTTTCTGTGACAGCAAAAAAAAAAAAATAATAAGCTACTCCCTACAGCGTCGCAAAAGGCCCACAAACCCCGCCCACCTGAACTTCCCCAATGCTGGCCCAGCCCCAGTTACCCAGGGAACGTCACGGCAGGAAGTAGGGCTGCGCTGACGGCATGACGATGCATCCTGGGACTTGTAGTCCGCGCTCAGAATGCGCAGGCGCAGCGGGGAAGGCGGGGCTCCCGGGAGCAGAGCCCCACGGGAGTTGTAGTTTCTCATGGATTACATGTACTGTAGTAAGGGTGTCAGAAGTCAGGTGGTGCAGTTAGAAGACTTGTCATTTCAGACAACAAAGGTGCTCTCAGTGAACGCCTGGCGGACAGGGAGGCTTGGTTTGAGAACCGTGTGTGTACACACATCCTCAGTTCAGCAGTAGGTCTGAGATGGACTGAGACAGCCCCCACGTGGAGACTGGGCGAAGGACAAGCCACACAGCCTGCTTGGAAACAGTGCTGGGCGACCAGGAACAAACACACTGTAGAATTAAGGAAAGGAGGCCGTCCCAAAGAGTCAGAAACAGAACAGACGTCCATATCATTCATCTCACGAATCAGAAGAACATTTCTGAGAAATTTCGGCCTCTTCGGAAAGTATGCAAGAAAATACATGGTATATGGTTATGAAAAAAGACTATTTCACTTCTATAAACAAAATATGCATGCATAAAAATGCAGCTTAAAAGGTGTGGGAGAATCTAATGAAGACTGATGATAGTGCTTACCTCCAGAGAGAACATTGGGATGGGGTAGGTGTGGCCAAGACAGATTTTGCTTCATCTTGTGTGATTTATGTAACTGGAATGTCACCTTCATCTGCTAGTGCTCATACTTTTTAAAATTTGTAAAATAAAAGGTATGAGGAGGGCAGAGCATTCAAACAGATTAGGCACACACACACACACACACACACAAAAGAAATATGAATAGCAAAAAAAAAAATTCCAAACACTATCCTGGAGAAAATTTATCAAGAATGAATTTCTTTGTATATTCTGACTGTCACAGTCAGGAGCTCTGAAACCACTCTGCGCTGGTCCTGCATCTAGAGAGACCATCACACGATGCTCCTGGACACACACAGGGGTGTCAGGACACTGGGGTCTTCCTGCAGAAACTCTCTTGCTTTTCCTATCCCCCCAGTGCGGAACTGGGTCTTTGGAGTCGGTGAGACCTGGGTTCAAATGCCAGCTCTGCCACTTGCAGCCCACTCGACTTAGGAGAAAGCACTGAGCTTCTACAAGCCTCAGTGTCCTCAGCTGTTGTTAAATGGTGATAAAATTAGAACTAATTGAAGGGTAATAATAACAGAAATGAACTCAAGGGCAATTATGAGGATCAACACCATGAAATACCCAGCCTATAATAATAATGAACACGGAATAAATAATGACTAAGCTACGATGCCAACTTCCTGACTCAGGAGCTGTGAACCCAGGAGGCTGAGTGACCCAGTTCCCAGAGTCCAGCTGCAGAGGCTGTTCATTGGGTCCGACTGCAGGAAGGGGAGAGTGAAGGACTGTGTACCCCAGGTGCTCTGCTGCGTGGTGCCTTGAACTGGGGGTACACCTGATGCCCCCATGAAGTTGGAACCCTGCTTCCCCCCAGGGATTTTGAGGCCAGAACTCACCCTTGGTTTTTTCACCCCTGCCCGAAGCAAATGTGCTGTGTTGAGAGGAACCGACAAATGTGAGAGATCGAAACATCAAAGCCAGGAGAGCCCTCTGTCCTGACGGCCTTGGAAGCCAGGCCTCGTCTCACTCAGGGGCAAGTACACTGTTGTGATAAATGACATCCAGCCCACACTTGCCTTATGTCTACATAATTATGAGCTCTAAATCAAGCTAACAAATTGCTAGCTAAAAATCATTCTATTCTCCTAATTTTACAAACGGCTTTACAAAGAATTCTGCGACACCTTGGTACAATAATGTGGAGACAGAGGGGAGCTGGCGCCCCACCCTGGGCGGACACCCTTCCCTTTTCCCCCAGCTCTGCTCCTCACTGGAGGAGCCTTGCCTCCCTCTGCGTCGGCTCCCTCAGCCCCAAACTCCATCCACACATCTTCACCCACTTCAGAAGCAGTGCCTTGCGTACACTTTGAGCGAGCACAGCCTGCCGTTTGAAGATGGACCCAAGGAAGAGGAGATGCAGGTTGAGGTCAGTTGGACAGGGTCCTGAGTACCCAGAGGATGGTCTGGAAAGAAGGGGGCAAGGCCCAGGCAGGAAGGGGTGCAATCAGGGGACGACTGAAGAGGTGCTTTCTGAAGCACGAGGTATAGGCGGGTCTCTCCTTGCCCAAGTCCGCTGCTCAGCCCCGTGATGCACCAGGTCCCCTCAGCCCACCTTTCATTTCCGTCTCGGCCCCAGCGGTCAGTTCCGTGGGAGTGTCGGCTTTCCTTGCACCGCCCCCCCTCACCCCAACCAGGCTCAGCTAAACTTTCTGACCCCGGGGCATCTCCAATATGGGCCCCCAGTCCCCACCCCCTGCCCCTGACACACACACACAAACGAAGCCCAGAAATACCTGAAAGGTGATGGCCCAGAGGAAGCCCCACCCACACAGGGCAGGAGCGGAAGGTCAACGTGCAAGGCCACCATGGCCTCTTGTAGACAGTTCTGGAAAGCTTTCCAGAGTGTAAGATCCCGGCGGAAACAGGCCCACGCTCACAGCGGCGACCCCAGTAACATCCCCTTTCCTCTGCTTTCCCTCCTCCCGAGTCTCACCCTCCCTGAGGTGTCTCTCACCCCTGCTTCCTGGAGCCACTCCCCAGATAAACCACCTGCACCCAAGTCCTGGATCTGCTTTTAGGGGTCCTCAAAGGAATCAAGGGACACATGTGGGAAAGGGCCCCTCCCAAGTTCAACTACATCACCAACACACTCTCACCGGTCCCCTTCATCAACCATCATCCAGGAATTTTTCTTTTTATTTTAATTTTTAAAATGATTTTACTTATTTTTTTTTAGAGAGACGGGAAGGGAGGGAGAAAGAGAGGGAGAGAAACGTCAGTCGGTTGCCTCTCGCACGCCCCCTGCTGGGGACCAGGCCCCTGATCTGGTGAGAACTTTTCTTGAGGTGAAAGCGTTCCCCCCACATTTGTATTACAACCTACACTCCAGTCAAAGAGGTTTTCGGTCGGTCTGTTTTTTTTTTCTTTGAGAGCGCGGTTCCTTTGCTCTTGCCTCTATTTTAGTGTCTGCATGCCTTTCATGGTTTCATGTCTAAGTTCCTTTCATTAACTCACTTTAATGGCTAAAATTTCCTGAGCGACGGTGGCCTGTCGGGAGGCAGGCTGGAGGAAGCCGCTGGTGGGAAACGCACAAGGGAGGGGAGCAGACCAGGAGCCGAAAGCTGTTACTGATTCTGACATCAAAGATGACAGTGAACCCGAGAACTGCAAACAGCCCGTTTGTACAGCAGACCGTTTGCTGAGGGCTGTGGTGCCAGATTTTCCTAGACAGCCCCACTTCAAACATTTTTTAATTTTGTATGGAATGTATCAGGATCATATTGGTCAATAAAATTATATAGGTTTCAGGGGTGCAATTCTATAACACGCCATCTGTATATTGTACTGTGTCTTCACCGCCCCAAGTCCAATCTCCTTCCATCGCCATTTATCCCCCTTTACCCTCCAGTAATCAACATCCTGTTGCCTGTGTCTACAGTCCATTCAAAATCTGGGCATCAGATTCATAAGCACATTTCTCTAGTCAGACTTTTTTCTAGATTTTAAACTTCAGAAAACAGAGTCACAGACCATCTGTGGCCATGGCCTGGCCACGGGCCACTTCCTGTCGCCTGGGCACCGTGTCTGGAGCCCAGGCTCAGAGCTCCTGGGTCCCGGCTGCCCGTGGCAAGGAGCCCTTGGACGCGGCCAACAAACACCTCTTCTCACCCAGCCTGCTGCTGTGAAGGGAGCCTCACCTCGGACTGGCCCTCTGTGCCGCGTGAGCACCGGCCCCTGGAGCCTCCTTATTCTGCACCAGCTTTACTACCAGGCTTTGAGTGGGGCCCCCAGCACGCAGACCCTGGCCCTTTGGGACGGAGCCTTCTGCTCCTGGGCTGTCTTGCCCGGCCTCGTCGAGCCTCCTTGTGTTCAATTGCTGGTTGAGTTTTTGAGAGTTGAAGCAGGGAGAAGATTAAAAGGGAAGGGCAAAGTTAAGGGGAAAAAGGAAGGAGAGAAGGAAGGAAGGAAGGAAAGGAGGGAGGGAGGGTGGGAAGGATAGTGCCATCCTGCAATGACAGAGGCCAGGCTAGGGTCATGGGGTTCTTCCTGGCACCCTCATCCTGCCCTGAGACTTCAGCCACTCCTGACCTGAAGGTGAGCCTGCCCACCGACTACTCATCTCCACGCTTCAAGAACCCAAGTCGGGGTGGGTGGCAGAGAGAGGGTCAACCTGGGAACATTGATCTCCAGCTGGGAGGAACCTTAGACCAACCCCTCCCTGAACAGATGAGACTGCTGTAGGATCACAGCCTAAGATAATGTCTTGGGATTTTCTATAGATTCAGAAAAATCAATCCTAACCCCCCAAATGGTGGCTATTTCACCATGTTCTCTACAAGCACGGGGTGATTTTGGACCGTAAACTGGCGAGGAGGGATCCTGCAAGGCGTGAACTCCTGGAGTCCATTCCACCATCTGTGCTGCCCCCCAGTGGTGGAAGTGAGAAGCACACGGCGGGGTCGGGGTGGGGGTGGGGGCTGTTAGCGTCGGCAGGAAACGCAGGACGCGACACACACGATGATCCACGTTGCAGTGCGCCGCAGATTTGTCCTCCTCTTCAGAAATTAGAGTGCCACCCCTACAGTTATGAATAAACCCCTTTTATGCACAAGCACTGGAAAATCAAATTTGAACCTCCAGATGTCAAAACATGACAACATGTTTTAAATATTCCAACTATTTCTCAGCAAGCATTTACTGTAATGGGTCACGGGCCAGACACCAAGTTAGGCCCTTGGGATGAAAAGATCAATGAAAAATAACTGACACCACATTAGGCCAATATTTAGAATTGATTTAATTTAATCAGGATTTAATTAGTAATTTAGGGGGAAATGTTGCCTAAGTAAGCGATAGCCAAGGAATGGCAGACACATTCCCAAAAATCTAACAATGTCTTCGTTTAGACAGATGTCAGTCACTGAGAAAAGACCAAAAATGATAGTGTTTACTTTTTAAGGAAATCTTACACTTTTGGGTAAAGCTGACTTCATGAATTTGGATTACAAGATCTACCTCTTTTAATATCTGATGACAAACTACCTGAACAGAAACAGCACAATTCCCTGTATTAACAAAACATGGAAGCCCTGGCTGGCGTAGCTCAGTGGATTGAGTGCGAGGGCTGCGAACCAAAGTGTCGCAGGTTCGATTCCCAGCCAGGGTACATGCCTGGGTTGCAGGCCATGACCCCCAGCAACCGCCCATTGATGTTTCTCTCTCTCTCTCTCTCTCTCTCTCTCTCTCTCTCCTCTCTCCCTCCCTTCCTTCTCTAAAAATAAATAAATAAAAGTTAAAAAAAAAACATGGGCAAGGGTGTAGTGTCAGGCTGTACACTCCAGAAAGGGGTGCTAACTAACAAAAGAGAAAGCAAGCTCTGGCCGGGCTTGGCCAGGCGCCAAACCCACTCTCCCCCGGGAAAGGAGTCTGGAGCCACCGGGTGCTGCCGAGGCCGAGTCTGAAACCAGGAAACCACAAGGGCCTGCGAGGATGTTTGCTGTTGTTTCAGGAGGAAGAAATGAAAATAAAATGAATAAAAATTCAATGCTGTGTTATTAAAGTTCCTTCACATATTTTTGTAGGAAAATTATTTTTAATGTGAAATATGTGATTACGTTAGTATGTTTGGTATGCTGAGAAATAAGAGTCTCTCCCAAGCTGGGGCTCAGGACCCACCATAATTTCTACAGGGTCCTGCTAGTCTGCCCTGCGCTCAGACAAGGGAACTGAGAGAACAGCTTCATTTGTCGAAGAGTGGAGAAGCAACTCCTGTAAAGGTCAGCACTGACTCCGCTTTTCAGTTCTTTTTTATGTTAAAATTGTTTGTGTTAAACACAACAAATAAAACGTTAAAACCCTGAGATGGCCCAGCAGTACAATGGAAATGACAGAAGCTAAAAGCAGTGAACATAAGAATGGTGACTAGAAATTATTCAACTTGAACAACAAAGAAAAAATAGATAGGAAAACAATGAGCAGCACCTCAGGGACATGGGTGACAATGACAAAAGTCATAATATTTCTCTCCTTGGAGTCCCAGGAGAGAGGAAAGGCGAGGAGCTGAAAATGCATCTAAAGAAAGAATGACTGAAAACTTACTAAATTTCATGAAATACATAAACTGATAGATGAATGCCAGATCAAAAAAAAATCCATGCCAAGAAACATGACAATCCAACTTCTAAAAACTAACGGCAAAGAAAAAGTCTTAAATGCGATCACAGAAACAGTGCGTTATCTGCAGGGGGAATACCGATCTGAACGGCAGCAGATTATTACTCAGCGGCCGCCGTGGAGGCCAGCAGGAAGTGGCACAGCATCCGGGAAGAGCTGAAGGGGAAAGAGAGGCAACTGTGTGTTCTGTGCCCAGGGGAGCCACCCTTCAGAAGGGGGGGCAGGTAAAGACACCCTCAGATGAAAGACAACTAAGAGAAGGTGTCACTAGCAGACCTGCCCTGAAAGAGTGGCAAGAAGAAGTTCTCCAAATAGAAAGGAAATGGTAACAAAAGAAGGCTTGCAACGTCAAAAAGAAGAAAGGAATGATGCAATGGCCAAAAATAAGGGGTATGGTGGTGTTACATTCACCTTGCCTCCTCCTCATGAATTTCCGAAATCATAGTTGATGGCTGAGGCAAAAATTACACGAACATCTGTTTGGTGCTCAGGAAACACTTGAAACAATTCTACTTAAAAAAGTGGGGCGGATAAAAGGACTTAAATACCAGTCCATGTTCCATGGTATTCCATGGAGAAGTGTTCCATGCAGACTATCCCCACGATTTTAAAAAAGAGAAAAAGGAAACACGCGAGCCGGCCACAAGCCGTCTGTAAGAAACCCACTTCGAACGTGACGACACAGGTAGGTTGAAAGGAAGAGCACAAAAAAGGGCACGCTGTGTTACCGTTAATAATAATAAAAGCAAGGCTGGTTGTACTGATAACAGATAAAGTAGACGTCCGTCCGAGAAAAAATTAAAAAGAATAAGAGGGGTCTCAGTACTTCACTAATGAGCTCACTTCCACTTTAAACTCTAAAAAAGGAAAGGGAGGAATGCGAGGAACATCAGACAATGATTTTCTGAAGTCCCCCAAGAAGGACTAGGGATAGAGAATGTGTGTATGCACCGAACCACAGAGCTTCAACATTCAGGTAAAGGCCGAGGTAAAACTTTTCATCAAGATTAACATTATAGTGATCACATTTATTCGGAATTATTTCGTCTGTTTATCCTTTCATTATTTAACTTCCTATTTGTTGGTATATGGGCCCAGAGGGGTGAAGGTCGTGGCAAGTTTTCTGTTACTAATAGTTATTTCTAGGTTGTGGGGTTGGGAATGGTTCTTTACCATCTTTGTCCTGTTCTCTATTGGCTGATATTTTTTTAGATAAGCATTTTTTAAAATAGTAAAGTCATAAAAAATAAGTAAATAATTGAAATCGATCAGTTAATGAGTTCAATGTTTAAGCGTTGTATTGGCATTCCAGATTAGATCCAAAATAGGTTTTGGAAGAATGCCTCACAGAAAGCTGACATGGATGAGGATGCTCGACTTCTGTTAACTCTGCCTTTGCCTGTCGTTCAGTTTAAGCAGTTTGCTTTGCAAAGGAATGCAAACCGAACCAGATTTTAAATCTATGTAAGCGCTTATTGGCTGATTTAATTAAAACGAGGTAGAGATGACTCCTCCCTTGACCGAAGAAGAGCATCCCGGGGCGTGCTCTGGGGCGCTGGGTGTTAGAGCTGCGGAGAGAGACCTCAGAGGCTCCCGGTTATGGGGAGTGGTCCCTGGGGGATGGCCTGGGGTGCTGGAGCCCCTGCACCCTTCAACTCTGGCCACAAACACCGTTGTCCGTGTGTCCGCATCCGCTGGAGAGACACGATTTTCTGTGCATGCTGTAATGCACACATATTTTGATGGAGCTGGGAGATGTCTTATGCCCTTATGTGTATCAGTCAGGTTGATGAATGAAGGTGGAGTTTCTCCTGGATTCACTGAGAAATCGCACTCATATTTATACCGATATTAAATATTATGATACAGGGCAACAGATTACTAAGTCAGGCAACTACTTAGAACTGCAGAATTCTAGGGGCTATTGGTTACACTTCCTAGAACGTCTGTGTATCTTCAGAGACTCCATCGTTAAGCAGAAATTAAAGCAACATCAATTAGCCTCATGGTGAATACCTTTGATTTGCCAGTTTACCCAAACTAGCTCTATGACTCAGGAGAGTTCCTGCCTTCCTGCAACAGAAAGAGAAGAGGGACTGGTTTATTTTAGTTTTACATTCTTTTTTAAAGATTTTGTTTATTTATTTATTTTTAGAGAGGGAAGGGAGGGAGATAGAGAGAGAGAGAAACATCAATGTGCGGTTGCTGGGGGTCACGGCCTGCAACCCAGGCATGTGCCCTGACTGGGAATCGAACCTGCGACACTTTGGTTCACAGCCCGCGCTCAATCCACTGAGCTACACCAGCCAGGGCTACAAATGGCATTTAACCATAAAAAGAGATTAAAATGTTTGATTAGAGCAAAATTAAGACCTTCTTTCACCAAAAAGTAAAGCGACAAACTGGAAGCTGAAGAGAGGTGTTTGTGGCACGTACATCCTACAAGTGGTTAATGTCACGTCAGCACAGTACAGGGAGCTCCTATGAGTTTGTTAAAAAGTGACAACTCCCTAGAAAGTTGGCCAACGACATTCATGGGGATTTCACAGAAAACGTACTGCAATAAGCACGTGAAAATCTGCTCACCTCAACAGACTCTTGCAGACCGAGAGCAGACTGGTGGTCGCCAGAGGAGAGGGGGACTGGTGGTCGCCGGAGGAGAGGGGACTGGGAGGCAGAGTCAGAAGGGCAAAGGGGTTGGGGAGCACGACCTGGCTTTCCGCATTGGGTTTTGTCCTGCTGCTTAGTATTTGCCAACAGAACAGACGCAAAATGTCATGTGGTCCATTTCCCTGATGACTGAGGTTGGTCAACTTTTTGAAACCTACTTTTCAATTACAGTTTGCATTCAATATTATTTTGTATTGGTCTCAGGCATCCGGCCTAGTGGTTAGACGATCACATAGTTTACAAAGTGTCCCCCAGTGTACCCCGTGCTCACCCGGCACAGACATGGTCATTGCCGTAGTCTTCAATGTATTCCCTATCCTGTTTGCAATGACCAATTTGTACTTTTTCTTCTTTAGATTTTATTTATTTATTATTAGACAGACAGAGGGAGAGGGAGGGAGAAAGACAGGAAAGAAACATCAATGTGTGGTTGCCTCTCGAGTATCCCCTACTGGGGACCTGGCCCACAACCCAGGCATGTGCCCGGACTGGGAATCGAACCACCAACCCTTTGGTTTGCAGGCCAGCACTCAATCCACTGAGCCACACCAGCCAGGGCTGACAAGCCCATCTTTTTAAAAGCAAAGTAGTTATAAACACAAATTTAGGACAGTGGTTACCCCTGGGGAAAGATGTTAGTAGATGTTAGGGTCAGAGTTCAAGTTCTTGGGTGTGTGGTGGATTCACAGGTGGTCATTATATTACTCAAATACATTCCAATGTATTTACAGAGGGGCTCACGCACAGCCAAGGATTAGCTACCCACCAAGGTATGCTAAAACCCAAAGACTATGAGAAACCCATTTTGCGTAATTTGTCCTTTTAAAAAGAGAGAAAAATAAAACAACAGAGGAGAGAATTCTTAACAAATGGAATAGAGGGCTGCTTGTCATTGTCTTATTCTGTGATTTTATTTATTGCCTCTTAGCAATGTTTTATTTTAAATTGGAATCTTCATAAAACTGTCTTACCTCTGGTTCTTCCAACTCTTGAAGATACTAGTGTTCACTCGTTGTTAGTATCCAGGCAAGAAAAGTCCAGAATACATTCTTCTAAGGGCTCAGTTTCTGCAGCACCTTTCGTGGAAGTATTAGTGTTTCATGGAAACCACCGTGCCCTGTTCAGTTGTAACTCTCATTCAGAAACTGGCACCACACTCCACCGGTGCCGGGGGTGATTTTCAGTGTAGCCCAGACTAGGATTAAGTGCCGGGGTCTAACAACACAGGTTCCTCAGTGGTGAGCCCAGTGGTCTCTCAGTTGCCAGTTACCTCTGTATTTTTCCACTGAGTTGGAGAGGGGAAGTACCAGTGTGTGAAGTTAGACTCGTGTGTTGCCGGTAACATTCGGGGAGCTTTGTTCTTCAGTCTTTCGCCACTAAACTGTCACACGTTGCATGTCAAGTGAAAGGCCCTGGCATCACGGGACTTTCCCTCAGTGCCTGGTGGTGCATGAGAACAGATTCTCCATTTGAAAACATTTAAGTACTCCGTATACGAAGGTGGCGATTCATGAACTGGTATTTTTAGCTCCTGATGACAAGACCACAGTAACTGGGTCAAGATACGGCATCTAGAGCGGGTCAGGCTTGGTCTTGAGATGAGTCCCCTTTGTCTCCCTGTCTTGACTCCTCGCCCAGACCAGAGAGTTCAGGTGGAGCAGGCGGCAAAACAGCAGATACCACGTGTGTGTGTGTGTGACCGCTGTCGTGTGCTACGGGTCTTGTCACGGTCACTGACCTGTCTTCTTGTTGTCAACAGGTGGGCTGGAAAACGTCTCCTGTAGATTTTCCTGAGTCTTCCCAGTTGTACCGGGAAGGACTGAGCTAAGGCTCAGGACGGTTGGTGAACAACATAGAAACACAGGGTGAGGTTTGCCCCTTGGCAGGCCTAGGACGAGGGGCAGGCCTGTCCCGTGTCCTTGAAGCCTCGGATTACCCTTGGGACACATCGGGTTGCCACGACTGATCTAGAATGCGCTGGGGAGGGGGTCGCTCATCCCTGTGTCCAGGAAGAAAAAGTGACGGTCACGGTAGAAAGCCATAAAACAAGTGGGATTGCTACTGAGGGAGTTTAGGGCACAAGAATTTAGTGAGTGACGGCCACGTCCGGTAGTGAGGCTCGATGAAACTCCCCACAGTGAGGTGTGTGCAGTGTGAACACGGACGGACCCCACGCCGTTCCATGCCCCTCCAGACCGATCAGCAGAGCCTCTCTTACTTGGGAGTGAAGTGTCCCTTCTCCCACGTACTGACAAAACCCAGCACAACACCGTGTGAGCCATGTATGTTCTGCCGGAAGTGCCCGGAAGACTCAAAGTTCTCCAAGTTAATATTTCATAGAGGGGGAGTGCCAGTCTTTTATAAGATACAGACTTTGCGTTCATAAGAGCTAGGGGCAGGGCCTGTTCTGGTACATATTATGGAAAGGTTATTTTTCAAAAAGTCATCTTGGTGTTTTCCTAGCCCCGATGGGCCTGGGTGATGCGGGGCACAGAGGCGGTGCTGGGGCTACACCGCCCTGCACCGGGCCCACCGCCTTTTCAAGGGTCGGGGTATTTCAGACACTGGGGCCCAGTCTTGGACGGCATTCACCGACGGGTATTTGCAGATGAGTTGCTTCCGCCCATCCCGAAAGGGTACCATGTAAAGCACAGATGAATAAGGGTCACATTTTATTTCGAATGGGCTAAATCTGAATAATTGTAAATAAATATCCTTCAAGGAGAAGGAGACTTCTTTGTCTTTCAAGGTTTTCTCACGACATGGGCCTGAAAAACAGGGCGATTCTCACAGCACTGCTGAGCTCCGCTCGTAAAATCGGGGAGCCTGTCATCACATCTGGTTCTTCTTAGAGCTCCTTCTCTGCTCCCGCGTGCCGGGACCTGAGTGAGAGGAGTAGCAAGTGGAAAGAAATCCGTTGGCCATACCCAGGGCCCATCCAGGGAGTGTGGGCGATAACTGGGTGCAAAGTCACCCTGAGAGTCTGCTAAGTATGCCCCCCCTCAAAGGGGGGTTGTCAGAGAAGACTGGTTATTGTTATTATTATTTTTAATCAAGAGTCCACTCTGAGAATGAGGAATAGCAAAGATCTGTTGTATTGGAGATCTGGCAACATAACAGTCATAGAAGACAGTAATGTGCGGACCGTTTAGACATCACTAGCTCTGGTGTCTGGCTTCTTTCACTCGGCAACACCCTTCTGAGGCACATCTGTGTCGTGGGTACCGGGTACTTGTTTAAAAGTCAGCTTTTGATTGGCTGGTGGCTGCTGTTCCACCGTATGGCTCCCCTCAGTGTATGTATCCCCTCACCTCTGGGTGGACACTGTGCAGTTTGCATTTCAGGTCATTATGAGTCAAGGCGCTGGGAACATTTACGAGCGGAACAGCGGGCTCCTGCAGGAAGTGTTTACACGACTTCATAAGAAACTGACACGCGGATTTCCCGAGTGGCCGTCCAATCAGGCGGCCCCAGCAGGGGAGCCTGAGAATTCTGCTGACAGCATAGCTGTGGGCCCTGGCTCCCGTCCCCGCCACCAGCAGACTTGGCGGTCTTCCCTCGCACACACCCACCACTACTCTCCCTGTGTGACTTGCGAATTCTGGATCCTGCATCCAGCGCGTCTGACTCAGGCCTAACCCCTGTCTTAGCCAGCATGGAGGACCCTGCTTTAAGGAAAACCTAACTCTCCAAGGCGTCAGTAGGAAGCTTAGCCTGAAAGAGATGTCAGCATCACTTGGAGGGTGGGGGTGGGAGAGACCAGGACTCTGAAGGAGGTAACAAGCAAGATACTTTTGTAGCTATTTTGATCCCATCGGGCCTCCACAGACTTGTAAGTTACTTACTTCCACAATGTGGTTTGTCTCGTGGAGCCTATTAGTATTCAAACAAAAACATTTCTCATTGCACATGAGAAAAAGGCAGTCTGCAAAAGAACTACCCCTCAGTTAAGTCCATTAATTCAAAATCAGTACGTTTGAAAATAATTTTTACCAGCCCTGGCTGGCGTAGCTCAGTGGATTGAGTGCGGGCTGCGAACCAAAGTGTCGCAGGTTCGATTCCCAGTCAGGGTACATTCCTAGGTTGCAGGCTATGACCCCCAGCAACCACACATTGATATTTCTCTCTCTCTCTCTCTATCTCCCTCCCTTCCCTCTCTAAAAATAAATAAAATAAAATCTTTAAAAAAAATAAAAATTAAAATTAAAAAAAAAAGAAAATAATTTTTACCAATCGTTTTCTCTTTATAGTCTTGCAGGAAATTAACTTTTATCTGAAAAATGCCTCAACCCATTTAACACTGGGGAGTTATTTTTTTTCCATTTTCTAGTTGGAACCTACCCATCGGATCACCTGTTCAATTGACATGTGTCTGTGGAGATTTTGGTCAAGACAAATTCTGGTTTACTGCAAGACACCCAGAGCAGGGTGCCAGAGCAGTTTGGTCCTAAGTCTTCGTTTTCCCCATGTTTAGATCAACAGCATCTCTTTTTCTTCTTCTTCTTTTTAAAAAAAATTACTTAGAGAAATAGGAAGGGAGGGAAAGAAGGAGAGAAATATCGATGTGCGAGACATATATCAATTCGGTTGCCTCTTGCATGCCCCCAGCTGGTGACCTAGCCCCCAACCCGGGCAAGTGCCCTGACTGGGGCTCGAACCTGCGACCTCTTGGTTCGCAGGCCATCACTCAATCCACTGAGCCACACTAGCCAGGGCAGATCAACAGCACTTCCAAAACCGGATCTCGGGCCACACGTTATCCGTATTCCTCTGGATGCCCATTCCACCGCTAAGATGTCCGAGGGGCACACAGAATGAACGGGTCTGAGACGGTAGGAGAAGTTCACTCCAGGGCAACACATTTCCCAGAAGGACAACCTTCACTCAGGGTGTGGCAACTAGAGTTTTGCTGTGATTCTATAGGATATGTTCATCCTGCAAGAAGAAAAATCACCTGGCCGATTGTCAAGCGATTCGAGCTGACTCACAAGGCATCTGCCTAGTATGACTCAACTGGGCTAAGATGAGGCTCTCGCCTGGATGGCGGGTGCCACTCTGAAGGGGAAGGCTGCTCGGCTCCTTCCCTGCCCCCCCCAGCCCCCACCACCCAGTCCCTGCCAAGTCACAGTCCTGTGATTTGGGGAAGGGGGTGCTATGGGCCTGGAGAAGGGGCCCTCCTCTGCAGCCCCTTGGAGTTGGAGTTCTGCAAATGAGAAGGGACCGGTGCCATTTCCTGCTGGGAACCCTGAGGAGAAGCAACCACGAGGCCCTCTCCCCAGCACGGCAGCTGTAGAAAAGGCCGTGTGGGAAGTGGGCCTGGGGCACTCCCTCCAGAACGAGCGTGTGCCAAGCGTGTCCCGCGAGGGCAGGAAGAGCAGCCCCCGCAAAGCCGAGCAACGGTGCCCTGGCCAGGTAGCTCAGCTGCTTGGAGCATCATCCCAGACTGAGCAATGCCGGCTGAGCTTGGCCTGGCTGGAGCCTTTGCCGTCGGTGGGAAGTAGGATACACAGAGACTCATTTCTGTCTGTTAAGCTACTGAGTTTCCTTTGCCTTCTTCTTCTTCTTTTTTTTTTTTTTGACAAATAAATAGGTAGAGTTTAGGAGGCAGGCCAACAGTTACCAAGGATAAAGGAAGGGTTCTGGAACTTTCTTTCACTCAGCTTACTCTTATCCCAGCAGAGGAAGTGTAGGTGTGGGAGGTGTGACGGGGGTGGAGGGAATTATGATTATGAAATGAACTGTGACTCTGTTTTGTGAAAAATATTTCTTAGTCACAGTTACGAAAAGTGACATAAACCCCCATTTCAGAATGGTGTCTGAACCCCCACTCCAGAGGAGCTGCCTCGCAAGGCCTGGCTCCTTGGGTGTTCGGACTGGGCCAGACCTCTGCACCGGGCTAAAAGCAGCATGGTTTTCCAGGTAACTCCTTGTCAACCCGGTAGGAAGGCAGGTGCCCTGGTGGTCACGGGCTCGCCGTCGGAAGACAGAGTCAGTGACCCGGCACACAGGGCCCAAGAGGAACTCCGCTTGCTCGTGCCGGTGGGAATTCTCTCCTTTTCATGTAATCGTCCCTTCCTTTTTCTCATAAAAATCCCTTGCCTCCACCTTGTCACTGGGACACTGGATATCTGCCTGAATCCGGTCCCCAAATTTTAATTAGTGACCCCAAACGAACACGCGTTGCCTCTCATTTAACGTTGTTTGCCTGTGAGTTTCACACGCTGAACCGTTTCTGTGCCCCACAAACACAGCTCCCCCGGGCACGGTGCAGGTGCCAGCTCGGACTCCCCTGGGACCCACTCGATGAGGCTTGACACTCCGCCCCTCTCCCACGGTATCAGCTCAGTGATTGGTCGGGACGTTGAATCAGGGCTTGGACACAGGGCAGAGGCACTACAGTGCATTTATGTAACCCGTCTTTGCAGTTGGGTTGCTGCCATTTTTTTTTTACCACTAAAACAATGTTGTCATGAGTAGCTGTGTATATACCTTTGTGCATGTACATGTGTATGGGTAGTTTGTATTCCAAGAAGTGAGACTGTGATTTCAGGGTAATTAAGTTCATAGATATTGCCAGATTCTTCTCCACAGGGAATCACAGCGTTTCGTACTCCTACCAATGGGAAGGTATATTCCCCCATACATGTGCCAACAGAACGTTACCAAACTTTAGGACCTTTGTCACTCTGATAGAGACAGATGATACCTTAGTTTACTTTGTGTTCCGTTATAATGGAGACTAAGCTCTTTCCCAGAGTGTGAGGGACGCCTGGTATTGTTCTGTAAACTCTGTTCACGTCCTGGTCCATTTTTCTATTGAGTGGTTGGTCCTTTTATTTTTAAAGATTTAATTCATTTTTAGAGAGAGGGGAAGAGAGGCCAAAAGAGGGGGAGAGAAACATCGATCAGTTGCCTCTCGCACGCCTCAACTGAAGACCAAACCCAAAACCCAGGCATGGGCCCTGACTGGGAATTGAACTGGCAACCTCTCGTTTTGCAGAATGACACCCAACCTACGGAATTACACCACTCAGTGTGTTCTTTTTATTTCAAATATCTAAGACTTCTTATATAGTTGGGAGATTAGAATGGGTTTGATTTTCTCAACACATTATGGAGCAAGAGCTTTAAGAGAGTTTTTTTTTTACTTTTTTAAAAAAGATTTTTTATTTATTTATTTTTAGAGAGGGAGGGGAGGGAGATAGAGAGAGAGAAACATCAATGTGTGGTTGCTGGGGGCTGTGGCCTGCAACCCAGGCATGTGCCCTGACTGGGAATCGAACCTGCAACACTTTGGTTCGCAGCCCCAGCTCAATCCACTGAGCTATGCCAGCCAGGGTTAAAAAGAGTCTTGAAAATGTTATTCATGCCTCCTTCTACTCCTTGGAAACAGAAACCTCCTGTTCCCAATTGGGAGAATTTTATTTAGTTCCCTGACTTAAAAGTGCTCTCTATTCATTACAGAAATACTGGAAGAAACTGAAGACCACCATGTTCACACTTCCTTATATTGTTTTCCAAGGATGCACCTATACCAAGGGACCACCTGTCTTTGTCCCAACACCGTCTCCCAGAGGGGGCCGTCCTCGAACATCAAAGGTTTGTGTGTGTCCCCTAGTGCTCGCCCTCCCTCCTCACTCAAGCCGTGTTTAAAATTTATGTGGTGGAAAATGTTTCATTTCAGCAATACCCTTTCCACTGAGCAAAGAAACAGCAGACATTTGGCCACATTAGGGATTGCGATCTCTGCAAACTTAGTGCCCATCCTGGGCTCAGGGTCTTTTTAAGAGCAGGGCCTTCCGAGAGCGACTGGGAAGAGATCCGTGCTTATCCCACTGGGCAAAGCGCCACCATCTCAAACCATGTGACGATAGGGTCCCGCTGTGTCCTCTTCGGCCCTCCTGACTTCAGCTACTGGTTACAAGTATTTCCTTTTTTTTCTTTAAATTTTTAAAAGATTTTATGTATTTATTTTTAGAGAGGTAAGGGAGAGAGGGAAAGAGAGAGAGAGAGAAAGAGAGAGAAACATCAATGTGTGGTTGCTGGGGGCTGTGGCCTGCAACCCAGGCATGTGCCCTGACTGGGAATCGAACCTGGGACACTTTGGTTCGCAGCCCGCGCTCAATCCAATGAGCTACGCCAGCCAGGGCCTGGTTACAAGTGTTTTCGCTTCAGCTGGTCACACGACAACAGGAATGACAAAAAACCCTTGACTGTGTTGGTAATTTTGTTAGAATGTTTATTTGGAAATAAAAATTCATAATACCAAATACTTACAAAATCATCAATCACGTTACATGCTTCATTTATTTAGAAAAAGTTAAGACAGTGTAGAAAACATAGCTGTCGTTTATAAATGGAAGCTTCTTTCTCTGAGCCGAAGAAAGCTCAGGAGTAGTGACTGGATGAACAGGAGGATGCGTGATTCCGCATCCGCCCTTGGCCTCCCTGGGTGAGGGCGGAGGCTGGGGGCTGGCCTGCAGTCCACCCGAGCACCAGAGAAGGGGAGACTGGAGGGTCTCTGAAGTCCTGTGTTAACCGTCCCTCCATTTCAGAGAACCATCTGTAATCATAACCATATCATTTTCCTTTGACTGCAGACTCCAGCAGACACTAATACATGCTCACCAAGTTTACCACGCAGGGTACTACGGATGTCACCGTGACTCTCACCATCTTTGGAAATCGGCCATTTCGTTAAGTCTCCGATTTGGTTCGGTTTCTTGGAGATGCCTGCCTGGTGGACGTTCTCCCCGCAGACCAGTACGTGGGAAGAAACTGGCCAGCCTTCCCCTGAAGCCGTGGTCTGCAGTCCCGCCTCCATCACACAGGCTGGGCCGAGTCTCCGCCAGGCCCAACCCACCCCCTAACCACACAGGGCCCAGCAGATCCGTGTCTGAGTTCTCCCTCCCGTTCCCCGTGGATTCCCTCCATTGTATTTTAGCGAGTCCTGACAGGATCTCTTCAAGTCATGATGTGCTCCGTTTGATGGACAATCTGAGGTTCTGACCGAATGGCTAGCTCTTCAGAGTGTCCAGTGGCAAACACAGGACACAGGAGCTGCCCCGGAGAACTGGACAGTTCTGACCGCATGGCCCTTGCATGAGGACGCATGCAGCCTCAAAACTCTCCACTCAGATTGCTCGCACTTTCAAGTAAATGTTTTTCAGTATTAAACATGATTTTTTTTTATGAAAATACATGCCCAGGACAAACATCACAAAACCACACGCTCAGATAAATAATCTAAAGACACAGCTAGTATTTCTCCAAATACCAGTTCTAAAATCAGGGTCTTCACGCCATGCACACGGCTCCCGAAACTCTAGACATATTATCCCATCCCCATACATCATCCTATCGTCGTTCCTACAGTCGGACAAAAACCAGGATGCAAACTTTCATAGGAGAGCGTATCAAGGTCGCCGCAGTTCATTACTCAATGCTTAACTCTCACCGTAATTACTTGAAACTACATGACAGAGCATCACGAAAACCTGTCAATGATGACAGCTGTTCATTCACGATCAGTTCCTTTCATTAAGTGTGCCACTAGCATTTATTTATTCCTAATTCCATTCAATCTCAACTACCCGATTCTGAGTTTGAGGTCACTTCGTAAGCAGTCCTACTGCTATGAAGGTGGCATGTTGCAAAGGACAAACTGTTACAAGGGACAAGGTTTAAAGTACCAGACTGGATTTAAATGATGGGAAAATACAGTATCAGTTACGCCGTTTCCCTCCCTTGGCATAGAAACTTAAAAAAAGAAATATATTTCCTTAGTGATAAAAATACAGCTCTTTTGTGAGCATAGAAACGATGCACGGCATCTGCTTCTTTGCGTGGAAAGTGTGGTCAAAGGAAAAGGACTCGAATTCCAGCGCCACCTTCCGGTTAACCCGAGTGAGAATGTGCATGAGCTCGAGCTTGCCCGCGTACTGTTTCAGCAACGCACAGAGCGACTGGATGAACCAGGACCCCTCCTTCGCGTTTCTCCAGGAATAGTAACCTACAAGGCAAAAGACAACCAACATACCATGAGCATCTGATTACACATTACGACGTCACCCTGAAGCGAAAACAAGCATAAACTCCCATAGGCATTATTAGCCATGAAAAAGAAAAAAAAATAAATGACCCCTTTGGTTTCAGGGAAACGATGCAGAAGCGGGAAAAAAACCCCAAACACAAATGCGTGGCATGCGGACACCGCTGCCTCCCACACGGAAAGGCAGGGCTGCGGCCGAACTTCCCGCCGGGCGACGGAGGGCCCTACTTCCCGGGCGTCCCTCCCAAAGCGGGGAGAGCGGCCACCGTGCGGGCGGAGGAGCAAAAGGGTCGCTCCCGGCAGCACGGCGCTCCGCTGGATTACTGCTGTAGCCACGAACCACACTGCTCGTGTGCGGCCACCCACGGGGGTGCCCTCCCTTTGTCTGCGAGGCACCCGGACGAGGACGGAGCGTAATGAACACGTCACAGAGCAGAAGAGCCCGCGGTGGGAAGGGGGTGCACTTATTGTGCTTCTCCTGTCACCCCACTCCTGCGCTCTCAGGTACTGTTCGTATTTATCTTTTTTAGTTCCCACATTCCAGAGGATTCCTGGAAAGCACACCTCTGCCCCGTTCCCAGCAGTGGGTGAGCTCTCCGTCGGCCTTTGTTACACCACAGTGTCCTGTCCAACGTGAAGTTCGTGAATGACACTGTGTGAGCTGCTTTCTTTTATAAGCGTATTTTCCAGCCAAGCGTGGCTAAGAAGCATTTTTTCAGACCACTCTGCGGTTAATGTACCCTCACAAACAGACAAGTTAGCTGTTTTTCATGGATATCAAAACCTCCTATTTTTTTTTAAAGACCTATTTATTTTTAGAGTGAGAGGAAGGGGGGAGGCAGGGAGGGAGGGAAACATTGATCAGTTGCCTCTCACGCGCCCCCCAGCTGGGGGCGTGAGCCCACCACCCAGGCACGTGTCCTGCCCAGGAATCACGCCAGCGACCTTTTGGTTTGTGGGGCGGCGCTCAGCCCACTGAGCCAGACCAGCCAGGGCTGGAGGGCAAAACCTTGACAGCCGTTGGAACTGCCTCCGCACTGCTTAAAACCTACACGGGACACCCACGATGTGCGGCATTCTGGGTTCTCACCGGGCGCCGTGGAGTACGCGTACAGGAAGTCGGCCTCCACCGGAATCTTCTGGCACGCCATGTCCTCGTCCGTGCCGCTGTCCGTCTCGATGCCGCAGTCCAGCTCCGTGCCCCGGCAGGCCTGGCGGGGACACAGGGGGCGCTCATTTCTGAAACATGTGCATGCACATAGCTCATCTCTGAGGAGTGTAACGGCTATGTAAAGTATGATGCACACGATGCAGAATCTTTCTGATGTAAGTCTGAAATTAACATGTATTCTCTACCTCCTAGGGGTAGTTAAATAAAAAAGGCACGATAGTCCGGTAGCCCCAGGGAAAAGATCCTTTGGATAATCCACAGCTGAGTGAATGCACCCCCCAGCACAGCCTTCGTGGCCACGCCGCGCCGTGGTATGTCACCTGAATGATGAAAAGTTTGGGTTTGCCGGTCAGGCTCCTGCAGCGATCCCCTCTGAAGAAGCACGCTAAGTCCCTCAGCTCGACAGGTCCGTCCGTCCCAAAGATGACCCCTTCCTCGCCGTGGCTCAGAAACACGCAGACAAAACTGCTCCTCCTGCTGTGGTCTTCTTCAGACACTGTGCACACAGTTACGAGTGAGAAACACAAAAAAGTCCAACCCAACTTCATGCACCGATCTCGCAGATACTGCTACGACACGGGGAAAAAGATGAATAATAAGATTTCTGGTAAGGGCATACATTATTTCTATACGTTTTCCCCAACTAAGAACCAAGAGATTATGTAAAGCCCACTCGGGGCAGAGCAACATACCTCATCCCATGTTAGAGAGGGGGAATGAGTTAACTTTCATCTTACTGGTGTAAGATGTACGGGGTAGGATTATGGACAGTGTAGTTACTCTACGATTCTACCATTTATTTTTTTATACATATCATTACAGCTGGATCTTGGACAATCAAAAGTCCTTGGATAAAACTGGGCAATGAAAGTTATTCTTTTGATTTTTTTCTCACCACTGCGCATCAATTCCAACATATCCTTGCGTGTAAGGTCGTTACTGTTCCTGACTTCGTATTTCAAGCTCATGAATGTTTCCCTGACGTCTTTTGCATCCTTATCTGTACCAGTCCGACATGCCATTCCTTAAAACAGAAAGAATTACTATTATTGTAGTAAATAATTAATTACTGTTTTTTTTAAATTAACTGCTCTGAAATGAACTGTCCAGTAATTCACACAATCCACAATAAATTTCCTTTCAAATGCTAAGAAAATTCAATTATTCTTATCACAGTGACAGTCTTTTTGATTTCTTAGCACATTAGGCATCTCACAATGTAAGCTACGTCAGTTTATCATCATCGAAGCAAGCCAGTGGGTTATCGTCACAAAGATATCTTTCACGGCTGCTTAATGAAAAAACAGAAACAACTTAAATGCCTAAAGAGCGCTTTGATTAAATAGGTTACAATTCATTGATCAAATGGAATACAGTGTTGCCATTAAAAACAATTTGTAGACAAAATTTTGCCATCGGAAACAGTCACTTTAAAAAAAAAAGACCGGAAAATGATAGGATGCTACTTAAAAAAAAAAATAATATGTATCTAACAATACACACATCTCACACACTCAGAGGAACTGTATTTCTTTCATTTTTAGGTCCCCACAGTTTTAGGACACATCACTACTTTCACCGTGTCTATCCCAGAACCACCCCCCACCCCCACCGAGCTGCACTGTTCATCAGCATTCTGCCCTGGGCGGCCTCCCTTCCTCCCTCCCTCCACCCACCAGGACACAGCGACCACCGCTTCGTCTGTACAGACGCAGGACGTGGAGCACAGGGGAGTTCAGGAACTTTTCGGAACTGACAAAGCGAATGTCGGACCGCTACCCGGGGTCCCCGGCTTCCGTCACTCCTTTATAGTACCTTCCCATACATGTATACTTCGTGCCAGGCACTCAGATTTGGAACACACCGTAGAACTGAGTCAAGATCTCTACATAGAAAAAAAAGCGTCGCCCCAACTATTGTGGCGAAGTGGATCGAGTGTGGGCTGCGAACCAAAAGGTCACCGGTTGGATTCCCAGTCAGGGCACATGCCTAGGGTTCAGGTCAGGTCCCCAGTAGGGGGTGCCTGAGAGGCAACCACACACTGATGTTTCTCTCCCTCTCTAAAAATAAGTAAATAAAATCTTTAAAAAAGAGAGAGAGAATGTATGTATTTCCAAACTATTATTTCTTTTTTTCTTTTGTTTTTGTTTTTTTATTTTAATCATTGTTCAAGTACAGTTTTCTGCCTTTTATTCCCATTCCAAACTATTATTTCTGAGTGGTGTGAGTATGAGTGATTTTAGCTTTTCTCCTTGGCTAATCTGTAATTTCTGAAGTTTCTCTTATGGGCAGATATTATCTTTCTACATTTCCCCCAAGGCTTTACTACTGGAAGGCTGCGGGCACGGGGCTGTGGACCAGGTGGCTGAACTCCGGCCCCAGGCTGCGGGCACTCCGTGGCAGGACAGAGAACACGGGCCGCCCCAGGCGGCTGTGAAAACCTGCCCGGCGAGTCTCCAAGCGGAAGCCCTGCTCCCCCTGGGGCCCAGGGCCCTGGGGCCGTGCTCACACTGCCCGGCTCAGCGTGTCTTAGCGGGAGAGCAGAGCGGCAGCTGTCAGTTTAAAGCACACTTCAACCGTGGAAAGCTCGACAGGAAGGGGGAGTCCTAACTAACAATGCGTGGCGGGCCACCTAATGGCTGACGGTGGCCTCTGAGCTAGTGGATGATAGAGGCAATAAAAACGGCGCCACCCGGCTTTGAACGTCCACTTCCAAGTTTGCTCCTGCAGCCAATCTAATGAACAACGAGGCCTGCTCCTCCTTCAGGGCGCTCTCGCTCCTGTCCCCTTCCACCACCACGCTGCTCCCCCAAGTCCGCCCCTGCTGCTTCTGGTTGCTTCAAATAAAAATGAATTCCAGTAGGATTAATGTGCCGGTTCAAGAGTCACCAGAGCGTCGACTTAAAGACGGAGAAAGGGAGCAGCAGCCAAAAATGTTCATTCTTATGGTTAATCATTCACTAAGTGGACGCTAGGTTGGAGGGTGTGGAGCATCACAGAATCATTAAACCAACAGATAGGACCATTCCACGGCAGCACGGCAATGCTTACATTACCCGGAGTGGAACAAGCAGGATACCATGTTGTCTGCCTATTGTGAATACAACTAATCTCCGAAAGAAACTGCCAAGGAAAAATATCAAGCAATACATCAGGGTGTTAGTTAGCTTTTTAACATCATGAGGGATTTTTTTCCTAGTCTCTGAAAAAACGCCGAAAGGTTTTACTGGATTCTGATGGCACACTGTACGGAGCCGAGAAGGGGATTGATTCGGTGACCGCATGGCGGGTGAGCCTGAGGCACGGGGGTCAGTCGAGGGTCAGAGGCGGAAAACAGGTTTAAGAGGGCTGGAAGGAAGGGAAGACGGCAAGGTGACAGTTCGAGTGTTCCAGGTTCAGGGAAGGAGACCACAGTCAAACCCACGCTTAAGAGGAAGCAGGGCCCGAGGGAGCCCATGACCTTCGCAGGGAAGAAGAAAAGGTCCGTCCACAGGTGCAGGGAGACCCAGGGAGGAGCATCGCAGGGTGGGGGAAGGGGGTGGGGGGAGGGGCGCAGCGAGGGGCGGGGTCAGGCCCCGCCCGCGGAGGCGCCTCTGCACTAAGTTGCCTGCGGCACTCTGTTTAGCCTTTCAGCATCTAAGAGTGGTTACTTTTCAGGGCTGTTACACACGTTAGGGGAGGCACCCTGAAACAAAGGCTCAGAGAAGTCAGGCCTGAGCGGCCACCCACCATGCAGCGGGCTGTGGGAAGAGGAGGTCGTGGTGACGGGAGGAGGTTAACGCAGGGTTCATTCATTCCAGCTGGAGAACCCGCAGGTCCTACCCCGCCCCCTCCTCCACGGCCCTTCTGCGTCAACAACATCAACACTGTTTTTTTTGTGTGTTATAGCAACTGTCCGTGGTACACACACTTGGAGTGCTAGAAATTGTTATGATACATACCAGTATCTTGATGAAAGTTCTTATTATTGACTATTAAGCATACGCCCATCTGGGGATAGTCCATTTTGTAACTATAGTCCAGGGATATTCCAGAGTCCATCGATTTGCTGCCAGGTATGAACCTCCTGTTTGGACATCAAACGACAGTTTACAAAGGCAGAAATGGCCGACGCTGCTGCACTGGCGAATGCAACTCTGTAGCAAACCAGAACAGGGAACATTTACCGGACCCGGACCCGTCTCACAGGAGAGGAGGGGAGAGGACCGCCGTGCGACTAAGCCCCAGGCCGGTGGCCCTGCGGAGGGTCAGGGTCAAGGCCGAGCGCATGCGCTGGCCTCCAGGGGGCAGGCTTCTGACGGCCATCCTTCCCATTTTCCTCTGAATTGTATTAAAATGTCATCACATACATTTCATACTTTAAACGTCCCCTGCAACTTGGTGAAATATTTTATCTTTCGAGGTAAGAGTAAGAGCTTAACAATTACCCTGAAATGATAGGAAACCAACAAAAGGCAAATATGCATCAAAGCACAAGATTTAACTCGATTCTGAAATTGTTCCTGAAAACTTACGAGCGGAACAAATTAATAACTTATTAATACATAGAATCGGTATAGTAAATCATTGAAAAACCTTGTCCCAAGTTCACTCATCCCCAGACCTCTGTGATCTAGACCAAAGTCAGTGAACTTTTCCTTAAAAGGGCAGAATACTGAGTATTTTAGGCTCGCAGGGCACAGCGCCTGGGGCGGCTGCTCCATCCTGCAGGCGAAAGCAGCCCGGGGCAATACTTAAATGAGTGTGTGTGGCTGTGTTCCGAGAAAACGTGACCAAAGTCAAGCGCAGCCCGACCCCTGCTTGACCTAGAGCAAGAATCAGGCGAGGACAGGTCTGCCGGCAGACACGCATCGCTGTGGGCAGCCCCCGCACCCTACACTTTATCTGAGAGTGGTTCGCACGCCACACGATTCTCAAACTGTTGCTGGAAAAAAGACTAAAACAGTGAACTGTAGATTAAAGAAGTCAATGTACTTACTTCAGAACAAACTATTACATTTAATGAAAGGTGGTGATGCCTGCATTTGGCCGATAAGAAAATTAAGACTCTGAAAGCTGGGTGACTTGTGGAAGGCCATTCAGACAATGGGTCTTAGAACCGCGATTCCCCAGCCCCTCTTGCTGCCTCCTTGGGGGGCAGGGGCTCCTCCACAGGCAGCAACACAGGCTCCGCTGGGAGGGGCCGGGCCTGATAAGGAGCAGAGGCTCCGCATGCCTAGGAATGTGACACCTCCTCATGGCATCACAACAGACCTAACATCTACTTTGGGCTCCCACGCCATTTGCTATTAAATTATGTTCTGTAGGATATGAAAGGCAAGAAAATGTGTAAGTCACTTTAAGTGGGTTGTTAAAAAAAATAAAAACCTTCTACAATGAGATGGTACTTCAAAGTTTAATTTCTAGGAAAATCCCTTTGCTAAGCAATCCCAGCTAAGTTCTTTCTGGGAATCTGTTAACAGTACTGCTGTTGTTTAGTAGTGGAATTAGTCAGTACATCCCGGGATGGCCCGGAATAATAATGCTAGGTCTCAGAAATAAAGTTTTACAATTAAAAGTGCCATCGGAGATCCCGAATGGATAATAACAGACACAATTTAGGGCTGTTGGAGGTTTCTCTTTTTCCTTTCTCTAGCTGCTGGTTACTGGGAGCATTCACGCACAGAGTATTCCAAACAGAAAGAATGAGGAAGTAAACGGTAAAAGAAAACCTATAACCAGGCAACTCTTCCCCGGACTGAGAACTGCCACTTCATCCCAGTCTTAAAACTTGTGAACAGCGCTCCCAACGCAAAACCTCCCGTCCCGCCGGGCAGTTTGGGCCGGCGCAGGACCTGCCCCTCCCGCAAGGCCCTCCAGCCTCCGGGACGAGGTTCTGAGTTCGGGGACTTTGGGCCGGGCACTGGACGTGTGGTCTTCCCCTGAATCCTACCCACAGCTCCGTGGGATCTGTACTTTAAAGGTGAGACTCAGAGGAAATAGGCTAACGTGTGTCACGCCACGCAGCCAGGCAGGTAGAAAGCACTGATTCCTTCTGCCCCCCCACCCCCCGAGCGTGCTGCATCGCAACCATCTTCTCGGATTATGTAAGGAGCCCCTGCATTAAATACTCACGTTTCTGAGTTTGTGATGGATCTTGAATCCACCGAGTTCTCCGTGTTCTCCATGGGTACTTTTATACACTAGAGCATCAAGAAAACAGAAGTTAGTTGAAACCAGCCCCTATGAGACCACTGCAGTATATGTTAATGATTCCAGAGATGGTTTCTCCAGATCGATACAGAACGTGGACGTTTTCATGCGTGGCTGCCACCCTCCCCCGCTTCTCCTGTGCTGTTCCAGGTTTCTACGAGCCACGCCTCCAGAGAATAAACCTCTGTAAAGGTGTGTGCAGTGGAAGCCATCTCTCTCTCAATCTCCTTCCTTAGCTGTAAGATCATTACAGGTGGACAATAAAATGATAGGGGCTATGGAGAAAATACAACAGGGCGTGAGCTGCTTCAGCTACGGTGGCTGGGGAAGCCGTCGGAGGTGACATTTACAATGAGATCTAAATGACAAGAAGGCCACCAACAGCAGCTGTCCTCCTCGCTGGGGGACGGACGAGCCAGTACAAAGTCCTGAAAGGGTCCGGCGTATTTGTGATGCAGGAAGACCAGTCCAGCTCGCGCGTGTGAAAGAGGGAAGGCGAGAAGGGGAACGAAGGAGGGAAGGCGAGGCCACACAGGGCCTCGGGGGGCCAAGAGGAGCTTCAGTTCTGTCCCAGTTGCCAGGAGAGGCGCTCGGACTGGTTTAAGCAGAGGAGAGGCCGCACGCTGAGAATGCGTCACTCTGGCTGCTGAGTGGAGAAGAATCGAGTGTGGAAGGCTGCGGTAGAAGCACGCAGGCCAACAACAAAAAGCCTCCTGGAACGGTGCTGGCCAGTGGTGGTGGTAGGCTGAACAGGAGCTGACCAGCGGACACAGGTGGTTAAGCGGCTGGAACTCAGGGAGAGATGGGGCTGCAGAAATGCGGGACCTCTGGTACTCGCGGGGTTGCTACAGGAGCAGGGCCAGTAAGAGACTAAGGGGGCGGGGCGGCGGGCGGGGGGCGGGAGGGGTCAGGGGAATGTGGTCCACAGAGCCTGCAGAAGTGTTTCAAGGAGTGTTCGAGGTTTCCAATCACGCTGAGAGGTCAGTTCGGAACAGGACAGAAGACCATGCATGGGTTTAAGGTCGTGATACAGTGCGGACTATCAGGGAAAACCACCCAAAACTTGGGAACGGGTAAAAGAAATTACTAGATATAATTTCTGTGTGGTGCTGGGCATTGTCTACACTCTACAGGACTCTTGGGGATTATCTGATTTTATAGGGTGTTTCATCTTTACTTAGAGACGAAACAGTTTTGTTTCAGTAAGGTGGCTGAAATTAAAAAAATAAACACCATGAATTCTTTCAGAATAGGATTTAAAACAGTGTCTTATTATTAATACGGATTTCTCAGGAACAAATACTATAACGTATTTCGTTCTTTCATTATTAGTATCTGTGTCATACCTATTGCAACAGTATCAGTTGACCTTTGTGTACCATTAGAGAATTTATAACAGTAAACGAAACCCTCGTTGCATCAGACACATGCACATTCACTCTGTGATTGTCACCATCTGCCTTCCCCGCGTGAGAATACCAACTGCACACTCTCGGGAGCACAGCCTTGCTCCTCGCAGCGCTAGTGTCAGACTCAGCATTACCTCACGCCCATTAGCTCACGCCCATTAGCTAATGGCTCTGGGGATGGTGATCTCATCTCAGAAGGATAAGAAAAATTATCCTCCAGGGGCAATTTTAATGCTCTGAATGATGACAGAGTTTAAGTTCTTAGAGCATTTTCATTTGACAAAACCTAAGTAGGAAAATACACAATAGGGGTTTTAAACATATACCCGGGCATAGCAGTGACTTAACACGGCTTGTGCTTTACTGTGCTGATGATGTATGTGATGGTGCCCGTCAATTCAGGGTGCTGATGGCAATGCATACAATTTCTGAGCACGGATTAGGTCCCAGAGAAGGTCTAAGCACACAGATGAAGTGAGACATCAAGCGGAACTTGGGTCTTAGAATCTCCTCTAGTTCCTAGATCCCTTTACACTTGGCCCTGAAGCTACAGCAGTCAGAACTTCAAAACTTAATGCAAGAATAAATAAAGCAGAATAAACCATCTGTAGAGTTGAGGCAGAGGAATAAAAAGTAATTTCTAAAACTGAAATTTCAAAATGAAGTTATACAGTATTAAAATTTTGATTTAAAAAAAAATAACCCCTGGTATTGACAATGAGTAGTTTGAGAGCGTGAGGATGGCAGAGGTTCCAAACTGAGACACTAAGTTAGCGCGGCCCGTTTGAGAGTGAGTCCTACCCGGTCAGCCTGCCACCTGCCAGGGGCTGTTCCGGGTGCCCGGTCTGTCCCCTGATCTCACTCAGAACGAGGCGTGAGGACTAGCATCGCTCCTCTCTGCATCCCCTCCACCAACACAAACACCTTCAACAATGTATGTGGTTTACCAAAATGGGTAAAAAAAAAAATCACAGCGCCACATGTGACTTGAGTGTTGGGTACAAAGTGTTATACGAGAACAGCTCCTTTTACTACAGGCTTCTATGGGCAAAAAGGACTTTATCGTATTATTTATCTATGTGTTCCTGGTCAGTCCTCCCAGCCGCGCCGAGGCACGATGACCCCCACTGAGCAGTCCAGTGGACTGAGGCTTAGCACAGTTAGCAACTTTCAAGTGGCGGGATCTGTCGGCAGGAGAGGGCAGTCCCCCACCCTTCTACACAGCTTAGGAATGCACTGAAAAAGTAACACCATCGATAGTTGCAGAGAAGGAGACAAAAACCCATAACCTGGAAGAAGCTCTAATGAAGATGAGACAAGGAGCCCGGGCTGGGCGGCTCAGTTGGTGAGAGTGTCAGTCTGCACACCAAAAGGTCGTGGGCTCAATCTCCCGTCTGCACACACACGGGAGGCAACTGATTGGTGTTTCTCTCTCACATCAATGTTTCTCTCTTTCTGTTTCTCTCTCCCTTCCTCTCTAAAATCAATACATACATATACATATACATATACATATACATGTATGTGTATATATATATATCCTTGGGTGAGGAAAAATGACTGCAGAAATAGTCTAAAGTAGGTTTACCCTAACCCATGAGGAAAATAAAACTGATGGTCATGGTGTTTTTGATGCCTCTGGGTAAGTTTCTTCTAAAAGTGAAATGAATTTCTTTGGGGCTTATAAGAAGCACCAAAACTGGATATTGTCCCTGGACCTGGTAAAGCTGATCTTTTAATATTTATTTTGTAATTCAGGTGAAATACTGGCAAATAAAATTAAATGCAAGAGAATTAAGTTCTGTTGTTCCACAGAAACAAAAACCAGAAAGACAGACCGGAATGCTGGCCACCATTCAAAGCCGTAAGCTTCTCTTGGGTCTGCCTTCCCCTCTCCCGTGGTCCTAAGACAGAATCCCTGGGAGGACAAAAGGAGAAACGGGAAAGTCTCTGCAGACCTAAATCTTCCGTAGGACACGTGGGTGGTGAAGGCTCTTGGATATCTTTTCTAAAATCAGATAACCTGTAAGAGCACATCCCTCCACTGAGAACCACTGAGACAGGTTCAGGTTGGCAACCACCTGCCTGATTAGATTAACTCCTGCCTGCTAGAGAAGGTTTGAAACCGAGAAAAGTCAGTGCCAGTAGCATTGACTCATTTGTCCCAGAATACTTTACTGAACGCCAACTGCATGCAGAGCACGGTGGTAAACCCCGAGTGTATCCAGTAATGCAAGAGACAAAGATCCTATCTGTGCAGGAGACTTACACCAGCACTCGCTGGTCCTCAGAAGTTCCTCAACTGGGCAGAGGCCAGACCCTGGTGGAGGCCAGATGGGGCCAAGTTTGTACCAGATAACATTATCTTATCTGTTATCCTACTCTACCTTAAAGCAAAAGCTCTGCTGGCAATTGGAAGGCAAGAACAAAACAGGAAGAGAAAATGACATTGCACAGAAACTTACAAAGCGTTGCCACAGACATCCCACTTTGTACTCAAACAACCTCATGACGGAAGTATATTACTTCTGCCTACTTGATGGACCAGCTAGTAAGTGCAGCCCTTGGCACTTGACCTCAGGCCACTTGACTTCCCCTCTATTAACATTTACACCCATTAAATGGGCACAAAACAGTATCTAACAGTCTATGAATTCCTCTGTCTTTTTCCAGGCCCACAAACACCAGTGCTTCCCATCTTTGAGGCAGAGGCTAAAGAAGTATCCAATACAGGACACCAGAACCAATGTAATGCCATTCATGAAAATAAAGACTGCTTTCTAGCATTAGAAGGGGGAGAAGCAGTAGGAGTTGTGCTAAATTAGGTCTGAAAGCAAAAGGGCAAAGAAGTACTGTAAGTGTCTGTATCAGATAAGAAGCCAGTCTTTTAAAATGGCAGGAGGCAAGGCCTTTTTTCAGGATATCGAAAGCAAATCTGATTTAATTAGGTACAGGGTTTCATCTCTCTCTCTCTCTCTTTTTTTTTTTTTACGGTGAACAGGTTTTATTGCCAAACTCCAAACTCCACTCATTCATTCATTAAAACACATTGTATCTTTCAACAGCCTTCTTTTGCAAAAGAGCAAAGCAAAACCAAGGCTCACACATCAGGCTGTGAGTGCAATGATTCAAGCTTTACGTCTCATTCTTAGAGATCGAGTCCGAACCACTCTTTGCTTTGCGCCTACTAGTTACTACTATCTGGCACTCGCACCGGCTACAGCAACTTCCTGTTTCGCCTCTAACCATTCCATGCTAAACCACACCTTTTAATTACAACTTGCTAAGTAATCCTAAAACCGCTGTATTTTTTCTGGACAGGGCATACTTACTGAAAAGCATAATTTTGTTGTGTGGGCATTCATTTGTGCCAGGACCCGGGGTAGGGAAAGACAACAAGGAGCAAAAGGAGATAAACAGTCCCTCATGGAATTGCTGACAGGCTGGTAGGGAAGACGGCGTACAAGCAATTGCGTAGGATATGACTCCCCGCCCCCCTTAGGAAATAACACATACAAAAGAAACATATAATAGGAAAGCTCAGCCCTTAACTGTTTAATGAGAACAGAAACATAAGGTGAAGTTCATCAAGAAAATGTGATGTGATGGAGGGAGGGCAGGAGTGCAAGAGCCTTTCAGGCACAGAACTGGTGTGAGAAGATCCCCACGGCTGTGTAGAAAGCGAAAAGATGCTGTAACGAAAGATAAGGCAGGGGAGGGGACCCCGGAGCCAACCTGTGCTTAGCTTTGTCGACTGCATGAAGGGACTGGGTTTATCACACAGGCAGAGAAACAGCTTTCTAGATTTTTATTTGGGAAAGATCTCGCAGCCTGTGCTGCCCAGAATGGACTAGTGAGGGGCTGAGGGGCTGAGGGGCTGGAAGTATGGAGACCACTGAGGAGGCTGCTGCAGCCAAAGTGAGAGCCTGCACTGGCTTAAGTCAGTGATGGAGAGAAGTGGACAGCTCTAGTGGACATTTAGCAGGTCAAGGAGGCTTGGTGGCTAACTGGGGAAAGAGCTGGGAGACCCTTGAGATGGTTTTTGGTCTATCGGTTTGGGTGTCACAAGGAAAGCAGCAGCTGCCTGGACAGCAAGACACACTGAAAAGAGAGTAACCAGGGTGAGAAAGGCACCCTTATTCAAGCTTATGGCCTGAGTGGGGGCGGGGGGGGGCGGTGATTTCAAAGCAGCTCCCAGGTGACGTTAGCCTTGGACATACAGTCACCAGTATGAGCTGGGAGGATTCCCGAAATTTGACAAGCAACTGGAATTTAAGGCTTCAAATTACTTCTCTGGAAAACTGAGTCACACACACAGTCAACGCGAGAAGATCTAAACCAGAGCAGGTAGGAGTCAGAGTAGCCCGAGTCAGAGAAGGGAGCAAAGACCGAACTCTTCCAACCAGCCCCGAGGGCCAGCGCCCCAAGGACAGCGCCACACCTGCCTCCTGCCTCCTGCTCTCCGGGCGTTGTTTCTGGCCGCGTCTTCCACTCCGCCCTTCCCGATCCAAACCTCGGTTCGTGGTCCTGGCCACGCGTAACTTCCCAAGCATCGGCTGCCTGCCTGCCGCTCCCGGGCCCGGCCTCCGGAGGGCTCCGAGACCCGGGTCCAGGCTCCTGCTAACCCGGCGCCCCCGCCTGGCCTTCCTCCCACCTCTCTACCCCTCACCACGGGCCTGGAAGCTCTCGGCCCGACCTCTCTATCATCAGTCCGGTCTCCCGTTCCCCAGGTTCTGCATCTCCAGCCGGATCTCTGCTGTCCAGCCTCCACATCCCCGGACTGGCGCCCCCCCCCCCCCCCCCCCGCCACCCGGCCGGCACCCTCCTCGGCCGGGACTCCCGCTCCGCCGGCTTCAGTGCAAGTCCTCGCACCCCTCGTCGCGGCAAAAACAAAGGATCCGCTGCCCGGACCGTGCCCATCCCCTCGGTCACCCCGGAGCAGCTGCAGGCGCGGGCAGGTCCCAGCTGTGGGCGCCGGGCTTGCAAAGATGGAAGGAGCGGGGCCAGAGCGGACGGCCCCGCAGCGAGCAGGAGCGAGGGCAGCACCCACCTCACAGCAGCCACACAGCAGCCACCGTCTCGCCCGGCTCCGCGGCTCCAGCGTTTCTGCGGTGCAGCAGCGACAGCTCGACTCTCCCGGGGATGGCCCCGCCCCCTCAACGCGGGTCTTGCGGCGCTGACACGTCACCGCGGCCTGGCCCCGCCCACTCCCTCACTGGCCCGCGCGCTCCCGCCTTTTTGCCTGGACGCCCCGCCCCCGAGCCCCGACTCCCGCCGGCCGAGGAGGACTCCGCGCCTTCCCCGCCCTCGGAGCGGTCTCGCGGAGGTAAACCGAGGGGGACCTAGGGCCGCGTCGGGCCCCGCGGGTAGAGGGAAGGGAGTCAGGGCGGGCTCGGCGCCCAGTCCCAACTCCGGCAGAGAGGGGGCGGGCTGCCACCCGCCCTGGCACTCTCTGCTTCCCCTCCGGCGTCCTAGACCCCGATCTGAGCTGCTCCGCTGCGCGCTCGCCGGCGCCCCCACTGCGCCCCCGCCCGGGCCCCGCCTGCGGAACTCCTTCCCGGCCTGCGCAAACCGGGAGTTGCGTTCGCCGAAGGACGTGCCAGCGCAGTGGACAACGGACTGCCGCATCCGATTTCAAGGGGTGCAGGACATCCTGACAAATCAGGGGCCCCCTGTTAAGAACCGGCGGGCCCCCGGCACAGGTGCCTGTGCCGGCGTAAATCAGGGGCTGCGTTTTGCACGTACATTCACGTCGATAATTGTCTAGGTGGCTGCCAGTTGTTAAGTGCTGCTCGTGTGCTCTTACATTTTCACACGTTTTCTGATTTGATCCTTCCAACAAGCCCTGGAGGTGGGAATTCCAGCCCCCTACCTGGGCTCAGAAAGGGTAAGGGGTTTGCATTTGCCGAAAGGAGAGTTCCAGGAGTTAAACTACAATTTAGGCCTTTCTTAATTACACCTCCCCCCCACCCCCCCGCCCTGCCCCAACCTGAGAGAGGACGGGTGTTTGGCAGTCCTTTTTTGGCTGCAGTAAACCTGGCGCTAGGACCCCCAGCAGGGTCAGCCTGCGGTTGTTTTTCAGGAAGGGCCTAGTGTGCGACCCCACTGTGCGCCCAAACCCCTTCCCGCGCTCACTTTTCTTACCCAGCGACGCCCCCGGTAGAGCAGCAGCGGGAATTTTCTGTTTTCCTGCGAATCATGCCAATTCACTTGGTTTACAGAAACTTAACGTCAGACAGTTGGCTAGAGGCACTGTCTTCTGAGTCAGTAACTTCTTTTTTTGTATGTAATTTTTATTGCATTTATTGGGGTGACGTTAGTTAATAGGATCGTATAGATTTCAAGCGGTGATTTCTACGGCACTAGATCAGCACTGCACCGTGTGCCCACCACCTGACACAGGCTGTCATCCGTCACCGTGTGGTAGAAGTCTCTTTGCACAGAGGGTCTCACAGGTGGCAGAATTTGATCGGCCCAAGAAGGGAAGAAACTGGGAAAGGCAAGCGGGGCGTGCCTGGTGAGGGAAACCCGGGCAGGCGGGGCCTCAGGTGGGTGGCGGGTGCAGGGAGCGTCCGTACCATTCCCGGCGGGGAGAAGGCTGCGCAGCCAGAAATGAACCTGGTAATGGGTGTAGGTCTAGATGCTGGAAGGAGCCTGCGCTCTGGAGGTAAGCCGGACTGGGAACTGAGTGACCCTCTGAGTCGTCATCCCAGTCCCTATCAGAAGTTACCAACATGCATTTAAGGGAGGTGAGAGCCTGCGGATGGGGGGTCCCGTGGGCACAGAGCAGAGCGGGACCCGCAGAAGGACAGAGTGTCTTATCCCTTGTGGTGGACTTTTAGGAAATTTAAGTAGGTGTTAAACTTCTGTTCAAGCTGAGACAGGCAAAGTGAAGTGGGGGAGGGGGAATACCGAAATTCAGTCGATTCGTTTTAATTTCTCAAGGTGTTCTTCATCTGGGAAATAAACTTACATAATAATATTTCTGTACGTTACTTTTCATCGCATACTTTATGATGGATAAGTTAGCAGTGGGAGCAATAGCGTAAATGTACGCCAAGAGGCCGTGAAAGGGCTTATATTAAGAAAACATCCCCAAACACCAGCACATCCCTGAACACTGGAGCCAGAACACATCTGTCAGGAACCCCAGAATACTGACTGGTGCATCCATTCTCAGGGCAGAGGGAAGAACTGGAGTTGGGCAATAAGAATTGACTTGTGATTAGACCCCCCCCCCAAAAAAAAAACTACCCCAAAACAAAGAAACCAGGAGAGCCGGGCTAGGGAGAAGCACGGCAAAGGCAGCCTTCAGATCTCCCTGCCAGCCAGTGTCATGAAGCCCGTGTTCCCTGAACCAGCTGTTCCCTGGTACCAGGCCCTCACATGTTGTACCCGGGCAAGTCTGGGCATAAGTCTGGGGGAATCCAGGCTGTTCATCTGAGTCATCTCCCCACCTCCTTTCCCACTGTCCCTTCCCCCACTGCAGTTACCCTGGTTTAGAGGAGGCTTGCCTTTTTTCTAGCCTGACCACTTTTAGTTGTAAAATCCCTATCAAACGTGGTTAAATAAAAGTTTCTGGTGCCGTGGTTAGAAATAAATAATACAGCTCTTAAAGTCTACTGTTTCAAAATACAATAAATATTTTTCTTTGGAACTTGGAAACTGTTACCCAGAACAGCTGTAGTCCCTATGTGAAAAGGTTTTGCTGTGCAATTATATAAAAGAAAGAAAGAGCTCTTTCCCCAGCAGGAATTAAACGCGTTTCTGAAACGGTTCTCCCAGAGGATAGGGATGAAGAATACGAGCTTCCAAAACCGGAATGCCAAGTGCATTCCTGTTCTCCATGGCCTTGGCTTTTGTCCGTCAGCCCTCCTGCTGGAATGGACCGAGCCCCAGTTGTCTCCTGACCCTCCACCCAGCTGTTAGAATCTTCATACTGCAAGTAACGAGAGGGCTTACCATTGACTGAGCTTCTCTTTCTACTGCGACGCCATGACTTTCAAGTATGCAACGCTCTCGTGGTCATACCAATATTTTTACAAAATCAAAAAAAAAAACATTTCCTGCTCCGTGTCATTGAGCGTGACCACCCACGGGGCTAGGTACTAGAGCCATAGTTCACATCTGATTGCATTCTGCATTTATTTGCTTCACAAAGTAATTAATGGGCTCTATTAAACGTTAAATATTGTAGAAGAAAAGTCAGTTTCGCAATTAGGTTGTCTGAACGTGGGGGATTTTTACCGTGTATGTGAAGCAGATTAAAGTGAATTGAATACTCAGAGTCTAGCAGTAAGGAGCCACATCACTTTGTATCGAAAAATTAAAGCAGTTTTATTAAAAATTGCTCCATCTCTTCAACCCAATGAAATTGCATTCTTTTATTTGTTTCTTGATATATACTTTATACTTTATTTCCATGTGGATTAGCTATAACTTTTTGAGAGAAGAATCTTTCTTAGGTCTGTCATGTTTGAAGTTAAATTCGAAATCCATGAATAATGTCTTTTTTTTTTTCCTAACCACGTCATGACGTTCCTACCCTCTCTTAATCTTTTAGGGTGATTCTATTCTTTTCTTCCAGGGAACATATTATTTGCCCGTGAGTTTGTGTTGTCAGAGAGCTTTCAGTTAAAATTCAAGAGAATATTTATCAACTTGGTAAGTACAAGTGCTGGAAAGACATCGCCAAAGGTAAACAGGAATTTTACCCTCAATGCTTTGGTATATATTATTATTTCACTCAAAACAAAAAAGAATATATGTGTTTTCTACATAGAAAAATTAGGACATAGACAAAAATAAGAGGGAAACTCTCTCAGTTACATAGTTCTGTGTAAAAACCAGACCAAACATACTGGCTTAGTTTTGGGGGGTGTTTTTCTTACAGTTCTGTGGGTTGACTGGGCAGGGCCCCCCTGAACTCACCTGGGCTGGCTCCTGCATGAGGGACTTCGGTGGCTGCATAACCCAAAATGGCTTAGCTCACACAGCTGATTGCTGGTGCTGCCTGTTAGCTGGGTGCCTTTTATCCTCTAGGAGGCTGGAGCTAACAGTGCGCCAGTCTCAAGGGAGGACTCCTAGATGGCCCAGAGCAAGGCGAAAGCACTCACTCAACCTCCGCTTGACATCCGTGGATGTGATGTGGCCACGCCCAGAGTCAGGGTGGGAATGGGCTCAGATGGCGTCTCTTGAGGAGAAGCATGGCCGAGAGTTTGTGGCCTTTTTGATTTACAATGGAAACTCCCCGCCCTGCATCCTGCCTTATAAAAACCTTTCCTTTTTCCATTGTAAATAAACCACGATCCCAAGTTGGAAAAGGATTGCCTGGCCTCCTGACCTTGGCATGGCTAATGTGAAAGCATTGCATGCAAACAAAAACATTAGTAAACAAGAGTTCAAATACAGTCCTTCATGTGACTGTAAGTCACGTGACTTACCACAAAATAGTCATTACATTAACAGACATAAGTAAAGACTTATTTATTCTTTTTTAAAGTCATACTTATGATTCCTGTCGACACCCCAAAGCAAGACTAGCCAATATTGTGATTCCCATTTGTACACTGAGTTATCCTCCCAACTAACAGTCGTGTTGAGACGTAAGAGCAATGAGCAGAAACAGAGGAAAGGGCAGCTAAGAGCCGCCCTGGGGAGCCTGGAAGTGAACTCTGCACCCACAAATAATAGCACAAGGGTGACGGCCAAGGTAGTAAGTAGCACCAGCTGGGGAAGGTAGCACTTGATGCAAGAAAATGGTTATAATGAAAACCACAGTGATACAGAAACACATCTACATGAGGCTTTGTAATTTACAAAACATTTTCATGTGTCTTATCATATTTGTCGTCAAGGCAGCTACATAAAGTATTCAAGAAGATACTGATTTCATTGTGCAGCTGAGTAAGATTCAGGGAGCTTCATTATCGTGTCCAAAACCATAGCACTATTAGATGGAAGAGCCAGGGTCTAAAGGTTTCGAGTACCCAGCTCTGATCTCATTTACATGAAAACTTCAGGCAAAACGTAAAATAGAGAGCAGACTAGGAAATGAGTTCTGAAGTTTTACCAAAGTATGTTCTAAACAAAGACACGGATGTCCTTGTTTGTTTGTTTTTATAGTAACTGAGATAGAGACCTTACACGGGATAGCATTCCGTCTCCCCGTACTTCCGAACCATGAAGAGAAAATGGGAAGAAAAACGGAAGCGGATCGAAGAACAAGCATCGCGTTTCGCAAGGAACCCGCTGCCCTCGGTGTACAGACCCAGGCTGTCCCAGCTGGGACACCCGGCCCCCGTCTGGGAACTGTTTCCTCGGCAAGCTCAAGCTTTCAATTTTGTTAAAAGCTGCAAAGAGGTAACTTTTTCATCTCCTAAGAGATAGTTTAGACATTTAAAATTTCTAAAAAAAAAACCTATGGTTGCTGTTTATTTCAGGCCATGTATTGACCAAAAGAATTTAATTGCGATCTTAGTATCACCTGATTTAGGCAAAGTATCCCTGTGGATCATTAGCCATGTAGTTTATGTGAATAGTGAAAAGGGATGATATATCTGGTGCCAGTTAGTTTTTAAAAATTTAAATGAAGCAATGCTTCAAAAAGAGTGACCATATGTATGGAGTGAAAAAATAATAGAATTGAGTTTTTAAGAGTAAAACTAAAACAATACTCACAGGAATACAAGGACATGAAGGAGTGGGGTATGAGATTTTTAAGCATGAAATTAGGGAGTGGAGAATTGAATTTGAACAAAAGGAAATGAAAATGTCTCCAGTGTCACAGCTTGGCTTTAATAGGCTCCAGAACTTACATCAAGGTGCGGAAGCCTGCGTATTCATCTGTCTTTCATCTCCTTTTGTACTTCGGAGTCACAGAGTGGGTTTACCTTTAACGGTTTCCGACACATCGAGCAAGTGGGGAGAAGTGCTTGCTACATGCCAGCTACACTCCCAAAGGGCGTAGTGCTCAAAAATAACCAAAAACAGATGTGTATTGCGCATCACTTGGTTTGGGGGCGCTGTGGGGAGTATAGGGAAGTACAGTTGACTCTTGAACAGGTTTGAATTATGTTCACTTGTTCCAAGATTGTTTTTCAGTGTACACTGTAAATATACCTTTTATAATTTCCCTAATATTTTCTTTCCCTCACTTACCTTGTGATTGTAAGAATACAGTATATAATACTGGCAACCTCAGACTTTGTGCGTTCGGTCCTAGACTACCACGGAAAGCGAGCGTTTCAGTGACGCTGTAGTAATCTCTCCGGTGGTGCAGGGCCTTCCTTGCCTCTGGTTACAAAGCACACAGCTGTGAAGGGCCACAGAATGAGGAGTGCCTGTACATGTACAAAATAGGTGTTGATCGGCCGTTTTTGTTATTGGTAAAACTTCTAGTCAACAGTAGTTAAGTTTCGGGGAATCCAAAGTTATCCACAGGTTTTTGACTATGTGGGGGTTGATGCCCTGACCCCTGCCTTGTTCAAGGGTCAACTGTGTGGTGAAAAGATGTAGGTGTGAAATGTAGCATAGATATGTTGTGATTCTGATCGTCGACACTATGTACAAACTCGGAAGAGGAGCCTTCGTTGCCTGGTAAGGAGAAACTCAGATCTTACCCAAATGATTTAGGAAATGTGAGAAACACTTCTCATGCTCATTCCATGTAAACCAAATTCGGGTAATCGGGAATTAAAATACTGACAGATTCATAAAAAGATATGTAGAGGAGTATGATCGATGGACTTAACCAATCACCAGTCTATAGAATTTGTCGCAAGGTTGTTAATAGGGTTGAGCAACTTAGTCCTCCTTTGATTTCTCACTCATGGAAATGGAGGTTTAGTTCCTGCACAGGGTCAGCAGCTACAGTGAGCTAAGTGGGTGCAGAGAGACTGAGCATCCCTGTACTGGAAGGAACTCTTTATGGCAGCAGACACAGACAGTCATATCAAGTTCCACAGCGATTAACTTTAGAAAGATTGGTTTCTCATAGGAAAGACAATTTATAGTGACTTGTTAAAGTTAAGCACTTTAACACTTCCTTTAAGTTTTAAGATTGACTTACAAATATTCCATTAAAAAAATTGGTTACCACGTGCTTTTATGTGTACTAAAGAATTTACTAATATTAGCACATTCATTTATAAAGTTTAGTTTTATAAATAAGTTTAATTCCATAAACTAGCCAATAAAATTATAATAGTCAAACTAGACTGATTGAAAACTGATATTTCTGTTTTCCATTTAATTTGAATATTCTAATTATTTTTGCCTTGAACATATATTACTTGAGTGACTAAAAATAAGTACACATAACTATATTTTGATTGCCATAGGTCTAGTGGTTATTATTATTGTTTTTAATAATATAAATGTTCAAATTCCAGTGTTTGAAAATGTGAAGAGTAAGTTTTTTTTTAAGTTTTTATTTATTTATTTTTAGAGGGGGAAGGGAGAGCGATAGAGAGAGAGAAACATCAATGTGCGGTTGCTGGGGGTTATGGCCTGCAACCCAGGCATGTGCCCTGACTGGGAATCGAACCTGGGACACTTTGGTTCGCAGCCTGTGCTCAATCCACTGAGCTATGCCAGCCAGGGCCCCTAGAGTAAGTTCTTTATGAACGTTTAATAGCTATAGTTGATTTTAGATGGTCACTTTATTGACTTTTGAATATTTTTGGTTTTGTACAGGACGTTCACGTGTTCGCTTTGGAACACGAAGTGGGCGAAGGACAACGTGTTTACCTCGTGACCACCTACGTGCAGTTTTGGTTTTATTACAAATCCCGGTGAGTGGTTTGTGAAGGACCACCCACGGCGGTTCCATTTCCTTGGTCCAGGACTGCTTCTGACCGGAGGCTGGGCTGACTTGGCCTTGACGGTTCTCAGGCACGTGAGGGATGGGTCACTGCCCCTTTGCTGTTAGAATTGAACCGTGGTGCTTCCTTGTCGTAGCCGCGTTGGAAGATCTCGCCAGGTGGTAGAGGGAAAAAAATCGTGTGTTTTGAGTTTCTGTGCTGCCTGCGCCACGCAATGACACAGTTTCCTCATCGCTCTTCTGTGTCCAGAGTTGGGCAGGGAACCATGCAGACCCCGCTGAGCACAAGCCATCAGTTACTTAGCGCATCAGCACCTGTTCTTACCGCCCTTTGGCACAGTTGTACCTCTGGAGGCTGCAGAATGTACCTGCAAACGTGAGCTCTGACAGCTCTCTCAAGTCCAGTGGTGCCAGATGTTGTTAGCTAATGCGTAAACTACTACTTTTCCCGTGAAAATGGGTCAATTAAAAATTCTCATTTGGAAGTTCGTGGGATCCCGAGAATATGTAATTCTTGGATCCAGTCTGACAAAGAAAGTTCTCAAACAAAACTGGCTTCATGGTGGCACCAAAAACAATATCAAATTCATCTATGAATAAATGACAGCATGAAGGTGGACATGTTTTCCTGGTCAGTAATGGCACAGAAGGTGATCGTCAGGTCTGTCTGTTGGAAACTCCTAACCCTGTGGTCCGTAAACCCGTGTGAGTTAGTTGTCCACTCCACCTTGTTTCATTGCGTCACGTTTGTGTGTCATTAGAACAGTTAACGCAGCATCTGGAGGCACAAGATCAAGTTCTGTGATTTAAAAGGTACACGACATAAACCTAACAATCATCAACTACTCATTTCAGAAAAAACCTCTTGCACTGCTACGAAGTGATTCCTGAAAATGCCGTTTGCAAGCTCTATTTTGATCTGGAATTTAACAAACTCGCCAATCCAGGGGCAGACGGAAAGAAGATGGTGGCATTACTCATTGAGGTAAACGGCAGGCTCGGGGTTTTTTTCCTTCTATCCATCTCTCTTTTTATTCTTATTCATTAAGTTAATCCAACCCATGTGGTATGTAGCTTCTGTGTTTCTCTTGCTCCTCCTGCTTTAAGGAGGAAGGTTTCGCTCGTGTTCATATGTTTTATAATGTTACTGTATCCAGTAAAAAAGAGCTTTGACAAAGGTGGCAGTGGAGGACTTTTCTGTTTTACGTCCTAAGTAGCTGACTCTGCTAAAGATTAGGCAGAGTAATAGCCGTATTGTAAATGCCGAGTTTTTACAGCATGTTACTGTAAAAGCTGGGTATTGAGATGAACTATGAGGAAACATTGATTAAAAATAGTATCCGAATTTTTGAGCCGGCAGGAACTTTGGAAGTTGTTTTGTCTTGCACCATGCGATACGGTGATTCATCAGAAATACTCGTATACATTTGATCATTCGGGTAATCAACATGGGTTTCTCACATATATCTGACCCTTGTCCACAGTCCTTGGTTCACGGTCCCCCGACCTTTGGAACTTCCTGGTATCGAGAGTGATAGAGCTGGTTTGTTCTGTGAAGGAGGTGGCTTTTGGAAGTGCTGCCACAGGGCTGGGAGTCGGCAAAGCATACCTGCTGGTTATTCTGGGTCTTTACATGTTTTATTTTCAATTTATTTGAAAATTGTATGCAAATACCATTTTTTTTAAATCATGTTATGTGAGTTTTCTTCTGGCTTTGAAGCAGAAGAAATATATATAAGTCCCTCACTCACAAAATAATAAAAGCAAAAAGTTACAGTTTTCTTAAAATAATCATTGGACCCAACAATAAATTTAAATGTCTCCTTGGATTACAGTTTAAGTATATGTGTTACAGAAGTAAGGACTTATTTTATTACAGTTGTTAAAGTGTGAACAAGAGTAAACAAAGCTTAAACAAGATAGAGATTTATTTCGCATGTAGTAACTGGATCTGGCTTCATTTTACTAGAGGCTAGGCTTGTTGCTTTATTATTCCTGAGACAATGCCCTTTTTCACATTGTTTAGGATGGCTCCTGGCCATCCGTAAAGTCCGCCTAGTAGCCAGTAGGAGATGGGGAAGGAGCCCCTTGCTGCTTGCCTTTTAAGGTATAACTTAGAAGTTTCCCACTTTCCTTCCTTCTGCTCACATCCCATTGGCCAGAACGTAGTCACGTGGCTGCACCTCACTGCAAGGGAGTCTGGGAAGTGTGGTCTTTAATCAGGGTCCCATTTCTACAATAGCAGGAGAGAACAGATAGTGAGGTATAGCCTTGGTGGTACAGAGGAAATGGATGTCAAAATAGTCGCAAATCAACATGAAATTGTAGCTGTGTGAGCACAACAAGGAGAGAGAGAGTTTATGGGGGGGGGTTTGATGTTGGTGGGGAAGACTTCTCTGAGAAAGCAAGCATTTACTGAAGACAGTAGTAGGGGTCAGAGAGCGTGGGGGAGTGCTGCAATGACGCCCAGACGACGTTAATAAACACCAGTTATCACAGAGCTGTTAGGTATGTACGTGCTTGGCAGTCCACACACACCCTTAGCCCTGGATGTTCTAGTGTCTTCGTTTCTAGTGACTTCTCTTTGCAGGTGAGAAGGCTGAGGCTTCAGGAGAAGTGACCTGTCTCCTAGCGGTGCAACTAACGCTTCTGAGCAGCCACGGGAGCCGGGCGCTGTGCAGACTCACGTTCTCTTGGCCCTCACGTTGGCCCTCACGTTCTCTTTTCCTCCTTAGCACAATCCCGAAAGTTAGGCCCTAGTATTGTCCCCCTTCGCAGTTGAGGAAGGTAAGGTCTGCACTTGACCGAGGTCACAGAGCTGTTCAGTGGCAAAGCCGGAACTCAAACCCAGATCTGCCTGACCCCAGGTCTCGGGCTCCGGACCCCAGGGAAGCAAAGGGAGACTTGTTGCCTTCCTGCAGCGCAAAACTGCCTCCGACACCAGCGCCCCCTGGCTGCAGAGGCTGTTTTCTGGGAGGCAGATTTGGGCTCCAGGTGCTTGAGGAACTTTCTGAAAAACTAGAATGATAGACAATAGGGCTAGTGACTTTTTAACTCAGATGATATTTAAAGAGATGCTTAAAAAGCAGTATTTTTATTGTGACTTCAGAGGAGATTAATGTGTAAGTGAAATTATTCAAATTCTAAGAGGTGTTTAATCCTGAGCGCCTATGGATTTTGAGTGAGACATAATTTAAATATATTATAATTCGATACATAAGCAATTTAATAAAATTGTATAATAAATATTCTGATAGTAAATGAAAATAAAATAGGAGTGAAAAATAAAATGAAATTTTAAAAATGAATTATACCAAGATATTTGAATTTTTCTCACGGGAAAATTTTCAAAGAAACTTTGAAATATTATTTATGGGGTACTTGTGTTTCTCAGCATGTTTGTAGAGCACTTCAAGAATCGTACGAGGTTAACTGTTCGGCCAAAGACGTTTTCAACCTCGATTCCAGCACTGACACCAAGTTCAGCCGCCACCTGATATTCCAGCTCCGTGATGTGGCGTTTAAAGATAACATCCACGTTGGTAAGCACGCTGCTTTTTAAACAGTCGTGGAGTTATATTGAATGCTCATAATCCCCTTTTCTTCGTAAGTTTTGCAAGTATTTGTTCGGTTTTATGGTCATTAACCTTTCATAAAAAGTAAAACATGACTGACTGCTCACATTTTTAGGGTCCCATTCACTCCTAGACCATCTTCCTGTTCTAGACACGTCTGAGACCCATTCGCCCGCCTGCGGCGTCCCGGGTATAGAGGCTGGGGTGGCCGGCGTGCCCTGTTGCTGGCATCTGCGCCCAGAGGAGTCGGTTCGCAGTGCTCTGGGTGACGCACGAGGGGCCTCACTCAGGTCTTACCTGCGATGCCTCCGACTGGGATCCCGACCTCCGCGGGAGCCTCAGCTCTTAGCGTCTGGGAGCCGGGCTTGGTGTGCCGGCCACATCCCGAAAGGCTTGCCTGCTGCTCCACATCGAGCCCGAGGGTTCGGAAGGAGCCTCCATGGGTTAGCCTGAAAATGTAACCAGAGTATTTGTTTCGGGATCGGAAATGTAGCATCCCGGGCGTAAAAGGAAGTCAGTTCAAAGGGAAACAAGTAGGAAGAAGAGGAACACCAAAAGCCGAGGTTCACAGAAGTCAAAACTCTGGGTGTTTATCAAGCAGGGGCCGAGCACATGTTCCTAAATGCAAACAGCAGCCAGGTCACCGAAGTGCAGGTAACAGGTGGTCCATTTCGGAGCCACAGGCCTGACAGTCGCAAGGGGCCCGGGGTGAAAGGCGCGGACCTAGTCCCAAAGGGCTGGCACGGAAGTCAGCAACCCGGCGTGCCGTGTGCCTGGGGCTCCTCGCTTCCTCCCCGTTTCCTCCCCATTTCCTCCCCGTTTCCTCCCCATTTTCCATTAGCTCAGCTGCACATCGACCCCGCCCCCTGGGCCCTCCCAGCCCTTAGCCGTTGGTGATTGTAGAACCCGTCCTTGCCCCTCTGGCTTCTCCGTCCGTGACCTCGCTGGCCACCCACTGTCATGGCTCCAGTTACCATCTCTGTGTCCATGACTGTCCGAACGTTGTCTTCAGCCACGATGACGGTTTTGACACAGATGCACGCAGTCACCTGCTGGCAACCGTCCCCACGCGGGTACCCCGAACCCCACACGTCCTAGACCGCACTCCTCGTCTTTCCCCTGGAACTTGCTGTCTCTCCTGTGACGTGGACGTTGGTGAGTGGTGCTACCCACAGCTACCCGAGTAGAAGTGGCGTTGTCCTTGACCTCTGTACGTCCTTCCGTTCACTTAGTCAGCTAGCGAGAGCGATGCCATCAGGGTGTCTCAGACCCTTTGAGGATAGCTCATTGCCTTCAGGAAAATGCCCGCTCGTCTTAGTGTGCACGTGAGGCCCACTGCCCCCCCCAGCCTCATCTCAGCGCCCGGCTCTGTTCATGCAGCCCTTGACGTAGCTCCCAGTGGGGCCCTGCACTCTCTGGTCATAGGCCTTTGCAGTGTTGATGCCGCAGTCCGAACAGCGTGCTGCCTCCAGTTCACCTGGTCCGTTGGGACTCAGGGTAGATATCGTCCCCTGAGAAGCCACTTCTGTCGAACCCGAGCCCAGGGCGGGTCAGGGTGTCCTCTGGGCTGCAGAGAGCCCCCGGGCTTATTGTGTCAAAGCACTTACCACTTCCTAAGGTAATTTCCTGGTTTTTGTTTTAGCCTGTCCCACAGACAGAATGTTTCTTTGGGGGGGAGGGGGACTGCTGCTTACTCACTATGGTATTTTTAGAGCTTGTTACACAATACCGTCTTTGTCAATAATATTAATAACGTAACGGCAGAGGCAGGAACGATAAATGCAAATAGGCATTTAATGAACATTTGTTGAACACGTGGCTGAATACTAAGTGGGCCCTGCTGCACGGTTGGAGGCAGAGTCCTAAGCAAGATATTTCTTGGGTTCTTGTTTACCCCCGGAGTCTGCTCGGCAACTCCTACCACAAGGCTTAACATGGAGACGGGTTGCTAGGGAAGAGGGAGAATAGAATTTGCCAGATGATTAGCATTCTCCACCACATACATCTGCTGGAAGCAGATGCATTCAAGCTGGGCTTCCAGTCAAGCTCCCCATCCAGACCAAGGTGAGAGAGGCTTTGCTGTCGGAGTAGCAGATGCAAAGGTGCAGAGGTAGGTGCCTGTGACCCTCGGGGAGCAGCGGGGGTCTGGTGTGGCTGCAGTGAGAGCCACGATCAGACCTGATTGGTGGCCTGCCGTCTGAGGGCTCTTCCTCTGAAGTTATGCAGGGCCAGCGCCAGAAATCAGAGATGCGGAACAGTCCAGAATTTCCCCTTCGGTTCCCTGCATCGTTCTATCTCTTGGTGACATTTTAAGTTCCTACTGTTGGCCTTTCAGAAAGGGGAATTGGGGCACGTGTTGGCAAAATGTAGTTGGCATAGGATCTGCCCAAGATACTGTCCTACCAGCCTGCCAACAGAGGACTTGGAGTCTCTGTGATCAGTACCTTCTTTTCGGTTATTTCCAGCAGTGACATCGCCCCCGTGTGAATGATGCGGTGAGGTGAGGGTGGCGCACTGGGGAAGGGAAGCAGAGGGCGGGGCAGTTGGCGCTGTGCCCCGCCCACATGAGCTTGCTGCCCGAGGTCAGAGGCCAATGCAGCCTCCTGAGTGCTGCCTCTGTGGTTGGTTCTGCAGTCACGGCTTCCCTTCTCCTATTGGCTGCCATCACGGAGACACAATCTTGCACTTCCAGGGAAACGCACTTTATCATTTCGTGTTCCCATTGCTTCCTTGTCCTTTGATACCTCGGGCATGATTTCTTTCCACTCAGCATTCGGCTGTCTCTCCTTCCCAGAGATGGCCGTGTCTGTGCATCATTGCAAGGACAAAGTGCTCTTGCTTTCATTTTGATGTTTCGTGTTTTGTAAGACAGTAGATTTGTTTCTTTGAGTAGGGGAGTAATTAAATGTAATTTGGAGGAAGACTTTTTAAAAATTTGGAACATGTGTGTGTATCTTCTGACTTAAGGGCTCAAGCTGTCTGATAAATAAAGTGGCACACCCAAACTCTAGATCAAAGATGAACATTTTAAAGATTAACGTTTTAAAGACTAAAATTAAAGTTGTTTTTACAGTATTGCATTTCTCTAGTATTGTTTACATGAAGCAGTTGAACCAGATTACTTGATTTTTATGGTATAAATAAGACAATGGAACTTTGGTACTCGAACTTAATTTGTTTTGGAAAACTGTTCAAGAAGCGATTCTTTCGAAAACCGAATCTTTGTCTGCTGCCCGAGAGACATACGAACGTCGGCCTGAGAGGGTTGCCGTGCAGAGAGTTGAGACCCGAACTCGAGACCCAAACTCGTCGAGAACCGAGGTGTTGGAGAGCCGAGGGTTGACCGACTGTGACAATTTGAAGACGTGCCAGGTTGTCACACGGCCTGGTCTTGGTGACTGCCGGACCACTGACATTCAGAGCCCCGAGAATGAGCGTTGACATATACTACATGTGTTCGATTGCTTTAGTTCTGGACCTTGCTCACGAGGCCCCGACCCACCTCCTGAGCGGTTACAGGCCGGGCAGGAGGAGGGGGCCTTGAACTGGTGGCAGTGCCCACCGGCACTCTCTGGCCAGCAGGCACTGGAGGGGCAGGGCAGGGGCAGGGGGAAGCCTCTTTGGAGAGACTGGCTGATGCCCTTGACTCAGGGAGGATGCGGCGGAGGCACTCAGGGTCTCTGAGCATTGACTTGGAACCAACACCTACATTCCTTCCTTCCTTCCTTCCTTCCTTCCTTCCTTCCTTCCTTCCTTTCTTTCTCTTCCTTCCTTCCTTCCTTCCTTCCTTCCTTCCTTCCTTCCTTCCTTCCTTCCTTCCTTCCTTTCTCCTTCTTTCTTTCTTTCTTTCTTTCTTTCTTTTTTTGACAAGAGTTCATTTTTTTTTTTTGAAAAGGAAAAACCCTTTTATTCTTTAACCATTGCTTGTGAAGATAAATTTTCGCCAGTTTACATATGAATAAGGGTTGTGGTTTTGGTGACAGGACGTGAGGCTCGGTCCCATGCTGGCCACATGGGCATCTCAGATTGGCCTCGCCTCCCAGGACGGTCTGTCCACCCGCGCACCACCCTCCCCTGTCACGACAGGGAATTGGAAAGTACGGGGTTGCCCAAGAGGAAGGAAGGAGAGGCATGCTACTGTTGGTGATAACAACTTGGTTTTAAGAACAAAAATCAGCCGCAGCAGTAGCCTTCCTGTATATGTCGTCACGTGCAGATTTGTGCCCAGATACTAAGTTGTCGTTTGTGAAGAGGAATCACTGGATTCATCACCATTTTCCCCCCTTAGGTAATTTTGTGAGAACAGTGTTGCAGCCTGCTTTTCATCTCATTGCCAGTGAGGATGATGAAGATGCCGGAGGGGTTCCAGAGACGGCAGGCCCTGCGTCTCCCTGCTTTCCTGAAGCACCGGCTCAGCAAGGAACGCCCTGCAGCAGTGGCGGAGCATCCACAGAGAAGGAGAGAGGCGGCAGGAGCCGGACCTGCGATCCCAGGGGCCTGGAGGGCCCGGGACCGGCTCAGCCAGGCCGTCCTGATCTTTCCTTCTTAGTCGTGAAGAATGCCTCAGGGAAAAAGTGTCTGTTTGTAGATCTCGGTAAGTGACACTGACGGGTCCCTACGTCCCTGCGCCCTGCTGTGAGTGGCCTGCGCACCAGGCCGGCCTGAGCTCCCGGAGGAGTGGTCGTGGGTGGCCGTGGCTCTGCCGGGTCCGCAGGGCTCGAACCCAGGGCCTCTGGGCAGAGCGCAGTCCGACGCCCTGCACTCCCCAGCACTGCGGAGACGTCCGGCGCGATGACCACGTGAGTGCTAAGAGCAGACGCAGCAGGAACACGGTTCTCCTGTGTGGCCAGCGAGGCCGGTGTCCTCTGCACGGAAGAGCGGAAGAGCGTGGCGGCTCCCCAGCCCCCGTGACCCTGGTGGCTCCCGCGGCCCCGCTCTCCCCTGCCCTGCGGGCTTCTGGTCTCTGAGGAAGCTTGGGGCGAACAGACTTCCCCCTGGCTAGGGGGCACACAGCCCAGCGAGGACTCTCCATGTACCCCGCCTAGCGTGGTGAGCAGGGGCTCATTTTTATGTTGCGGTTTGAGCTTGTGGTTTGAAAAGCTATAACTGCAGCTTTTTTTTTTTTTTTTTTTTTTTTTTTTGCCACCCACTGCTGAAGCAGCTCAGAGAGGTTCCATGTCTGCGGGCTCAGGGCAGGCGGGTTGAACTGCAGGCAGCACAGGCGGGGAAGGGCTCCTGCCGCCCTGGGTGTCCTTCTTGCACTGCTGACAGCCACGTGTGGTCACTTGGGAGTGCAGCCGGCTGAGGGCCATGCGCTGGTCTGGGGGGGCAGACCTGCGTGGTGTCCTCAGGAGGATGGCCTCTCCCGGCTGGACCGACGTGTAAGGAACCAGGGATGGTGCCTGGCAGGAAGCTGATCCGGGGAGAACGCCACGGGCAGTCACTGCTCCCCGTCTCCGCTGCCCGAGTTAAAGACCCCGCACAGCAGCCCAGCTCACGACAGCTTTAGCCTGGAGAGCTGGGCACTGCGCTAGCCAGGAAAGGTCTCTGATCTGCGTAAGAGAAATATTACAACAGTGTTCCCAGATTTACTGAGGTAACGAAGAGGATGGGGAACTCATTCCCTAAGGCATCCTTTGCAAAGTTCAGAGTTTTAGTAGTACACACCAACATTTTTTTAAAAAACAGTTTGATTGAAATATAACATTCGGACAGAAACATGCGTAATTTATGACTGTGCAGGCCAGTGAGTTCCTGGAAAAGGAACGTATCCTTGTCACCACACCACCCAAGACAAGACATAGAAGATTCCCTGGGACCTCCTCTGCGCCTCTTCTGGTCACTACCCCCTGCCCCTACCCCATCCCCCAGAGAGAGGCCACCACTGATCTGTGCTCGAACACCATAGGTCCGTCCGGGTTGCCTGTGTTTGAACTGTTTATAATAAGAGCCACGTGGCGTGTGTTCGTGGCACATGCTTTCCCTCCCTTAACGGTGTCTCTGAGGAACCAAGTTGTTAACGTTGAACAACAGTTGCTTCACCAATGTTTACTTTCTGGTTCCTGTCCTTGTTTCCTGTTTAACAAACGCTTCCTCTTCCCAAGTTCATACAGAAGCTCTGCTTGGCTTCTAGAAGCCTTCTCTGTACACCTATTTTTATCTTTTATAGAACCTACAACCTCTACTTGGCGTGGGTTTTTGTTTATGAGGTGAAAAGGCGTCAGAACTCACTTCTTGCTGCCCGAGCACAGGCCTGGGCTGCGGGTTTCGTGCCTGGCTGGGGCCCGCACGGGGGGCGACTCACTGCTGTGTCTCTCTCACGTGTACATGTCAGTCCGTCCGTCCGGCCGTCTGTCTCTCAAATAATCGAGAGTCAACATCCTCGGCGAGGATTACAAAATGTTACTTTTTTCCTGTGTGGGCATCCATTCGCCGCAACACTATTTGCTGAAATAACCGTCCTGTTGTCTAACAGGACATCCTCATCGTAAAGCAAGTGTCTGCATGTGTTTGGTCTATTTCTGGACGATGTCCCGTTCCATTGCTCCTGTAACCTGTTTTTGTGCCAGTGTCACAGTTGTCGTGATTAATACAGCCTTTCTAAAAGTCTTGGCATCCAGTAGAATAAGTCCTCCAACTGTGTTTTTTTGAAATTTCTTGGCTGTCCTTGACCATTTGCTTTTCTATTTAAATTTTAGAATCTGCTTGTCCGAGGTCTGTCCAGCAGGGGGAGCTGACCTTTGTATGACACTGTCCAGTCCATGACCACGGTTTGTCCCTCTGAGATGTTCTTTCGTTTCTCCTAATAATGTTTTGCAGTTTTCTGACTAGAGACCCTATATGTCTTTTGTTAGACTTATTCTAGATAGTTGATATTCTTTTTGTCTGTCTAAACAGCAAACATGAATCTCCCACCGTGGGGAGGCTGGCACGCAGGGTCAGGCGGGGAGAGAGCCCCGTGTCTGCCTCACAGAGGATGAGCCCTCGCCTGGTTCCCTCTCGCGGCTGAGAGAGACAGGGGACTCGATGTTCTGACGCCGCCTCCTCCCCTGAGACCCGACCCCCCCAGTTCTTACTGCCTTGAACGCTCCCCCACAGTCTCACACTTACTTCTTCTACGCTTGTTCAGCATTTCTATTTATTTATCCTGGGAGGGTTGCCCCCAGATAATCTATCTGCTATTTCTGGATGTGGCATTTTTTCCATGCCAGCTCCAGTTTATTTTAATTTATATATTTCTTTTGTTTAAATCTGAGAGAAAATGATTTTTCTTTTTCAAAAAATATTTATATATTTTTGTCCGAAGATGATTTCTTTGCCTTCATTTTATTATTTTTTTTTTAAATTGAGGTATAATGGACCTACAACATTAGTTTGAACTGTGTAGCACAGTGGTTTGGTATTTGGGTATGTTACAAAGTCATCGCAGTGAGTTTCGTTAACAGCCATCGCTGTACTTCGTTACAGACGTTTTTCTTGCTGGTAATGAGAAGGTTTAAGATCCTCTGTCTCAGCAGCTTTCAAAGTGCAGTACAGCATCAGCATTAACGAGAGTTGCGATGCCGCACTCACAGCCCCAGGGCGTGTGTGTTTCATAGCTGGACGCATACTCCTTTGATTGACGCCCCTTCACGCAGTGGCCTGCCTCCCACCTACGGCAGCCGGCAGAGGTGGCTGCTTCCTGTGTCTATGATTTGGGCGGGGGGTGGGGGTTGTTGGTTTGTTTTAGATTCCATGTATAAGTGAGATCCTATGACACTTGTTTCTGTCTCACTTTTTTATTTAGCATGATGCCTTCAAGGTCCACCCATGTTGTCACAAATGGCAGTATTTCCTTGTTTCTTTTGGCTGAATAATATTCCATTGCACAGCAGTGCCCCCTTTTCTGATGGGGACATGTCCCAAGACCCCAGTGGATGCCCGAAACTGCGGACAGTACTGAACCTTGCACACGAGGTCTGTGCAGAAAGTGCCCAGTCATGTGACATGAAAAACAGAGACATTTATTGAAGAAGATACAAGAAACATTGTACACAGGACAATGACGCCTCAGTCCCCTTCAAAGTAGGCACCTGGGGACCTCACACAGTTCTCCCAGTCGTCATCAGCTGCCCTGTTGTATTTTCCTGACTCTCATCAGTGGTCTGAAATCTCTTTCCTGTCAAAGGTGGTTCTAGTTTGGGGAAAACCAGAAGCTGCAGGGCCTACAAATCTGGGCTGTAGCGGGGCTGAGTCACCTGGGGGATTTGATGTTTTGCCAAAAAAACTGTATAAGACGTGATGCATGAGCGGGCACGTTCTTGTGATGAATTTGTCAATCACCAGTGCCCATAGCTACAGCTTTCTGAATCGTTGCCATGGAGGAATGTCCAAGTTTAACACAAAATTTGATGCAGATTCATTGCTCTGCTCACTCCGTCATTTTAAATATGACGGCCACACAGCAGGCATGCCCATTCACTGGTGTCTACAGCCCCCGCTGACTAGTACAGTGAAGCTGTCATTGTTCACACATGTGCATTCCAGTCCACTCTCCTTGGCTGCCAGCTCACATGGATGTCGCACAAACCATTCTCGTTACATTAACGGTGGCTGGACTTTTTCTGGACAGACCTCATAAACCATGTTTTTCTTCTATGGTGCCTGCCAACGATCAAGTTTAATTTATAAATCAGGCACACTTCAAGATGAACAATAATTAATAACAAAGTAGAGTAATTATAACAATACACTAACGTTATATGAATGTGGTCTTTCCTTTCCTCTCAAAATCTGATTGTACCGTCCTCACCTTCTCACTTAACCAAATTCATTGAGAGTCTTACTAGTTTTTTGGTGGAGTCTTTGTAGGGTTTTTCTACATATAATACCATATCTAGAGTTCCACTTCTTCCTTTCCGTTTGGATGTCTTTTATTGCTTTTTCTTGCCTAGTTACTCTGGCCAGGATTTCCAGTACTACGCTGAGTAAGTGACACGAGTGAGCATCCTTGTCCCATTCCCTGATCTGAGAGGGAAAACTTCTAGCTTTTCCTGAGTATGACGTTAGCTGAGGGCTTGTCGTCCGTATGGCTTCTGTTGTGTGGCAGTACATTCCCTCCATTCTCACTTTTTTTTTAGGTTTTATTTATTTATTTTTAGAGAGGGGAGGGAGAGAGAGAGAGAGAAACATCAATGTGCGGTTGCTGGGGGTCATGGCCTGCAACCCAGGCATGTACCCTAACTGGGAATCGAACCTGCGACACTTTGGTTCACAGCCCGAGCTCAATCCACTGAGCTACGCCAGCCAGGCATATATTCACTTCCTTAGGCGTGTTAGCCATAAGTGGATGTTGAAGTTTGTCAGGGTTTTTTTTTTTTTTTTGCCTTTATTGAGATGGTCATAGGTTGCTTATCTGTTTTGTTAATGTGGTAAGTCACATGAAATGGTTTTTGGATATTGAACCATCCTTGCATGCCTGGAATATGTCTAGCTTGATCATGGGGTATGATGCTTATAGTGCATTGTTGAATTTGGTTTGCTGTTATTTCGGAGATGTTTCCACCCCTGTTACTGGGTATGTTGGCCTGTGACTTTGTTTTCTTGTGCAGACTTGTCTGGCGCTGCTGTCAGGATGATGCTGGACGAGTCAAATGGGTTTGTGAGTGTTCTCTCCTCTCATTTTTGGGAAGATTTTGAGACGTACTGGCATTAATCCTTTGGCTCTTGGGTAGAATTTACATTGAAAGCCATTTGATCCTGGACTTTTATCTGTCGGGAGGGTTTTGGATTACTGATTCAGTCTCCTTACTAGTAATCAGCCATTCACACATTCTATTTCTTCATGGTTCAATCTTGGAAAAAGGTCAGGTATCTCTAGGAATTTACCCATTCATTCAAGATTGCCCAATCTGTTGGCATGTGACGGTGGTAGCCTCTCATGAACCTTTGTATTTCTGCAGTGTCAGTTCCAATGTCCTCTCTTCCGTTTCTCGTTTTATTTGGGTCCCCACCCCCGCACCCCGCACGCGAGTCCAGGCCCAGGTCTGTTTTATCTGGTCAGTAGACCAGTTCTCGGTTCCGTTCCGTTGTCTTTTCAGTCCCTGTTTCATTTCTGTCTGCTCCAACCTTTGCTATTTCCTTCTTTCTACTAACTTCGGGCTTTGGTTTTCTTTTTTTAGTTCTTTGAGGCAGAGAGCTCGGCTGCTTGCGATTGTTGTTTGTTTCTCGAGGTAGGCATTTATCGTTTGCAGTTGCTGTATCCCACAAGTTTTGCTTGTGTTGTAATTTCAGTTTTCATTTGTGTCAGAGGATTTTTTTCTCTTTGGAGTTCGTTGTCGACCCTTTGGTCATTCAGTAGCACGTCGTTTCATCTCGACGTGGTTGTGAATTGTCTAGTTTTCTCGTATCTGATTTCCGTTTCACATTATCGTGGTTGAAAAAGGTGCTTGGAATGATTTCAGTCTTGTTAATTTGTTAAGACCGGCTTTTCGCCCTTGTTTTTAATGTATCATCTGTCCTGGAGAATATTCCATGTGCACTTGGGAGGAAATGGGAATTGTGTTGTTTTGGGATGCTGTGTGCTGTACATACCTGCCCTGTCGGTCTGATCCAACGTGTCTTTGCCGGCTGGTGTTTCCTGTTGTGCTTCTGGGTGGTCCGTCCATTACTTGTATGAGTAGGATTAACTTCCCATACTATCATGGTTGTGCTGCGTATTTCTTTCTTTAGGTCAATTTATATTTCCTTTATATATTTATGTGCTCCTGTGTCGTTGCATGAAAATGTACAAAGGTTGGTATCTTCTTGTTGGATTGATCCCTTTTTCATTATGTAACGCCTGGCTTTGTCTTGCCATATCATTGTTTTAAAGTGTATTTTGTCTGATGTGTACGTGTCACTACCTCCGCTTTCTTTTGGTTTCCATTCAGACGAAATATCTTTTCCCATCCCTTCATTTTCAGTCTGCTTGTGTCCTCACTCCTGAAGTATCTTGTAAACAGCATACAGATGGTTTTCTTTTCGTATCCATTCAGCACTCTGCCTTTTGATTGGAGTTTTTAGTCCAGTTACTTTTAAGGTAATTGTTGCTGAGCACGTGCGTGCTGACACTCTGTTGTCCTCTGGCTGTTTTGTCGTTACTTTCTACTCTCACTGTTCCTTTGTAGTTGGAGGGTTCCCTCTGATGGCATGCTTAGATTTCTCTCTCGTTTTCTTCTGTGCATCTGCTGTAGGCTTTTGCTTTGTGGTTACTATGAGGCTCACCTATAACAACTTACATCGTACTCTAACAAGATACATTAAATTGGTAACAAGTCCGAATGCATCCTAAAGTTCTTCCTATCTAGTCCCTCCATGTTTTATGTTTCTGACGTCACATTTTGCACTTCTATCTTGTACATCCTTTAACTAGTTGCTGTAGTTAGCTGTTTTTGCCACTTTAAAAAATTTTCGTACTTGCTCTATGAGTGATTAATCCGGTACTCTTATTACACATTTACCTTTACGAGTGTAACTTATGCTTTTGTATGTTTTCCTATTATGAGTGAGTGCCTTTTCTTCAGCTTTAAGAAGGCCCTCGGACATGTCTTGTAAGGTTGGCTTAGCGGTGATGAATCCTTAGATTTTGCTTGTCTGGAGAACCATCCTTTAACATGGATGATGACTTGGCCAGTGCTGGGGGAAACCCCAGAGTCTAAATTTAGGATCAGTTGCCAAGAACTGACACATGACCTTATTCACACCCATAGCAGCTTTAATAGGAGAAACTTACCTATACGGGCAGAGCCGCTGCCCCAGTGGTGCCAGGCTGGGAGGAACCCACACCCTTCCTGGACAGAGTCCCTTTTTCAGGGGGTTCGTAGCACAGCCTGACGGCCGGTAGCTGTGCACACCGCCCAAGGGAACAGTGTATCAGCAAGTCCAAAGAAAAGTTAGAAGACACCACGGGACTTTGTTACACTCTACACATTTGTCTTTGTCTTTGTCTTTGGGCTGCATTCGGTTTTCTCGGTAGTCCGCCAAGTGTGAGGTCACAGAGAATTACACAGTCACAGAGAGTTCAGTATCTCCCAGACACCTTTGCTGCTGGAGCCGTGTTGCATCTCTGAAGTGACTTCCCCTACAGCCAGGTAGAATATTCTAGATTGGAAGTGTTTTTCTTTCAATACTTTGAATATATCATGCTGCTCCTTCTGGCTTGCAGGGTTCCCGCTGGAAACACTGTTCCTAGTTTTATGGACGTTCCCTGGTACGAACCACTTGTTTTTCTCTTACTGCCTTTAAGATTCTCTCCTTTAACATTTTTTTTTTACATTTTATTTATAATTTGTCTTGGTGTGGGTTGCTTCAGGTTCCTCTTATTTGGAACTTGATGAGCTTCCTGCATCAGTATGTCTGTTTCCTTCCCAGGGTAGGGAAGCTTTCAGCCATTATTTCTTCAAGTAAGTTTTCTCCTCCTTGCTCTCTCTGTGTCTCCCCCCGCCCCGCCAGCTCTCCCACCCCAGGACTCCCATAATGCAAGTGGTGGTTCCTTAAACTGTCTTCACTTTTTACATTCTTTTATTTTTGACTCTCTGGGTCATTTCCTCTGCTGTCTCTAGTGCACCGATTCTTCTGCTTTGTCTTGTCTGCTGCTGAACCCTCTGGTACGTTTTTCAGCTAAGTCACTGTATTCCTCTGTACTGGGAGTTGTTTGATGCGTTCTTAATCTTCTGCCTCTTTGCTGAAGTTCTCGCAGTTCATCCCTTCTCCTCTTGAGTTCATGGAGCATCTCTATGACCCTCACTTTGAACTCTGCATCAGGTAAACTGGTTCATTGCATTTCATTTTTTTTTCTTCTGACGTTTTATCTTGTTCTTTCCTTTGGAACATACTTCTTAGCTCTCTGTGTCGGTGTCTGTGCATTAGATGCAACAGCCAGCTCCCCAGTCTTGAAGGGCCGGGTGCGTGTGGCGGGGAATGTTCGTGTCAACCCTGCCCTGGCTCTTCTTGCCGCTCAAGCCTCTGCGGCTGTCCGAGCGGGCTGTTGTACCCTCAGTAGCCTCCAGGGGGTGGCGGGGTGCCGAGAACAGGCCGAGTCTCAAAGGAGAGCATCTTGGCACCTGGGTTGATGCTGACCGGAAGCCAGACCCTCAGGCTGCGGCCTTTAAAGAACACACACATATACACGCAGCCCTGCTCTCTGGGACCGGCAGGGCCGGCTCCCCTGGCCGCCACAGCCAGGCCGTCAGGATGTGTTTCCCGAGCAGGAGTCACAAAAATAGGGGCGCCAGATGCGTGTGCATGCTCCTTTCTGGGGCGTGCCGGTGAGGGAGAGGGGGCGTGCAAAGACGGCATCCCCGGCTCACATTCCCTAGGAGCGGCCCCGCGGCCTCCGAGTGTGTGTCCGACCTGAAGCCGGCCACGGAGCCTGCGCGGCTCTAAGACGGGCCGTGGAGCCCCTCCCACAGCAAAGCTGTGGGTGAGCTGCTGCAGTCTGGGCAGCGCCCGGGGGGCGGGAGCCTGCCAAGAGCTGCCTCTCCCACCGGCCCAGCCCTGGGGGACCCCGGGGAAGGCGAGGCAGGCCAGGGACGCACCCCGAGAGGCCAGCTGCGGTGCCGGGCGCATGTGGAAGCTCCCCTCTGGGAGGCGGTGGCACTCTGGGGCACAGCAGGGGAGCGCAGAGGTGGCACCTGCTGAAGAAAGGGCGAGGGGACAAGAACAAGGTGGCGCCCAGCGGCTTTAGCAAGGCGAAGGGCGAGAGAGAACATGGATGGGGTGCCTGTTGGAAAGCCGGAGGCCGGGAGTGTGGGCAGAGACCCCGTCAGCTGTGACAAGGCAGGGGGACAGCAGGAGGGTGGTGGCACCCGGCCTCCGTCCCCAGGGAGCGGCTCCGCAGGCCCCGGCCCCACGGGCCGACACGTCACGATTAGCGAATGGGCTTCTTCCCATAAAGGCTGGCACAGTTCAAGGCTGCCCCTGCGCCGGGGCCTGGGGCGGGCGGGTCTGCACGGGAGCCCTTTAAGAGCCGTGCCTCCGTTTCCCACGGCCCCACGGGCTCCGTGGCCTCGAACCCAGCTGGTCTTCAGAGCCAGGTGTTGGGAGGTTTCGCCTCTCGGTGGCTGGTCGTCAGTCGGGGTTCCCGAGAAGCAGCCCCGGGTCCCATTTCCTTCCTGGCGTGGGCGGCCACCCCGGCAGCGGGGGGATGGGGAGAGATGCGTTGGGCTTTCCCGCCTGTCTGATGGGGTCTCCCTTCATCCTCCATACGTGAAGGGGGCCTTCCACCGGATTCGAAGTTTTCTTCAGAAGAGATTCTTCCCTGTAGAGCCACAGGTTCACTGTGCCCATGGAAAGAGGATGTTTTTCTCAGTGACTGAAGACCAGCCACTGAGAGGCGAAACCTCCCAACACCTGGCTCTGAAGGCCAGCTGGGTTCACAGCCACGGAGCCCGGGGGGGGCGTGGGAAACGGAGGCACGGCTCTTAAAGGGCTCCCGTGCGGACCCCCCGCCCCAGGCCCCGGCGCAGGGGTCTCCTGTTGCCACGTTGAGTCAGAAGCTATCGCTGCTCCTGACAATGCTATCCGAGATTCGTTTGTTTGCTGACTGTACAAACAAACTGAAAAAGCATGCATTCATATTTTTTCATTGTTTGATACAGGAGTCTATACGAGAAACAGAAACTTCCGGCTGTATAAGTCATCAAAAATAGGAAAATGCGTGGCCCTGGAGATTGCCGAAGATAACGCGTTTTCTGTCACGCGGTCCAGCGACATTTCCGAGGAAAACCAGTACTTCCTGTCGTCTCTGGTGAGCAACGTCAGGTGCGTGTGCCCCAGCTCGGCCGCCGCGTGTTCCTGAGCGTGAGGCAGCGAGTGGCGCTGGCCAGCACGGACGTGTAAATTCTGGGAATCCATCCTACCTTAAAAAAAAGGAAGTCAGTTTTTAAAAACCTAGGTTACTGCTTTCTTCTGTTTAAATTTATTTTCTAAGCACTTTCTAACACTTTCTAAGTATTTTCTAACACTCTCTGTCCTTTTATAATTATATTTTATATATTCTTCCAGTTTTTCTAGAATGATTAACATTTCTATAAAGAATATAAACATTAGTTTTGTTGTATTTGGCATACTATTAACATATTTTTTATATATGCACATACAGATAATTTACATAACTCCTTCACTCAAAAACTATTTCTTGAGATTCTATGGTATGTCACCTGTTTTATCTGCTCAACATATCATGAATATTTGCCAGCAGTTAATTGTAAATAAAACCTTTAACACCTATATAATTTTCCCTTCGATTGACCTACTTTCATTTGTTCTACTGTTGAACATTTGGTTTTACATGTTTGGGTCATTTTTAAAAAGTGTGAAAGACACCTTTCAACTGAAATACTTGCCTCCTGCCCCCTTGCTCCTGGGCCAGCCGTTGCTGTTAGCGCAAACCCCGGGAGCACGCTGAACCGCCGAGTTCACCCGCTCTTCTGGGCCTGCCCGAGGCGGAGCCGTGCGGAGAACACCGCGTCTACGGAGCCCTCCCCCTCCTCCCTCTCCCGCCCTCTTTCTCTAGAGTCAGCCAACATCCTCGGGTGAGGATTTAAAGATGTACACGCACAGCAGTGCCTGGCACACAGCATCTGCTCGGTGGATGTTGTCAGCAGTGGCAGTAGTGTCTGAGGACCTGGGAGTGCCGTGGGAGTGGTGTAAAATTACGGGGACAGTGGCTGCCACTGCTGTTGGCACCGGAAGAAGATCGCACTCCGTCGTGTATGGAGGAGCTGCCCGGGGGCCTGTGATGCAGCCCGACGTGCAGGCTGTTGCCCCCGAGTCCCGTTCCCTCTGTCATGTCGGCGTTACCTTCACAGAACTGGCCAGTTCCGCTGGATAGGGTCCCCTTGGGTGCCTCTGTGTAGCCAAGCAAATGCCAGGCAGGTACTTTTCTTCCGGAAATGAAGGCGAAATGCTTTACAGTTATGCTTGCATCTTTTATTTCAGTTCATCGTGATCCACTTTTCCCTTTGCTCTCATCCCTCTTTCCTTCTCTTTTTTTCCTGTCACTCACACTTTCACATCATTGCAGCAAAGATTCAAAGGCTCCGTATGTCTGGGGAACAGAATCGTACTCCATTCTGTAGCTGTCCCAGAGTCCTCTGATTCCCTCCGTGGTTGAGGGAGGGATTCCACATGACCACCAGACGACTCTGTTCGTATGGGTGGGATGGGTGCTTTTGTGGCAAACGTGGCTTGGCCTAGAACAATAGCTGGTGAACAGAGGATTGTAATACAGAACTGTCTGAGGTCGTTTCCTTTCTGTAGCTGTGTCTCTCTAATTCTAACACACTGTGATTTTGTTTCTTGAATGTATTTATTTCTCCAGATTCTCAGATGCTTTACGAATTCTTACATGTGACGCACCCAAGAATAAACAGAGACAGCCTGGGCATTTTAACAGTCCCAGCACTTCAGGTAACTGTAGACAAATAACTTTTTATAAAAATGTAAGGACACTAAATCTATTTTGCCTTTAAAATCTTAAGTATTCATATCTACTGATCTTTTACACTGAGTAGGTTTCTATCCAAAAATGAATATAAAGATATTTTTAAAGGTTAATCGCTAATTTTCATTTTATGGCATTTTTGAAAAAAATATGAAAATAATATAGTTTGTATAAAAGAAACATGTATCAAAATAAAAAAAACACTAAAAGTTCTATGCCTCCTTCTGTCCACAAAGGTAGGTAACCACTGTTAGGAGTTCCCATTACCGCATTTTGCCGTGTATAACGCACATCCACATTTTTATGACCATTGTATATGGGATTATCATTCCCATTATTCATCATACCCATGTCTAATGAGCATCCTTATTTTTCCCTCAAAAATTTGGGCAAAGTATTGCGCTTTATACACAGCAAAATACGATAACCAGAAGTTTTCCCTGTATTTCCAGTAATATGGAGGGTGTCTTCATTCTTTTGATGGCTGCATAGTTTTTCATAAGATGCATTGTACATATTATTCATTCCTATACTGAAGAACATACAGGATTTTTTCCCTAAGATTTCATACTCTTACTCTCCAGTGAACATTTTTATATACATATTTGGGGCTATTATTTGTAATAGTGAAAAAATGAAAACAATGTAAATGTACAATGAAGTAGGATTGATTACATAATATAAAAGCCTCTGTAGTCATGAAGTCTATAAAGCCTGTATTATACGGAAAGTGCCCGTTTATGATGTTGAGAGAGATAGTAGACTCAAGTTACATGTGGAGTATGATCCCAAGTTTATTTAAAAATAGGGGTAACCTATTGTTTATTTTCTTCTGATTAACAATTATTTCTAGACATTGACTGGAGTTTATTTCTCTCTTTTCTGCTTTAATATATTTTCCGAATTTTCTCCCGTCGTGCACATTACCTGGGTACGTGAAATATGGGCTTTATGTTGAGAAAAGTGGATATTCTGTCTTTAAACACCTGATGAGACTGGAAATAAATCGCTCTCAGCTACTCCAGGGGCTTCTCAGGTGCAGAATGTCGCTGAACTGTCAGTGCCCCAGGGCTCACGCCACCGGGGCGCACGCCTGCACTGGGCCAGCCGAGCTTGCACTGGTGGCAGCTTGCACTGGTGGCCGCGATGGGACCCACGCCACAGGGGACGGTGGGTTGTCTCAGTACGGGGTGGGGGGGGTTAGGAGTCAGCTTGAGCTGGGCGCTTTTGAGGAGGGTCCATCAGGGACGGTTCTGTGGTTGACCATCTTGATAAATCTAATCGAGAAACAGCTGCACTTGGTAAAGAAACAGCCGTTCCTTCCATCACACAAGATAAGGGGCATGCGGTCGTTTTTGTGGCTCGGAAAACATCCGTCCGTTTTGTCTGTGTTCAGATGGGATTACAGAGGCTCTTGTTTCTGGCCTGAATCGCCACGGCCACGGGAGGGCCTTCCCGGATGGGGAAGTTCCGTGGAAGGTGATGTGGTGTGACAGACGTTGCAAGAGGGCGGAGCTCTGGGCGCGGGCCTCGCAGTACACAGTACGAGGCCGGCTCCTGAACGCAAGGGCTGCGTCTGACAGGACTATAAATGCCTCTCGGAGTAATGAGCTGATGTTCGACTTAATTGAGAGGTTTGAATTCCACCTGCTCCCCTGTAGGATAATAATATATGACTGGCTAAAAGGGAAATTGCAAAAAAAAAAAAAAGGAAGGTGGGAAGGAAGGTAACCTATGATTTTACTGAACAACTTAAATCAAAATTTAACTCAACTCTTTGCCATTATAATTTGTAATTAATTTTTCTCTCTATTGCAGTAGAAAACATTGAAGGTTTTCAGGGTTCACCCTACCCTGAAATTGATCAATTTGTTCTTTCTTTGGTGGATAAAAATGGCATTAAAGGAGGTAAAGATAATTTTATTCTTTATTAACTGTTACATTATAGAGTAATAATGCCTTTAGGAACTTTAAAAAAATATATTTTATATTTATTTTTAGACAGAGTGGAAGGGAGTGGGGAAGACAGTGAGAAACATTTATGTGTGGTTACCTCTCTTGCACCTCCTACTGGGGACCTGGCCTGCAACCCAGGCATGTGCCCTGACTGGGAATTGAACCTGCGATCCTTGGATTTGCAGGCCAGTGCTCAGTCCACTGACCCACACCAGCCAGGGCTGAAACTTTTTGTTTGCATTTTAGGAATTCGGTGTTGGAACTACTTTTTTCGAGAGCAATTACTGGTTTATGACATTTGCAAATACCGCTGGTGTGAAAACATTGGAAGAGCCCACAAAAGTAATAACATCATGTAAGTAATTTTGTTTATTAATTAATAAATTCTATGTAGTTAACCAATGTATTTAGCATATTTTAATTTCTGAAGTTGAGAGTATACAAATGACTTTTCGTGACAATTCAATTTGTAGTTTGTGTTCTATTTAATTTGCGTATTTTAATTATGACCTTCCGTCCAGCACCTGTCACCTCTATCTGTACTGTGCTTGTGTACTGTGCTTGCTAAGCGAGCCCCGCAGACAGTATGATGTTGAGAGGACCACGCACCGTGCAGTGGGGCCGCCCGAAACGGGGCAGCGGACGGGCGAAGGAACACAGGGGCAGCGTGTCTCTGCCCCGTGCCCCTGGCCCCGACACCTAGGGCGGTCTCAGCAGAAAGGGAGCCAGTCTGGGCGGGAAGGAGACCAGTTTACTTGTCCAGCTGTGGACATCTGGGCTCGCTGTTGTGTATGATGAAGCTACAAATATTCTTGTACACATTGCCTAGCGCACATGAGTTTCTCAAAACATGCACCTAAAAATAGATGTGCTGTCACGGAACATGCACGTGTTTAACTTTACTAGAAAATAATTCTTTTCCTGAAGGGTCAGTCTCATCTGCACTCTCGCCAGCAGTGTTCGCAGGTTCTCCACCACTCCTCATTCTCACCACACGCTGCTGTGGTCAGGGTTCACACACGTGGTTGGCGCAGCTGGCGGGTGTAAACTATTGGCCGTTTCACCTGAAGTTCCCTGATTACTAGTGAAGTTGAGGAGTCGAATGTCAAACCACATTCTTGACTCAGAGAGTCCTACCCGGTGTCAAGCTTTACTGAGGGTTCCAGGGATCCGGAGCACAGGAGAAGCAGACTGGGGCCTGGTGCCTGCCAGGCACGCCCCCTGCATCCTGCATCCTGCATCCTGCCGGCCCTGAATGCTCTCCCCCACGCGGGGAAGGCAGAGGCAGAAGCGAGCAGTCACCACACACAGCTGGGGGCACTGAGGCTGTGAAACATCTGCGTTTACACTCAGAGACACACGGCCCGTGTGACACTTCCAGGGAACCACGCCCCACCCACCCAGAGACTCTGGGCTCACACACTGTGCGCACAGCTCGGAACACCTTGCGAAGGGCACCCGGTAGGTGCGGCGCTCCGCCTGGCGAGCGGCATCGGTCCAGAGGCTCCCAGGCGTGGCTCACGGAGCCTTAGACCGTCGGTGGCGTTTCCCACGTGGAAGGCAGGAGAAAGGCAGACGTCCTCCGTGGCCGGACCGTGTGGTCTGGGAACCGCGGCACCAGCCGCTCCCTGGGAGCCTGCGGCTGGGGCGTTCGGGAGGCAGCGTGACGGCTGCCTGCAGTTTTCCCTCCTGGGTCCACGTCTGACCACCACGTGGGGTGTTAGTCATTTTGTGTTTCCTTTTCTCTGAAATGTGGGAAGGTTCTGCAGCGCTGAAATATTTTTTGTATTTAGTGGTTAGATGGTTTCGGCGTTCTGCAACTTTTAAATTTTGCTTAGTTTGGTATATTTTCATCCATTCCTTTGTCTATTTTCCTGGCAAAAGTTCATAGTATTCTTATATTTTTAGTGTATTCTGCATTTGTAGTTATAGCTGTAATTTCTAATAACATTTGTGTCCCTACCTTATTTTTTTTTTATCAGTCTTACAAGTATTTTACCAGTTTTCTCATTCTGAGCTTGTTGACACTCAGTTTGTTCTTGCCCTGGCCGGTGGCTCGGTGGGTCAGGGCTGCGTGCCCCACACCATGAGGCTGCGGGTTCGAGCCCTGGTCGGGCGCACACAGGAGGCAGCGCATCGGTGTCTCCCCCCCCCCCCACCTTCCTCTGAAGTTAGTAACCGTGGCCTCGGGTGAGGATCAAACACTTTTGTTCTTTCTTACTTCCTGTGTTAGCTTATTAGGGTTTATTCTATTGTTCACTTCCCTGGTTACTCATTTCTCTTTAGCCGTTTTTTTGGTAGATAAGCTTTTAAGATTTGAAAGAAAGCCCTCTCAAGATTACTGTAGCTCTTTCACTTGTTTGCATGTGTATTTTCAATCCCATTCGGTTCTAACCAGTCACTAATTTCTGTCCTGATTTTTCCTTCAGTCATTGGTTACTTACAAGTTTTTAATTTCTAGCTTTGGCTTTCTAGTAGCTATCTTTGTTTCTCAATAATTTGCTTTGTGATCAGAGAAGATGTTATGTGAATGAATAATTTTAAATTTAATGAGTCACATTGTACCTGGCATAACCAATTTTTATGTTTATAAAGAGTTGCTTTTAACTACTTGAAGCAGTATTCATGACTATTATATCAAATTTGTTCATTGTTTTTTAATTATGTCACTTAATTTTTTTATATCCTTACTGATTGGTTTTACTGTATCACTTATCAAAAGAATGATTTTTAAAATCTTGGTTTATGGTAGGTTTGTTTATCCTTGGAGTTGTCAATTTTGCTCACACATGGGGGCGCAAAAGTAGGTTCACAGTTGTGTGTGGAACAGTGCATTCTTGTATTATTTATTTTCCATACGCACAACTGTAAACCTACTTTTGCCTCACCCTGTATTTTGAAACTATACTCTTTGGTGGATACAAAGTGGGAACTGTGTCTTTATGTATTTTTTTGCCCCAAAGTCCATTTCGTATGATATTTTTGGCAACCACAGTTTTTTTGTTTTTTTTTGGCTTGGTGTATTTCTGTGTCTATGCTTTCAGTTTTTAACTTTTCTCCATCTTTACGTCTCAGGCATATCTCTTTTAAACATTTTTAAATAACATGTAGCTGAATTTTGTTTTCTATCCAGTCTGGCTGTTAGGTAATATTTTTTTTTTCTTTTTATAACCAAGGATTGTGGTTGATCTGAAAAATGAAGTTTGGTATCAAAAATGCCATGACCCTGAATGCCAGGCAGTGAACTTCAGATCTGACTGTGAGTTACTCATTTTTACATTTACCACCGAGTAACATTCAGAGCTCGTTGTAAAACAGTTCTACCGTCTCTCCGACCCAGGTGCCCCACTGCCTGCCGAAGTCCGTTTGTCGTTTCTTCTCGGAGAGGTGAGTGCGGTCTCCGGGTCCCTTCTCCCGACCCACCAGTGCTTGGCACCTCCACACCCATCAGCCACGGGTCAGGTCCCGCATGCCCCAGAGGGCTTGCACACGGCCAGCCCCTGGTTTCCCCTCAGGGCTGTGTTGCCGTGACTGTCCCATCGCGGTGCACCCCGCTCCTCGGCGCTGCTCCCTGAGAAACCGCATGGGACCTGTTGAGCCGGCCCCATCCATTCAGGAAGTTTGTCCTGTTTTGCTCTTCAAAGCACACTGCGATACTCATCTTTGTGTTCCTTTAAACTACACCTGCAGGAAAGGTTTCTAGAAGAATTATGTCGAAGGGCATACATGTACCTTTTCCTTTAAAAACGTTTGCTTACTCAAGTATTTTACATTCATTGTCAAAAAAAGTACATAAAAACCAAAAGGGGAAAAAATCATCCTCACTCCTAACTTGACTAGTCGGATAAAACCGATGCGAACCTTTTGGTGTGTGTCTCCAGAATCTGTGTGTGTGTGTGTGTGTGTGCTGTGCGGAAGGCTTTCCCCCAAACCATCCGATACTCCCACTAATACGTATTACCAAACTGTGCCGCATTTCCTGTTACCCTACGTGTTTGCCAACATTGCTTATTTTTACCTTTTTATCAACCTAGTCGGCAAAAAGTGGTATTTCGGTTGTTTTAATTCACATTTCTTAATTTATGAATGAAGCTGCACTTTTTCCAGATTCACAGCTGGTTTCTGTTGCAGACCGCTGCAGCTGTGCGGGCTCCTTGGTGTTGCACGAGAAGTCGTACCGAGCACTCCTCTGTCACGTGACCTTAGACCGTCCCGTGCCCCCACCCCCACCTGGTGCATCCTCTGTCACGTGACCTTAGACCGTCCCATGCCCCCACCCCCGCCCACCCGGCACACACACACACACACACACCTGCCAGCCTTGACCCCCACAGTGTGCGGTCGGACTGGAAGTCTCTTGACTGCGGCTGAGCACCCGGATTCCCGGTCCAGACACTGGTCTGGCACCTGTTCGATTCAGTTTCTTAAAATGAAGTCCTGCAATGTAGACAGCTCCTCCTTGGTCTCTGGAAGGTGGACATAAAACAGCTGGTAGCCAGATTCTCTGATAAACTACCAGATTAAAAAGTGTCTTAAGATAACTGAGAACAAGTTAATTTTATTTTTAACTACTTAAAAATAGACTTTCGCCTCTAGGAGGATGATGTCATCCCCATTCATCCGGAGTGCTACTTTAATGCATGTTTGTGGTTTCAGCGGGTTTTTAACGTCTTTTCTGCTTATCGAGTTGAAAGTACTTTTGGTATGCAGCATGACTACTACTGTGTAATTCACTTCGTTTTATTTAAAATTTTAACAAAGAACAGTAATAATGAACATCAGTGTACCTATCACTTAGTTTTAATGTTAACACTTTGACATTTGTTTTTAGTACTTTAAACCAAATTACTGGTGTTACGTGCCTGCTTTTCCATTGCACTGATCACCTTAGTTTTTAAACAGTTTTACTTAAAACAAATTTTTTACACGCAGAAATGCTGCACAGGAACAGGAGCTTCCCCGTGTACCCTGCACCTGGCGTGGCCCCTGGAGTTACCGTGTGGCCGCGCTGGTCTCTCTCCCCCTCCAGCACAGACACGCGCAGGCGGTGACGCCTCGCTCTCACGGTGGGCCGCTGTCCCACCACCCCACACCGGTGCTCATCCACGACAGTGTGCTGTAGTGAAATCATCCCACTGTGACTGAGTAACTAGTATTTTCTTCCATTCCACCCTCCTTTCTCCTCCTCTTTGGAACTAAAGGAAGAAGAGTTTGCAACTGACGAAGCAATGAGCAATGAAACCGAGAATCCTCAAAAGCCACCGTCCTGTATGTTGTCAAAGACTGAATTTTCTGGTCCTGACTGGGACAATGGCATTGACGACACTTGTTTTCTGGAAGCGACTGAAGACGCCGAATTAGCAGAAGCTGCGGAGACCAGCCTTCTTGGTTGTGACAGTGGAGGGGACGAAATTCCTGATGAACTGATTGTGGAAGTTTACAAGAAGAGCTAGCTAACCGTGGAGACTTACGTAACCGTAACCAGGCTGTGATTTGTCTGACAACAGATTGTAAAAACGAACATTAAATTATAGTAACTCATTGTAAATTATAGTAACTCATTGTTAAATTTGTTGATAAAAGTTTTATTTTGCTTTCCAATTTTGGTTTTTACTGAAGTAAATCACTTTTATTGAAAATTAATTTCAGTGCACTTAAATTCAGAACTCTCTGTATTGATTAACCAGAATTAGTCTGTGTTCATATCAGCTTATGCATATTTACTTATAGGTTAAAGTCTTTATGTCTGTGGCTAATTAGGGTTGAGTGTCAACATTTCAACTCACTACTCAAGACACTAACCGGAAGAGCTAATTATAGCCTCTCAAACTACTGTGCAATCGCACTGGTGACAAGGGCACACAACCAGCCCGAACAGTTAGACAAACTCGCTTGGTTACGTGTCCCCGAGAAAGTCCTCTAAGAAAAAGCAGTTTCAGGAGGCGACAGGCCGCGGTGCGGGCTTGTCCTCACGTGGACCCAGTTTAGTAGACCCGTCTCACTCCTGGTCGAGGAGCCTCTCTAGCCGATAGTTGATATTCTGCAGATGGCTCTGAGCTCCTAGAAGGGTTCTTCCTTTGAATAACAGAGCTGGAAGGCTGGATGAATCATACTATTGAAGGAAAATATTTAGATTAAAAAATACCGAGAACTGTTACAACCCTATTTGTCGCACACAGCTCAGTGTTATGACCAAACGCCGATTTTAATGCAGCTTCCCACTGACGACTCCTCCTCTCCTTCTGGGAACTGGCGTCACGAGTCTGGTTTCCACACCCCCCCCCCCCCCCCCCCCCCCCCCCGCCTCAGGACGAAACTGATAAATCAGGTTTCCAGGGAACTGCTCCACTGCTCCCCAGGCTGGCGGGCCTCACCCCGGGACACCAGCTGGCTCACAGAGCCACCGAGGTCCGTGAGTTATCTGAAAGGGAAGTTCATCCCTGGGGCAGGTCAGAACTGGGTCCCGCAAGCTCACGCCTCTGTTAAACAGAAGGCGGTGACTCAGAGTTGCTGCTACTGCGGGAACCGGTGGCAGGAGCACACCAGGCCCAGGAAAAAAAACATCATTTAGTGGAGATCAATTAAATGTCTCAGAAGTTGCCATCCAAATTTCTTAATGATTAAAGACAAAAATCAGACTACAAACCCAACATAAAATAGAAAACAAAACCCAGCTAATGACCTTAAAATAATTCACAAAGCCAGACTTCATGTTATAAATTGTACCTAAGGGAGAGTGACTGAATTCCCCTTACGGAAGGCTACAGTTACGAGTCTGTTTAATGTGGTTTTTCTTTGAAATGAGACTCGAGCAGAAAAGCGGTCAGACTATGCCACCCTCATAGTAACAGAATAATGCAGGTGGGCAGGCTGGAATGGGAATAAAAGGGGGAAAACTGTATTTGAACAATGATTAAAATAAAAAAAACAAAAACAGAAATTAAAAAATAATAATGGAATGCTTTCTGGAACACACCTATCCTATCCCTGGGATTCAGCTAACTATTTGGGACTCTAAGGTGCTCGAGCTGCCGGGGGCGCCCGCTCTCCGGGAGGGCGCGGGAAGGACTAGCATCTGGCACCGGACGTTTAGCTCAGGAAGCCAGAGAGGGGAGACCGGCACTCAAACGTGAGAGTGCTCCGCACGACAGGCGCACGGAGGCAGCGGCGGGCGCACGGAGCACGGGCTGCTGGCGCGCGGAGTGTGCGGCAGCAAACGGGCAGTCCCGGCACCTCCGCCTCCGCCAGCCTCTCCGAGTTCAGCAGCTAAAGCTCCGACTCCACACGGTAAGCTTTACCCTGGCTGGATGCGGTCACGGGGAAAAATAGAAAAGCATTCCATTTCCAGATCTCCAATCTATAAAAAAAACTTAGGCTCAGGAGGATTAACTCTTAGACCCGTGTCAAAACCTTAAAATTGAATTGAGAAGTGAAGCATACAAGGATGCTCATAAAATACATGTGTGCTGCAAATATATACTTTTTTTCCTCTAACAAACATCCCTATGAGTCTGAGCGGGGTCTCATAACTGTAGCAACGTCTGCAGCAGCAATCCGGACGCAGCTGTAAAACTTACTACAACAATATACCACACTTTCTCCTACTATCTTCCCTTTTTATGTTTCTCAGCTTCTCATGTCACACCTGCCCTTTTATGGGATAATGACTTCCTTTTCAGAGAAAAAAGAGACTGCAAGTCCGGGCGGAACAAGAGCAAGAGGGTGGTCTTTGGAGCCTGGCTGGTGTCTGTGGGTGACGACTCCAGGACAGCCTGGTGGCCCCGCTGAGGCTCGCACAGAAAGCCGCGCCCCCCTAGTGGTGAGACCCGGTTCCTGCAGCAGGGTGTCCTCTCCTCCTCTGCTTTACTCAAGCAGCTAAAGGAACTGGGCTGTCAGGAATGTGCCCTGAGTTAGAGGACACCCACCGTTTGGGGTGGGCTGTTACGTTGTGGCTCCATTCTCTCCCTGAGGCCGCCGGCACCAGCCCCCGACAGCCCTGCACCTCCTGAGCCGCGGTGCGGAGCGAAAACCGGACTCACCGTTTCCTTCACAGGCGGTCCCCTCTCTCGGACATCTGAATAATCGTGGTGAAGCTGTTTTAAGTCAGATAAGAAATGGGCTGCATTCCTAAGGGAAGATTTTCTCTCCTCAAGTTCATCGTATTTTACCTGTAGCTGTTTCAGCTGTGGCTCTAACCTAAAACAAAAGAACAGTTTTCCTAAAAACAGTGACACATAATGAAGTATAACAGCCCAAGGTGTACGAGGAGACTGAGTTTGTAAGCGCACCAGTGAAGTTAGGAAAAACGGGCCTGGGGAACTACTGAGTCACAACACAACTTGGCTGACATGTTACAGCCTGAGGCAGGGCTAGGCAACAGTAAAACCATGAAGGAGAGGCCTTGCCCTGCTCCTTCCTCTTATCAACACTGAGTCCGTCTCCAAGGTCCCATAAAACCAGGGGGAGGAAAAACTAGCCCAGTGTTGGATGAAAACCCTGCAACCTTTGGAACCCTGCTTGCACTCTCAGTGGCTGTTCCCAGAGCCGGGGGCTGGGTGTGCGTGAGCGGCACCCGGTGAGGTGCAGGTGCCCTGACCACTGACACAGAGGACACTGAGGTCCCGGGAGGCTGCATGACCTGCCCGGGGCTGCCTGGCCAGTAAGCGGCAGATGCTGGACTCACACCCCAGGCCGCCCAGTTCCCGAATCTCTAGTCACATCGCAGATTAGGCTGCGTCTCAGGCCAGAGCTGAGAGACCTGAGGACAGGCCAGTGCCGAATTTTCTTTGCTGAAAGCTTCTCCACTCCGCAGCACAACTGCCTGCACCGGCTTCCAAGCTCCAAGGAAACCGAAGGGATTTCAGTGCGACAGCAGCAGGCTTCACCAGCCCCGCGTGGCGTGCCCTCGCCCTCCTGGGCGGGCTCGCAGAGAGGAGTTCGGTGTTGTCTTACCAAAGCAGTTCGTTCTGGACTTCGATCAAACGCTGCCTCTTCTTTTCGATGTCTGAAGTCATCTAAGTAATGCAACAATAATTTCATGAATGTTTGGGCACCACCGGGCACGCCATGCCAGGTGTTCGGAAGCGCAGTGGGAAAGGAGACAGAGCCCGCCCTTCCCATCGTGGGACGCCGTCCAGCGGGAGGACAGGCGTCCGCAGGAGCAGTGCGCCACCACGGCACCGGCTCGTGCTCTGACAGACAGCAGGGCGGGGCGGTTTACTCCAGGACTTTAAAGTAGTGGGGGCCAGATCTCTGCTGCGGCATTAAAGAATTTTACTCTCCCAGGTTTTGTCTAGGCACAATAGGCAAGTACTGAACGGGTTAGCAGGGTCAGGATGCGGTTTCAGAAAGAACATCTCGGTACAGTAAATTTCGCCCTCTCGGCCGTCACTGTTGGTGACTGCGTGACGCTCTGGTGCCGGACGTGCCGACTGCTCCCACTTCCTTACAAGCAAGGCAGAGCTGACCAACCAGAGATTAAAACCGAAGGAAAAACACACGAGCAAAGGTTTGTAATCACTGTCAGGAAAATGTGTGTGTTTCCAATCCGTTTCAATTACTAATGTGGAGGGGAAGCTGCTCTTCCACTCCTGGGTTCATGCAAATTTAGGGCTAGACCCTCAGGGGTCATCTGGTCAACCACCAACGGCTGGGCCCCATGTTTCCGGCTGCACTGCGGCACACCTGCTGGTGGTGTTTTCAGAAAGGTGGCGAAACATTCACGTAGCAGAACAAGGACAAGAAAAGAGGTCTCCTGACCCTTAGCCCAATATTCTTCCCAGGCTGTCCTTTGACCCGGGACATGGGACAGCTCTTCATTCTGAAGGCTTTGCTTTTCTGATATGTACAAAAGTGATGAATATGCATCACTCAATACTGATCCATTTTGGGCTTCACAGCCTTTTCTAGGCTGACCAGGACCCCCATGCCCTGGCGTGCATGGACACTACTCAACCACAAGACCAGCCAAGTAACAGCCTGCCTAAAAGGACAGAAACCTTCCACACTCTGAAGGTCACAAAGCCCAGAGTCGAGTCTTCACTTAAGTCTTCGACACGACCACATGCGTCTGATCACAAGTGATTTACCTTAGCATTCTTCCTTCTCAGAGTTTTCAACTTCTGGACTTCAGTAAGCTACACAAAACAAAAAAATATTCACATGGCATTTTCCAAAATTAAATGCTTATTAGCTTACAATATTTCCCAACAATATGCGGAACACTGATAATGTTAAAGAGTTCTTGACAGCACGGCAACAAATGCAATCTGTCTAAGATAACTGTGTGCTCCTCAGGACGAGCAAGAAAGATCCAGGACAATATATTTGTGTCAACGAACTTACTGTTTTGATGAGCTCTTCTTTCAGACTAGAATGGAATTTGTTGATTGCTTCCTTGCAAATTTTAGATTCTATATTTTGTCTGTAACAGAATTTTTTAAAAAAAGATAAAACTAAGTATCAAAAACTGGATTGTGAAAGGTGTTTCATTTGCTTAGCACATCGACACACAATTATGCACACAGCATTCGAGCATCTAAGATGGCATGGTCAGCTAGCTACAGACCTTTCTCGGGCTTAGGGAATACGGGGTATGTCCCAATAAAAGAAAAAGAACAGGAGATATTCTTCCCTAAACCCTCGGGTGTGTGGTTGGCTAAACTCCTGGACACTGGCCACACCCACAGGTGACACCAGGTGATGTGGAAATGCACCGCCAACCCAGCCTTCCTGCCCCGATCCGCTGACCTGCAGACTTCCGCCCCTGCCTTCCTGCCGGCCAACAACCGGAGGAATAACCATACGACACGTCTGGACTAACCAACAAGTAGCCAAACGCCAGCGGTCCAATCCTTCAAAGGCTATAAAGCTGACCCCCCCCCCCGAAAAAAAGTGTCCTGGGCCCCAGTGACAAGGGGAAGAGGGCCCAGCGTCCTGGTCCGGCTCCCCAGGGCAGGCAGCTGGTGCTCAGGGACTGCACGGCAGCAGACGCTCTGTCTCAGCGGGGGAGCGAGCTCCGGGACGTCGGGTCAGTCTTCAGAGGCTAGGACTGCCCTGTGTGAGTGCTCATCCTGACGGTGGTGTTGAAGAGGTATTTCAAGTCCTGGCTGGTGTGGCTCAGTGGACTGAGCACTAGCCTGTAAACTGAAGGGTTGCCAGTTCGATTCCCAGTCAGGGCACAAGCCTGGATTGCAGGCCAGGTCCCCAGTAGGGGGCTCATGAGATGCAATCACACGTTGATGTTTCTCTCCCTTTCTCCCTCCCTTCCCCTCTAAAAATAAATAAAATCTTTTTTTTTTTTTAAAAAGAGGTATTTCTAGCAACATCAGCAAGATGGTGAAAGAGGAAGTCCCAAACCTCATACCCCGTAGGGGAACCACCTTAACTATGTAAGGCCCAAAGAGCCTTTATGAGAATCCCCAAACCCACTCAATGAGCTGCAGTAGGCCAGACACATTCAAAGGCCCGAACAGCCACACGGAAACACTTTCAGTGACGATGGCTCAACCGTGCGGAAGCTCCACAGGAAGCCTGAGGACTTGCACAACACTGTAACCGACCGGACCTGACAGCCCTACAGGAAGTGTCCCCCCCGCCCCCCACCCCCCAGTAACAGCAGGACGCACACACGCACGGTCTCCTGGGGCACAGCAGGGCACTCCCCGAGATGTATCAGTGCCGGATGACACCATCAGCCCTACCCAATTTAATAGCATCAAATCATGCCGAGTATCTTTTCAACCACAATGGAATAAAACTAGAAGTCATCAACAAAAGAAAACTGGGAAACTGAAAAATGTGGAAATTAAACAACACTCCTGAACAATCAATGGATCAAGGAAATAACAAGGGGAATTGGGAACTACGTCGGCACAAACGAAAACAAAAGCGACAAACACATCCACACGGAGGGACGCGGGCACAGCAGCACCAGGAAGGAAGGCTGCGGCAGCACACGCTGACCTTAAAAAGACCTCAAACCAAAACCCTCGCTGCACACCCCAAGGAACTACAAAAAGAGCAAGGTAAACCCGAAGTTAGAGGAAGGAAGGAATACGGATTATAGCAGAAATAAACAAAACACAGAACAGAAACATAGGGAAAATAAAACTAAGGGCTGTTTTATTGAAAAAAAAAAAATCAACAAGACTGACACATCCTTAGATGGACTAAGGAAAAGAGACCCAAAACCAGAACTGCAGAAGGACGGACGCATTGTAACTGGTGCCGCAGAGACAGAAAAGGTCACGAGAGACGGCTGTGAACACTTACATGCCCCAAAACTGGGCAACCCACAAGAAATGCTTAAGTTTCTGGAAACCCGAAACCTAACAAGAATAAATCATGAAGAAATAAAAAAAAAATCTGAATGAACCCACGGCTAGTAAGGAGACTGAATCAGTAATCAAAGACCACCCCTCAGAGACCCCAGGGCCTGGAGGCTCTGAGGGAGAATTCTATCGAACCTTTAAAGAAGAATGAACACCAGTCCTTCTCCAATGCGTCCAAAATACTGAAGATGAGGGAACACTTCTGAGCGCATTTCGTGAGGCCGGTATCACTCTGACACCAAGATCAGGCAAAAATACTACAAGAAAAGAAAACTAGAGACCAATATCCTTGATGGTTATTGATGAAAACCCCTCAGCAAAATACCAGGGACAGGGCTGAACACCTGGAAAGGACCATATGCACCTCGACAGGGTGGGAATTATACCTGGAACGCAAGGAGAGCGGGACATGCGGGATGCCATCCACGTCACACTGCACAGTAGCAGGATGAAGGACAGAAGCCACACAATTACCTCAATGCGGAAAAAGCATTGGACAAAACCCAGTCCCCACTCACCACAGAAACTCCCGATACACTAGGAGCCGAAGGAAACCACGTCAACGTGGGGAAGAGCCCGCCGCTACCCCCACACTCAGCGGTGAAAACCGGAGGGCTCTGTGCTCAGATTGGGGACAGGGCAGGATGCTTCCCCCCCTCCTTTCCTTCTCGCCATGGTGCCGGACACCCCGGCCAGGGCGATCGGGCGGGGAAAAAGTAAGCGGTGCCCACACCGGAAAGCAGTAAAACCTCCGTCCACGGATACCATGATCTTATAGACAGAAAACCCACGGGGTCTGCACACAAGAAACTGTTAGAACCAACGAACAAATTCAGCAATGTTGAAGGATACAAAATCAGTTGATTTTCTGTGTGTTAACAATGAACAATCCAGAAGGTAATTTAAAAATCCCATTTACAGTGGCATCAAAAAGAATAAAATACTTAGGAATAAACATAACCAAGGAGGTGAGATATTTGTATACTGAGAACTATAAAAATTGTTCAAAGAAATTAAAGACACAAATTAAAAAAAAAAAATCCCATGCTCATTGACCGGAAGGCTTGAAACTATAAAAATGCCCTTACCACCCAAAGCCATCTCCAGACTCCATGCAGTCCCCACATAATTCCAAACAGCACTTTGCAGAAACAGAAACAAAACCGTTCTAAACGGTGTACAGAATAACAAAGGCCCCCAAGTGGCCAAAACGGTCTTGAGAGAGCAAACCGAGGATGAGTCCCCACAGTTCTGAGCACAAGACATCACCAAGCTGCAGCAACCCAAACAGTGCAGTGCGGACCGCAAGACGGACACCTGGACCCCCGGAACAGAACAGAGAACCCGGGGGCGAGCCCTCGCCTGCGTGGTCAGAACACCTTCGGCAGGTGTTGAAGGCTACACGGGGGGGGGGGGGGGGGTTCCACACAACAATGCGTGCACATTTCACATCACTGAAGCCTGCGCTCCAACGCAGTCAAGATGTAAATTATAGACTCCGTGTACTGCATCACAATTAAAAAAGCCACCAGCCCTCTTTTAAGAAAAGTATTTCCAATTTAAATATACAATCCTGATGTTAAGATGCTAAAAACAAAGAAAAATTAGGAAAACTGATCAGGACTTTCTGCATGGACTATAGATGAGAAATTGGTGGATTCTATCAACCATAGACACAGCTCTCTCAAGTTCTAGTGCCGTAAAAATCTGGTCACTTCCCCACAGATAACTGATTGGTTTTAGAATGTTCCCAGTTCGTAATGTTTGCATTTCATTGCGCACCTTCTGACTTTTACACACTGATCACTGGTTACCAGTGAGTGAGCCTGCCAGCAACGAAACTACTCAGGGTGCGTGCCGGGCACAGACACCGAGAAGGGCAGGCCCCCCGACAGCTCACTGCCCTCTGAAAGTGGCGCTGGACACTGGCGGGAAATGCTCCTCCAAGGAGAGAGGTCCGCGGCCCCACCGGAAGTACTTGGTGTGACTGGAACACCAGGGTGTTGTGTAATCTTAGGAGCTGAATGAAAATACTACATCTAAGTCATTTCTTCTTCCTAAGTCACTTCTTGTATCGAGAATCTACTAGGCTAAAAGGAAGACGAGGCCACTTTCGCTAGCACAGCTGAGCTCTTTGCTTCCTGCAGAGACTGCTGAGCAGGGGAAGGGTGACACAGTCACGCTGGTCTTGGTGTTGGTCTCCGCACGGTTTTAATGGCAGAGTGGCTCTGGGACGTGCCGTTCAGGGGACTGAATTGGACACCTCCTACAATGACAAAGAGGAGTGAGCAGGACAGGCCGGCCCCTTCACCCAAGGCCGTCCTCAGGACAGGATGACAAAGCGGAGAGAGCAGTGGGGAGCCCTGAGCTGAGGGGACGCGGTATGCGGAGCAGCGGGTGAAGTGGCGTGAGGGGTGGTGGCTGTGGCCCGGGACAGGTAAGGGTGGAAGTGCCTGCTTCTTCCCCAGCGCTGGGCGCTGGTTCCCTCCAACCCTGCTTCCCCGCAGCTGCAGCAACTCGGAGCTCTGCCCCGGGTCCTCAGGAGGCAAACCTGGGCTGTGTTTGGGAGGCCCGGAGAACACCAGGGAGACTGGCCAACTCTGGGCAGCTGTTCCCTCCTCCTTCCCTTGCCGAAACCCCAGGGTGGGAGCATGGCAATCTAAGAGGTGTGTCTGCTCTTAAGGCTACTGAATCTCTGAAGAGCAGCGGGTGGGATCCCAACCTACAGGTCACCTGGCGGGGTGAGTGGCTGAGGCAACCCTGCCCCAGGACGGCTCATCCAGGCCGTCCCTTGTGCTCCTGGGCGCCGACAGGAATTGAGGTTTGGCCTTCCCTTACACACAAGGGCCACCAGGGAAGCTGAGGGCCCGGGGACAGGAGCTCACAGTCTGCAGTGACCAGACACCAGGGCAACACAGCTAGCTCAGAGGGACACAGTCCACGAGACCGGAAACTCTGTCAGAAGCAGGGACTGATTGCACAGTAGATAATGCAGCACTTTTAAAATTAGCCTAATAAATACTCTAAAGATATTAATAGAAAACATGAATTGAAGGCATAAGAGAGGGCCAACCAGAAATATTATGCACAAAAGCTAAAACAGCTCAGTAAAGGACTCAACAGATGGAGGAAATGGCAGAAGGGATGGGTATGTCTGAGCAATGAATGAGCAAACTTCCAGTAGCTAGACTGAGGAAATCAAGAAGAATGTAGCAAAGGACAATGGTATAGAAAATTTTAAAAATTAGAGGAACAAAAATATTTTTAATTTTCATAAAGACTAACCTTAGATTGAAAAGATCAGAACCACAACAGTGAAATTTACGAGTAGCAAAGACAAAACCCTGTAAAAGCTCAGAGACAGAGCAGGCCACACGCGGAGGAACAAGATTAGACAAGATCATGTTCTCTCCATCAGCACCAGGTGAAAAATAGGACAAGCAGTGACCGCAAATGTCTGAGGAAATGACGTGTAACCCAGGGCATCCAGCTAGACCGTCCTTCCCACTCAAAGTCGTGGTCACAATAACCAGGAGGATTTAGACGTTTTCCACAAACAGCCACACTGAAAAGGGTGGTCTCATGCCTTTGAAAAAGAGAAGAGATGGATCCATAGGATGTGGTAAGAAATGTACGATGCAAAGGGTGTCAAAAACACACCTTCGTAAAGACTGCTGCTGTCTCAGACAGAGTCCAGAAAACCTGTCTACCTGCATCGGAACTAAAGGTCTCCAGGATGATAAGCACCTGGGCTTGGGGTGGTGACAGGGAGAGAAGACCGAGAGATTAGAGACCTTCCCAAAGCTCTAATCTTATTAGACGGGAACCGTAAATTCTACGTTTAAAAAAAGCAAGAAAAAGGCCCTGGCTGGCATAGCTCAGTGGATTGAGCACGGGCTGGGAGCCAAAGTGTCCCAGGTTCGATTCCCAGCCAGGGTACATTCCTGGGTTGCAGGCCATAACCCCCAGCAACCGCACACTGATGTTTCTCTCTCTCTCTCTCTCTCTCTCTCTCCCTCCCTCCCTTCCCTCTCTAAAAAAATAAATAAAATCTTAAAAAAAAAAAAGCAAGAAAAGATTAAAAACATCAAAAGTTAGAAAAATTTAGAGAAGTAAACAAACTTTATCAGCCCATCCTCCCAAATGTACTGATAATACAATACAATGTAAATGGCCTAGTAGACAGCTGAACCCCCCCCCACCAGGTGGACACGTTTAATTTAAAAAGATTTTATAAGAAAGCTTAAGATCGGACAAAGGCTGGAAGCAAAAGAACATTCAATCTGGCAAACGCTAGCAACAGAAATCCAGTGACACTAAAACTGGTGTCAGATAAGACAGGTGGTAAGGATGGAGAGGACCACTGGGAAGGCTGAGAAGCTCAGTCTAGGCAGCAGTCTTGAGCACCATGCCCTAATAAGTGTCTTTAAATAGATGCAGCATAGACTGACGGAAGTAGCAGGAAAAACTGCTGATTCTGCAGGGACCCGACAGTTACCGACTCCACGCAGACCCACCAGTCAGATCCCCCGGATCGTGTACCAGGTTACGGAGAACGTCTCAGTATTTCAAAAGCCAGGTACCACCCGTCCACGAAGTCTGACAAGGTGTTTGAGATGGCAGGTAGAAACAAAAAAGTACATTAAAAAGCCACATATCTGGACCTACAAAGACCTGGGACTACATAATTCACAGGACCGAAGAAAGAATGATAATGGGGACGCAAACGTGTGTGAGACTGAGTGGTGAAAACGCTCCGGGTCAGAAGCCACGGGGTGAGCAAAAGGGGTGCTCCGAGGGACGGTCACTAGGCGCATGCATCGCGTTCAGACTTACTTATGCTCGGGGATGGCTTCCTCAAATGCTGACAGGACAACATCTAGCTCCGTGATGTCACTGCTTCTCTTTGCTTTTAGACACCAAATACGCGCACAGCCAGAAACATCTAGAAGAGCAAGATAAGCCAATGTACTAGACTGATGAGCAATAATGTGGCTCTAGTCCAGGGTTCTGCCAGGCGACAACAAAAGCCATCCCGCCAAAGTGACGAAAGAGCTGCGGCTGACGCAGCCCTTGGGAGGAGACACTGCCTGCTCCTGCCCCAGGGCAGGGCCTAGTCTCAACATCCTGTCTGTGTGTCTCTACTTCCCTCGGTCCCTCCCTCCCTCCTAGTCTCCCTCTTCAGGGAGTTTAGGAGGACGCAGCCTGGGGCCCGGCCTCCCTCCTCACTGTCTTCAGCAGTCAGCCTGACACTGCCTACGGAGCTCTCCTTCGTTAGCCACACTTTCTAATTTAACCTAACAGTCACTTCTGGAACACAAGATTTCTCAGTGTGGACTTGGACAGTCATATAAATACAGTAAAACACGAACAAAACCACAGTACATTCTTGAACAAAGTATCTTCTAAAATGGAATTGTAGAATACTTAGGATGCGGTAAAATATGGTAAGACAAGGACATGGTCCCTTTTTGGGTGAGAAAAGCTCAGTAAAAGGATTAAAGAGCAGAGACAAAAAACAGGGTAGCTATTTTGGAGTGATGGAATTATAGGTGATTTTATCTTCCTTTCCATACTTTTTAAATTTTCTAAAACAGACTTTTTTTTAATACCAAGAAAAATACACAACTTCTCCTTGAAAAGAACTTAAAGAGAAAATGCTTTATTTTATGCTGGAACATTTTTCAATAAACTTTTGAGTCAATAAATACCAAAGAACATGGATGAATCTGAGAAAAGTTATACTAAATGAAAGAAGCCTTACAGAAAAGGTTACATACTAAATGATGTATGAAAATATATTAATGGATATTTTAATAGTAAAATCTAGGTAGTGAGTATATAAATAAATATATTATAAAATTCTTTTACCATTGTTGTACGTTAAAGATTTTCATGATAGATGCTGGGAAAACAGTTACTCCTAAGTCACATGTTTTAACTTTTTAAAGTGGAAGTTTCACATAATTAAAATTTATTTCTTCCTGGCTGGCGTAGCTCAGTGGATTGAGCACGGGCTGCAAACCAAAGTATCGCAGGTTCTATTCCCAGCCAGGGCACATGCCTGGGTTGCAGGCCATGGTCTCCAGCAACCACACATTCATGTTTCTCTCTTTCTTTCTTTCTTCCTCCCTTCCCTCTCTAAAAAATAAATAAAATCTTAAAAAAATTTTTATTTCTTTAATAAATTAAGAGTTTTTAAATGAAACTCCTGAACGACTGTGAAAGCATAAAGTACTAACTACCCTGTACCTGTGTCTGCAGCTTCATCTCTTGGTTTCTTTCTTTTGCCGTGAAACGTCTTCTCCTTTTTCTGAGTTTTCTTTAAAAAAAAAAAACCAGCACAGAATTTTACTTAAAAGTTTTTCTTTTTTGGGAGGAGTGGGTTTTCCTAAGAATTTATCCGAGCCAAGCTGATGACAACTGCTGGGAAGCAAGGCCACAGCTGCTGTGAGTTTTTCTTAGAACGACTAAGACAGTATTATCAAACACTGGCAGTTAATATTTTAGCTATGATTCTTACTTCTCAGTTAATATAGTATATAGTTAATTCTATAAATGATCTTAATTGATATAAGGCAACATTGGAAAAAGTAAACTGTGCCCCCCCGCCCCCCGCCCCAAAAACACCTTCCAGCTGGTTTTTAACGAAGATTGCCTTGGAGGAAGTCGAACTTTCATCACTGAGACCATGTGTGGAGTCGGCTGTTTCCAAATCATGATAAGGAACAGCTTCTCGCCATAAACAACCATAAAATGGGGGCGGGGCCTGGCGATTTTATTTAGGCACTGGACATGGTGCAGAACAAGATGAGGAAACTCAGTGGGGCCTGCGCATGCTCCCTTCTCACCCCCACGCCCACGCCCGGGTGCGACTCCAGACAGTGGCACAGCACACAGAATCCCAGCACACCCCAGGGCGCCGCGGAGGCAGAAGCCAGAGCGCAGCGGCGCAGCACAGAACACTGTAACACAATTTGGAGTCTCAACAACCTGTCAACAACAATGCCCGACACACGCAGTTACAAAGGACTAGATTTAAAATGTTGCACAAAAAATGTCACCAGCAGTCAAGATGGAAAATTAAACTGACCCTGAGGTAGCCCAGTTAGCTGACTTAGAAAACAGAAACTTTAAGGCAGCTATCACAAACATGTCCAAAGAAGCAAAGGAAGTGATGGTTTTACTGATCAGATAGGGAATCTCAGCAGAAACTATACTAAAAAATAAAAAAAAATTAAAAAAAAAATGGAAATGGTAAAACTAAAAACCACATAACTAAAAAGTCCTCGGGTAATGTTTTAGGTCGTTGTGGCTGCTGTAATAAATTACCACAGCTTGGTGCCTTAAAAGACCAGAAATGTATTCTCCAACAGTTCTGGGGCTCAGAAGTCCAAAATCGGTTTCAAAGGGCCAAAATCAAGGTGCTGGCAAAGACATATTAAGATTTGATCAAAAAGTGTATGTCAAGAATCTTACAATAGAACACACATGAACCAGAAATCTTATTGTAGCGTTTTTTTTTTTTTTCTGAACAATCAAGGGTGCACACGGAGATTTGGCTGGAGATTCATCAAAGTGCTTTGAATTTGTTTAAACGCCGCCGTTCCCGAGTGAGAGAGGAAGGGACCGTGGCACTCCCGGGAATGAAGTGTCGCGCAGCCCTGAAACGGCAGTGTGGCACACTGGACGGCCAGGACAAGGCCCCCTGAGGGTGAGAAAAGCTCAGTGAGAGGACTGAAGACCCAAGAGGGCGACAGAACTACAGGGCCTTTTAGTCCACAGCCACACCTCCCTGCACGCACACGCCCAGTCTCGTCTGATCTCAGAGGCTAGGCAGGGTCGGGCCTGGTCAGTGCTGGATGGGAGGGTTACAGGACACTTCTCTTCCTTCCCATACCTTATACATCAAACTACTTTTATAATAAGATACTAAAAAATCTCTTTAAAAAAACTGGAGGGAAGATGAAAATTGTTTTATTTTCCTGCTACACGTTTCAATCAACTTTTTCTTGCCAAGGGGGTGGCGGTCTCTCTCTTACCAGTTGACTTTTGGTGGCCAGGGTCTCTTTTTCACCAGAGGACTCAGCACCTAGAGGTCCTGTCTTCTGGGGCGTGCCCAGCTCCGCCGGGGTCTCTGGGAGCTCCGGAGACGACGCAGCGTCCCGCCGCTGGCCACGGGTGTTCTCTGCTGGTGCGCCTTCCGCGGTCACACCCCTTTCGTCACAGCTGCCAGAGTCCTCGCTGATGGGCACGGGCTTTCTTCTCGGCTGCGTCAAGAAAACAGCACCGCGGGTGTAGAGAATGCACATGCTTGTCCTTCCTACTGTCACAGTAGCTGCCCATCAAGTCCACACCTGTCGTTTCTAAACCTCCAGATGGAGCACGACAGGGAGATGGCAACGACGAGGGGGTAGGACAGGAAACCCAGACTAAAGAAACCGCCAAATAAATACCCCCGTCAGTCAGTCTGCCTTTGTGAATCACAGCCTGAACACGTGACACGGGTGTGAAAACTGGCCGTGAAAAACACTTCAGATAAAAAATATTTCACTTGTTAGTTTAAAAAAGTACCTTCTAAAACATAAATACTCTTTTCTCTATGAAAAATGCTGCTATGGAACTTTTTCCGTCTGCATCCAATCTAAACAGGATAGGAAATATTTCACAAAACATTTTCTCGACTTGCACCCAAACCAAGTAGGATACGAAATATCCCACTAATTAAGGTCGAAGAGAGAATGCGCCTACATACCTTTTTTGTGCTACTCTTTATGGACTCGTTTTCACTTTCTTCAATTTCAGAAGCGTTCACACTGCACCAAAGAGAAGCCATGAGTCTCTCACACACATTTCACTGTTATTCACATATGTCTTCTTCGACAGGAAAACAAGCTCAATTTAATGAGATCTCCTGCTTGTCCTGGGTGGGGCTGCCACCTCCCCAGATTTATTGATCTCGTCTCCCACTTTGTCCCACACCCAGGCCAGGTCAGTTTATCCTCGGCAGGAGAGTACCTGTAAGTGTCCCGTTACAGCAGCACCTTGTGGTCATGTCTGAGAACTGCACCCTCCTCCTCCAAGCTACCTCTCCCAGGAACCGGGGCTAGCATTTGTACTGAAAGCAAACCTGCACCCACTAGGCCCACCGTTAGGTGAGATGAAAGGGAACACTCCTCTGGTCCTTTGGAAAGGAAAAGTAGCCCTAAACTTCTGATGAGACATGACTTCTTTCATTTTTTCATTCAGTTCAATGCAATAAACATGGAACACCAACCTCAAAAGGCAGAGTACAGTGAATAGAATTGCTTTAACTATCGCATCTTCCTTGGTTCACTGTCTAGCAGGAAGACCAAAGATCATGCAGGGTGACGACTTAGCAAGCATGGACAAGGAAAATGCAGCTACATGACTGGGCGGTTAGGAGAGACATCGTGGTCATGACCCTTGAGCTGACGTATGAAAATACTTGTCCGGGCAGGAAATAAAGGGAAGGGTGTTGAAGGCAGGAGGAAAAGCAAACGTAAAGCCTGGTGGTGTCGAGCAGCTGGCGCGTTGGAGGCACATGACGCAGGGCGCAGAGAGAAGGCCGTGCCAGGAGGAGGGCAACGGGGGTGACCAGGGAGGTGGTCAGTTATGCAGACGACCTCAGAGGGACGTCGTGATTTAGAGTTCTGCTGAGCGGGATATTAATTTTTCTTTTTTTATTTTTTTAAAATATTTTATTTATTTATTTTTTTAGAGAGGGAAGGGAGAAAGAGAGAGAGAAACATCAATGTGCAGTTGCTGGGGGTCATGGCCTGCAACCCAGGCATGTGCCCTGACTGGGAATCGAACCTGCGACACTTTGGTTCACAGCCCACGCCCAATCCACTGAGCTACGCCAGCCAGGGCCGGATATTAATTTTTCAAATGCGGTTCATACTTCCACAATATATCAACAACTGGAACTGACCTGTTACCTAACAGAGGTCTGTACGTCAAGGATTTGCTCTAGCTAATAATTTATCATTAGTACGATAGCATTGAAGAGTTAGTTCTTCATTGTGTAACTTGTTCTCAGGTGGCCTCTATGGAGTCATTTTCACCTGGTTTACCTGATCCTGCCATCACGTAAACGTGTAAACCCAGAGCAACGCTCCTTAGAGACAACACATCTGCAGCCAACAGTGCCCTCTGGCTTCTCTGCGTGACGCTCAGCCTGTGTGTCCTCCTTCCACCCGCACGGAAGAGCATCTCTCTCGTGAGGGTGGGTCTGCCAGTTCAAGAACCTCCGACAAGTCAACTGAAGTGCCATTAATAAACCATTCCCTCCCTCCTTGTTCTATCTCGAAGTTGTACCACTTCCCAGGCAACGTTTTCTAGGACGACTGGGTGTCAATTATATTTTTTGGCTGTTCAATTACACTTGATATTTACTGAGGTACAACTGACATAACATGAGTTTCAGGTCTGAAATGTAATGATCACATATTTGCAAACATTGCAGAATGAGTTAACATCTGTCACCATACGTAGTGACAAAATTGTTTTCTTATGATGAGAACCTTTAAGATCTTCTCTCTTAACATATGCATTATAGTATTAACTACAGCCACCAAAGTGACCCTTATGTCCCTGTGGCTTTTTTTTTTAAATAACCGGAAATTTGTGCCTATAATTAATTATCAAAAGTAATGTCGATTTTTGAAAAACTAAGTTTTTATGTACCAGTTCTCTTAGGGAAAAACCTAAGTTGGCCCAAAACATCTTTTTAAAAGCTTTTTTAAAAAATACGGTTCTGTGCTAAAGAGCTTCTCAGAAATCCCAGTAACCACGAACAAACAAGCGCACCTTCTTTTCGCTTCATCCCCTGGAGGAGCCTCGACGCCGAGGGACCCACAGTGTCTGGAGAGCTCCGCGTCGTCCGTGTATATGGCCGTGCTGTGCAGCGGCGGCTCTGCAAGAGAGTGTTCAGAACGCGGGCTTTCGTACGGGGGAGGACGGAGGGATCTTTGTTTAAACGGCTGACAAAACCGAAATCAGCTACACAGCCTACTTCCCCGGTGTTTCTGATCTCACACCGCAGCAACGAGAACCTGAAACCATCCCACTGATGAACACAAATCAGGTGAACCGGCAGTGGGTATTTATCAGTTCTAACCTGGGTCACTGTGCCTACATGAAACTGTTTCCACGAGACACACGGTAAAATAGGAAGTGTGACTTTGCCTTCCCTCCCCCATGGAGCGGCACACTCGCTGCTGTGATGACAGACCCCACGGCTTGCGAGCCTGGCGCACGCACTCCCGGGACTGAGTCCCCTACCTGACGACCTGACGAAGCGCCTGGTGCAGGGGCCTCAGTCTCTGTGGAGGAAGGGCCCTTTGGGGAGGAATTCCAGGCCCCCCTCATGGACGTCTCTCTGCTGGACTCTGCATGGCTAGAGCCTTCAGCTAGCGTGAACAGCTACCCTGAGTCATAAGGAAGCGGGCGAACCAGGAGACCAAGCGGCCCTGGTGGAAAGGCACAGAAGGCAGGTGCTGGGGCAGGGGGGCCACTCCCGCCTGCTCAGGAAAGGGGGGCCATGGGAGAGACCTCACCAGGGGGCAGGGCCGGGCAGGTGGGGAGACTGGGGGAGGGAAGGCTGCGGCCAGCAGTGGCGGAGCTGAATGGCCTGGGATGGGGATGCTGGGTAAGAGCCAAGCGACCATTTCTTCATGCTCCAATCCTAGCATGACAGGGCAAATTTAAACATCTTCCAATATACATCTTCTTAAACAATGAACATATCAACTGCACGATTTTAAAGTAATATACTTTGCATTGCCCTCAACTAGACAAAGGGATTTATTTACTACTGCAGATAACAAGGGGAAAAAGATAATTAGATTAATCCTGAATCTCCCTATGTGACCAGCCATACACACAGGAGTCTTAGAACTCAGCCATAAAAAGGTAACCCAATCTAAAACTGGTTCGAGGGTATGTATGTCTTCAAAGAAGATATACAGGCGGCCAAGAAGCAAAGGAAAAGATGCCCAACTGCACGGGTCACCAGGGAAAGACAACTCAAAACCACACGAGACGCCACAAGGTGTCCATCGGGATGGCCGCTGTCCGGAGAGAAAACGAGTGGGTGAGTGGAGAAATGACGCCCTGTACGTCGCTGGTGGGAATGCACGAGGGCACAGCCACTGTGGGAAACGGCATGGTGATTCCTCAGGAGAATCGAACGCGGAATTACCATGTGATCCGGCAATTCCCTTCTGGGTTTCTGCCCCAAAGCAGTGACAGCAGGAACTCAAACAGGTACCTGCGCGCCCATGTCCACAGCAGCCTTGTTCACAACAGCCGAAAGGTGGAAGCAAGCCTGTCCTGGAGTAGGCAACCATGAGCTGTGCAATCTCAAAAATGTTTCCACTACAGCTGACATACAATATCAGTTTCAGATGCACAACGCAGTTGCCAGACATTCACGTAACTTACGGAGTGATCACCCGATGTTGGCTGTACGATTTTGTGACTCGACTAAAACACCGCTGAATGGCGCACGTTGAAAAGGGTGAATTCTTTGATTAACAGACAATTGGACTGAAAAAGACTGACACCAAATTAAAACCATGTGAGGGTATATATTTTCAAAATTCCCTTAAAACCGACTCCAGCAAAAATGTCCGACCACTGCTGTTCTGCACGTGCAGGCAGGAGGCACTGTCTACACCATTTCTGGCCGCTGGAGAGGCCAGCGATGCGGGGACAGAGGCAGTCCCATCTGGATGCCCTGCGGTCAGCCAGGCTCCGGCCGTGCCCTCCCACTCGGGAGCACAGGCAGAGCTCTCCCTGGGCCCCTGCAGCATCCTTTGCATCGGTGTGTTTAAGAAAAGTGAAACATCACCCCTCTCCTCTCTAACTCAAGACCCCGCTATTGCTATGGGGTAAGAGATACATTTTATATTCTTCGTGTCACAGGTGCCACACAGCTGTCCTAATCCGAATGGCTTGTTAACACATGCTACCGGAAGAGCTCTCCTTTCATAATGCTTAACAGAATTCTTAGTTCCAATGTATTTAAAAGTGAGAAAAATTAATTCAAATTATAAGGAACGCCCCAGACATTACATTCATATGCAGACATCCGAGTTCTATATTTGAAGCTATTTCTACATTTTTATTAGGAACTAGCCTAAATGTTGCTTAAACTACTTTCAAATTTTGGGGATAAAGGTCTAAAATACTAACCAAAGGATTCATAAGGCTCTTCATCTTTCTCGTTTTCACTCAGCTCGCCCATGCTCGAGAGGTCGGAGAACTCGTACACTGGCGTGGGCGGGTGCGGCCGGCCGCCGGCTCTCTGGAAGCAAACACAGCCACAGTCACCGGACCGGCGCTCGGAACAGGAACACCCCCAAATGGAGCGACCCAGCAAGGACACGGCTGCCGTCACTTCTGGGGGACCTGGGCTCCCCTGTCACCTCAGGCAGGAGCCGGCAAACTTTTCTGCAACGGACCCGAGAGCCAGTGGACCGGGCTCTGCAGACCGCCGGTCTCCCGGGCGGTGACAGAGCGCAGCGGCTCGCGCTCCCAAAGAAACGCAGCGGGACGGAGCAGAAGCGCCCGGCTGCGCTGCCGGAGGCTCCAGATACAGATACCGGTGCCGTTTGAATTTCGCACCCTTTTAGCGTGTCATGACATATTTTTCTTTTGCCTTTATTTCAACCACTTAAAGACATAAAAGCCACCATTAGCTTGCAGGGCTGCACAGGCACGGAGGGCAGGCCGGGTGGCCGCGGTTTGCGAACTCCCGATCTAAGGAAAGCGACGTGCCTCCACCCAGACACACGCCCACAGGTCTGAAGGGCCATGGACAGTCCTGAGGCCACTCCACGGGGCCAGAACTCCCGACTGAAGGAGGGAGACCAGGGTTTCCAGTTCCACGTGCTAATGAGCCCATGATGTGCGCTGCCCCGAATCCTCATGAAAGGTTGACACAGAGAGGAATGAGAAGAACGTCCAAAGTAGCTCTGGAAAGTAAGTGGAAAGGTGCCACTAACAGATGAGGAAATTCTGGAGGTATAAAGATGGAGCAGATCTGACAAACGAAACAAAACTTTACCGCTGACAGACCCTCAGCGAAAAACCGTCTGCGGAGTGTTTGGGCTGGAATCCCCTAGAGGAGCCATGGACAGCTCCTCCAGCACCCTAAGGCAAGCAGTCCCCCCAGCACACAGCTGCCTTCCATGGGAGGGAGCAGGCAGGAGAGCGGAAGGATCCACCCCAGGCACTCTGGCCTGCGGCCACCCAGGGTCACCCAGGGTCACCCAGGACGGGGAACTGAGAAACCCATCCAAAGAACAAGCACCCTAGGGGGTTGGTGGGAGCTCCCCCCCCCCACTGTCCCCCCTCGCCGGGGTAGAAGAGCCACCCCCCACCAGCAAAGGCGGGTGTTAGGGCAGCAGGCAGGAGACCACACAGGACAGACAGCCAGGGTACAGAGAGGAACCCCTGACCCTGGCACCCTGAGAGCGGACACCCTCCTTCAGCGGTCCTACATCTTAACATGACCCTGGAAAGTAATTTAAAATTAGCAATCAAGAGTGTTAAAACAATGTCCCTGCCTTTAACACAGATTTGTTCTAAGACTGTACCCTAAAGTAAACTATAACGTGGACCGAGTGGAATATTGCAAAATCATTATTATTTAAAACTCTAACATCATAGAGAAATGGCTATAAGTGAAAATAGCAACATACACAAAGTTGTACAATTTTTAATCGTGTCAGTTATCCAAGCAAAAATAAAACCAACCTAGGTCTAGGAAAAAGGATTCAAAATGTTAACGATGTTCCCCCCATTACAGTGGAAACAGTGGGAGGAAGAGGAAGGCGCCGTCACCGCGATGAAACACAGAGCTGACCCGGCGAGGTCTGCCAAACCCTGAGGCTCCCCCCACATGCCAGTTACTCTGCATTGTAGGTTATGAGAACATCGAGGCAAAACAGAAAAAGATAACTTACGTGTTCTGTGGAACTCGCTCTTCCCACAGTGTCCTTGGAATATCTAGCACTATTAAACAGCAAAACACACACACACAAAGTTAGGAAATATTCAAAAAGTAAGCAGGGAAAACACTGGAACTTGCAACCCTTCCAAGCATTTTCTTTCCAAATCCTATTCCTCATCACCTGCACTAGTAACGTGCACCCGGTGAAATGCAGGCGACAGCAAAGTCATTGTAGAAAGCAGAACCCACATGAATTTAATTGTATTTTTATAGGTCAAATCATATCACCCATGAACACAATAGCACCTGCCCCCCTCAGGAACAGAGAAGAGTCCTGCTGTTGCCACCCTTGTGCCCGAGGTCTCCGTCAACAGCAGGGACTACACTTCCTGCAGGACTAAGCAAAGTGGGGGTGCACTAACGTGTGTGCAGCACCCCACCCCCGCTCCACCCTGCGCCTGGCTCTCTCTCGCGTGCGCCTCTTCCCTCTCAGCCCCAGCAGTCCTCTGAGGTCGAGGCGAGCCCCCTAGTGCTGCAGGTGAGTATGTGCCCAGAGCAGCACAGCCAGGCAGGAGGGGCCTGCGTTCACCTCTGCGTGCATCAGTTCAGACCCAGATCCACCCCTTCCTGCTCCCTCCCCGGGGCAGCAAGGTAACAGGGAAAAGCTGCCCATCTTCAGCCGCCTGGACGTAAACAAGATGGAACAGCAGTGACGGGTGTGAAGCCTGGAAACGAGAGCAGCAGGAAACGGCACTGTCAGTGAAAACGGGCTGCGGGTCCTCTGCCCACCTGGCACTGTTCGGGCTCGGGGGCTGCGACCCGGACGCATGCCCTGCGGACACCCGTTTGGGGACAGCAACCTCAGTTCACAGCGTCTGAACCAGTATTTCTTTGAGAAACTTTTAGGAAAGTTACAAGAATAGTATACCCACTGACCAAGTTCACACTTGTTTACATCGTGTCTCATTTGCTTCGCACATGCACGTGTGTGTGTGCGTGTGGTAAACTGGAGATACTGTGCACCTTCACCCCCAAATACTTGTCTTTCCTAAGACAGGGCCTAGTTACAATGTCATTTCCAAATCAACAAATTTCATGACATTATCTAATCCACAGTCTGTATCCAAATTTCATCAACTGCCCCATAACGTCATTTAAGGTTTTTCCCCTAGCATTTAAAGAAAAGGAAATACATCCGAGAGGATATAAAATATAAGGCGGCCCTGGACACAGTATGCTCATAAGCCTTTTGTCCCACATGTCCACGTGTGTACACTAACTGGGCTCTAAAACAGCGTGACCGTTACTCACAGCGAACAAGAAGCTGCAAAACTGCTTCAGGCTGCGGTTCGCCAGCATCCAGCATGGGAATCACCTGTGGGGCTCGTGCAACCACCTCGGTGGCCCCGCCCCAGAACCTGGGACTCAGTCGGCCTGGGATGGGGTCTCACATTCCCACCTCTGCCAAGTCCCTGCTGCCCCCGGTGCTGCTCGTCAGGGGCCCCCACTTGGAGAACCACGGCCTTACTTGGTTCTCAGACCTGAAGAAGACAGAGCAGGCATCTGCTCTATGGCATTTACGACTTGGGGGTTCGGAAGAGTTCAGTGGCTTACCAATGGTCACAGAGCCAAGTAACAGAAATAGGACTAGAAGCCAGATTAACCCAAACACTTTCCAGTCACCTGCCTTGACTGTGCTCAAAAAAATAAATAAATAAAAATAAAAAGTCAAGTTCCAAAAAATGGAAAGGTCTGTGACACCACAGGTAAAAATGTTGGTGGATGCATACCAGCACATTTTGGAAGGAGGGGTGAACGGATTTCCTGAGTCTCAAAGATAAACATGTTTACATATATAAATACATAAGTGAATTATGTTCTACATAATATACAGAATATTAAATATGTGTGAGTGTGTGTGTGAGAGGGAGAGAGACCAACCCTGGGCCTATCAAATCATGTTTAACTCTGGTCAGCTGCCCTTTTAGGCCTTAAATTTTTTTCCAAATGCCCTCCCCACTGGGCACAGAACTGTCCTCCTGTGGCTTGCTCCACCTCCCCACTTTGTCCCGCTCCAGCCTCTCCTCTGAGCTTTAGGCTTGCCTCCACCCTCGCCCCGCCCTACAAAGGCTGCCTCCTCCAGGCAGCCCTCCACCACCCAGGTGCAGCGCCTCAGTGCGGGACCAAGTGCAACAACCACAGCAAGTGGAGACCTTTAACTGCGCATAGACACCGCCAGCGGGACATCTGGCAATAAATCCACGAAGAGCATTTTAGGACGCGGTTCTGCAACCTGTTTTTAAGTGCATGTCTTTTTTCACGAGAAATAAATTGTTTACTGGACTTAAGGTGGTAATCACATCCAAAATGTGATTCATTAAATGTCGAATCACTGTGTTGTACACGTGAGACTAATATAATACTATGCGTCAATTACACTTGAATAAAAGATGTTTTCAATTGCTGGACCCATTCTCAAGCGCCCCTTTTAGGAATAACAAGCGGCAGCTTTGTCGCCCCACATCCCCTCCCCGCCGAGATTTGGTTCAGCTTTCAAGTCTGTGGTTTGTGCCACAAACACGGCAAGGACTTGAAAATAAGAATACTGACCACCGGCCAGAATCGACGTCGCAAGAGTGAAATGTCTGGCAAGCAGCAGGCACTCAAACAAGTGTCTCGTTTGGAGTCTGCTTTAGACTACACTACCCACGCCAAGTAGTACCGACGCTAACCAACGTCATTTCCTGCCCGCCCTGCAGTTTAAGACTGTAACTGCATAAAGCTCACCGCAATCCTATAACGTTGGGAATAGTTTCCCATTTTACAGACGCGGACACCGCGGCCCAGAGTCACACGGGGGAACCCACGCAGCGGCGGGGCAGGGACTCCCCGCTACGCAGCACGGCTGGGAGAGACACACGCCGCGGCAGGATGCAAAGAAGATAAAGCCGGTCCCCGGCCCGCGCTGCCAGGGACCGCATCGCTTACCCCACGCTCCCCAGGGTCCGACCCCGCCACGAAGAAGCCATCACGGTCCCGACTGCTCTCCTAGCCGCCAGAGACCACAAATCTCCCGCCAACCCCGCGCCGCCATGAGCAGCCAATCCGGGAGCTCCGCACGCGCGTGGGCACCCTCTACGCCCCGCCCCCGAGTTTAGTTTTCCAGCAGTCAGGGCTCCGCCCAGTCCGAGGGCACGAGGGAAAGTCCGGCCTGGCACACAACAAAAGGCGGAGCTGGAGTCTACGCCTTACAACCGGTTGCTGACGGCTCTCTCCAACACCAAAAACTTCCCGAGCTTTCCCTCCCACCGGCGCCCGGCGCCAATAGTCCAGGCTCCTAAACTCGGAGCCGGAAGGGGAGGAGTCTGTGCTGAAAAATCAAAGGGCACTCAACCGAAAGGCGGATCCAAATCCCGGGGCGGGTCGCCAGCTATTTAGGCGCCTGCGCAGTGGTCTACTGTAATACAATGCCAAGTAGGGAGGATTTGACTTCTGTTTGGCTGCCCTTAACCACTAGCCTCAACTTGGCATCTTTCTTTATTCACCAATAGGGAGGGCCCTCACCACACCATAACTAAAAATGAGCTCAAAATGAATCAAAGGCTTCATCCTAGGACCTGAAACTATGAAAGTCCTAAAAGAAAACATAGAGCAAAAGCTTCGTGACACTGGATTTAGCAATGATTTTATGATATTCTGGAGATGGAGAGCAGTGGGGTGGTTGTGTAACAATGTGAACGGATGGGCTTAAGGAGTGCCGCTGAAATGTACAATTAAAAGTGGTTAAAATGCTAAATTTTGTTATGTATATTTCACCACGATAGAAGATTGTTAACATATCTCATGCATACAGAAGAAAAAAAGGAGCGCCTATGTACTCACCACTGGATTAGGAAATAAATCATTATCATCCCTCCCAAGGATACATTTTATTATTCCCATGCTTTTCTGCCTGGTATATCCCTAAATGATGTGTTAATTATCGTGTATTTCTAAACCTTATGTAAATATATGGTATGTATTCTACAAGTGCTCTTTCTTACTGAAAGCTATGATTTATCCACATTGATGCACATAGCTGTAGATCATTCATTTTCATTCTTTGGAAATGCATTACGTAGATATACTATATTTTATTTATCCCTTCTGGGTACGGGTAGATCAGGTGTTTTTTTGTTTTGTTTTGGTTTGGTTTGGTTTTTTTGCTATTACCACAGTGCAGCACTAAACATTTCTGTGTGTTGCTGGCTACACACCTAAGAGTTTCTCCAGGGGTAGACTCAGTAGTTATATTATTACTTCATCCTTTAAAGGCATTTTCAGCTTTACATGATAAGAGACAATTTTTAAAAGATTCTATTTATTTATTTATTTATTTAAGATTTATTTATTTATTTATTTTTAGAGAGGGAAGGGAGGGAGAAAGAGAGAGAGAGAGAGAGAAACATCAATGTGCGGTTGCTGGGGGTTATGGCCTACAACCCAGGCATGTACCTTGACTGGGAATCGAACCTGTGATGCTTTGGTTCTCAGCCCGCCCTGAATCCACTGAGCTACGCCAGCCAGGGCAAGAGACAATTTTTACACATTGTTTTGTAGACTACAACTCGCACCTCCATCAGCAGTACATGAAAGTCCCCTTGGCTCCATGTCCTTGTGGATACTTAGAATTTTTAAGACTTTCACATTTTACCTAACTAGGGAGCTGAAACAGTATCCTATTGTTTTTTGAACTGCATTTTCCTTGAGCGGGCCACCTTTTCATTGTTTATAGGTCCTTCCTGATTCCTTTTCCGGGACATGCGGTTCACCCCACCCCGAGAATCCCTGGGGCAATTGCAGAGAAGAGGAAAGCGCCTTCGAAGAACAGAAGGTTGTTCCCACTGATGGGCTCCTGGAGCTTGAAAGTTGTCGCCCCTTAAGAGAGTCAACAGGCAGCTTCATTTTTCTGGGAAAGGTTGTGGTCAAACCTTCTGTGCTTATGGGTCTGAAAAGACATGAAGAGGTTCAGGACTCAGGATGGAAAGAAAAGCTCAACCCAACTAGGTTTACTGAATAGAGGAATTTATGGACTCATGCCACTGAGAAGTCCAGAGATAGGATGGCTGTGGAGCTCAGTGTGATCTGGGAGCCACCAGCGTTCTGAATGCGTTTTCCTGTCCTTCCTGTACACCACCTTTTTCCCACAGGCTGATTTCTATCATCCTCATCCTTATCACTTGAATTTGTGGAGCATTTACTGTGATCCAGCCATCGTTGTAAGTGCTCAGTCCCTCTTAGGCCACTTAACCCTTTCATGATACCCCTACGTGGTTGGTGCCATAATCCCCCTGGACACATGACAAGGCTAAGGAGCGGTCCCACAGGCAGTGGTGGCGGCACCTGCATTAGATCTCAGGATTCTGGCTCAGAGCTTGCACCCGGCAGCCATTCCAAGTCACGCATCTGAATTCCACCATTCAGACAAACGCTGTCTATCGGCATTGCCAGGAAAATGCCTAAGATGTACTCCAATTGGCCCAGCTTTGGTGACCTGCCTAGCTGCATCAGGGCCCTCCTGAGAAATGGAACCATTAGGACATATGTGTCAGTTCCCTGTGTGGGGATTATTAGTTTGATGTTTAAATGAGGATAGAAACAAGAATAACTTTATTTATCTTACAGAATTGTCATGAAGAAGTAAAGAATATGTAGGCCCCTGGATACCTAGAAGGACTTATTTCCTATCGCGTCTCTGTTTTTAACCTAGGGAACCCTTCGGTTGAATTTTCCGTTCAGCATGTGTCCACTAGAGGTCAGATAAAGAACGAGACAGGAGATTTGAAAACGTATTTGGAGGCCAGAGCTACTCATTTGCAGATACTGCAAATATCAGCTCAAAGTTCAAGATTAGTAAGACTAGATGTCTTCAATACCCTTGCTCAACTCATGGCCCCTTCCTTGGGCATTGTCCCCTCCCCGAAGTTACCAAATCCATCCCTGTAAGTTTCCCTGAAGCCAAAGAGAATGATTTTCTAGTGTGAAAAGAAAATAACTTACTTCTCAGATTTCCTGACTTTCTTTTTGCACTTTCTACAGTACCAACAAATTGTTGGGTACCTGGGAATGAGCCACCAACCTTGGCAGCTTTCATCTGGAAGAAACTAAAGTCATTATCTGTTTTCAACAGACCAACTGCTCAACATCTATAATCATGACACAGCAAAACAAACTTGAAGTGTCCTGCACCAGGGGGGAAGGGTGAGGCAAGGGATCAGGAGACTGTCACTCAGATGGTCCCTTTCAGAGGAACTAAAACTCAGAAAGGACGTCTTATTTGGTGCCCATTAAAGTTGGAAGGTAGAAAGGTTTTTCCATTGCTGCAAAAGGCAGTGACAGGAGACAGCTCCCCGGGTCACATGCTTTCTGACAGCTCCCTGGCTCCCGGCAGAGGCTGAACTTAATTGCCCTGTAACTAATGTTCTACTTTTTCCAGACCTCCCTGGCACTGCTCCTACCCAAGCTGAGGTCACATGGCGAAAAGGTCCCAGCCCCACATCAGGCAGCTGTGGTCACATGTCTCAGATTCCATTCCCAGCGCCCCGCAGGGCTGAGAGAGGCTGGTTGGGAACCCTGGCAGGAGCATTCTAGCAAAACGCCAGGGCTTCTCTAGCCAAGGAACAGCTACTTCCAACCTGCATAGGAAGTACGTCTGTAACTCAAATGAGCAGAGGAAATAAAATGAAACGACAGCCCAAAGTAAAATATTTTCCTAAGAAGATAAGGGGGGAAAGGGTTTTGGAATAGGATTTCTACAGTAGAGACACGTCTCCAGGATTCTCGCCCAAGCTGTGGTTGAAAAGAACTATCTGGAAAAGTTTCCAATGACCTTGCTCACTCGGACACTACTTTGTGGCGGCCTGAGAGCGCAGACGGCGGTGAACTGACCTTGTTCCAAGAGGCCCCGGGCAACTACGGTCCTTCCTGCTGTGGTCCCCGTTCTGCTCAGCTGAAATGGGACGCTGAGCCTTTGCACACGCTCAGGTCACACAGGCTTCCCTCTGTAGCCCCTGGTGACACAAAAGGCCTTCCTGGGACCCTCTCTAGGAGGGAAGAGCTCCCTCCCATTCTCTGGCTGTTGTACCTCACAGGCTCACTCATTGTCCCCTTTGACCTTGTCACAGCATAAAAGGATCATTGCCACCCTCCCCTCCACCTCACACCACAGCTGGCCTCAACCATGCTCCACAGTTTCTCTCCTGGGCTTGGAGAATCAAAGAGGGCTTCCTAGAGGAAGTGACAGCTACGATCTAAGTGAAATGCGGGAGTAGGAGCCAGCCAGGCCAGGGTAAGAAGGTGCTCCTGGGAGAAGGCATGCACCAAGTCCCAGCAGTGAGCAAGGGCATGGAGCATTCTGGGAGCTAGAACAGGTTCAGTGTGGCTCAGTGGAGTGGGGGATGCGGCGAAGGAGGAGGCTCAGGAGGCGAGCAGGGACACCGCAGTTCCTTGTAGTATTAGCATCACCTGGAGCACATTCAAAAGGCAGACTTTCAGCCCCCATCAGGATTATTAAATGAGAATCTGAATTTTAAGATTCCCCAGGGGACAGGATGTACAATAAAGTGTGAGGAGACCCTCCTCGAAGTAGTTCAGGTGTGAGAGCACCAGGAAACCTCTGAACCATTAAGCAGGGGGATCACGTGACAAGACTTGTGACTTAGAAAAGTCATTCTTGCAGGAGAGTGGGGGAAAAGTGAGCGAGTTCCTACAGACCGATACAGGAGACAAGGAGGCACAGTGGTCCTGTACGGGCTGCAGGAATAAGGTGCGGAGGACACTGGACAGATTCCACAGACGACGGGAAAAAGATTCAGCAAGCTGGGGGCGCTGCGGCCAACTGGGGCAGCGCTGGGACTTCTCCCACATTTAGCGCCCAGGGACAGCTCAGCTGGGTGGGGCGAGGCACCGAAGCAGCACAGCAGGGCGGAGGGCGGCGGTATCTGGGGTGTGGGAAGGCCAGGCAGCCGGAGCAGGAATCCCTCTGCGTCGCCTGCACATGCTGCCTGACGCAGAATGTGAGCGGACTGGTTTCCCACGCGCTCCAGGTGGGTCCTCCGCGGCACGTGGTGCCCAAGTGGCACTCTGGCCTTGCGGCCCTGCGGCCCGGCTCCGCGGCGCGCCCCTGGCTCACCCTTCAACCGGAACGAGCCAGGAGAAGCAGGACGCCTGCCCGGAGTTCTACTGGGGGAGATGCAGCAGCCCTAATTGTCAGCAAGGACAATTTCTGTTAGAGAAATCTGACACCCACCCCACTCCCATCCCCACTTAAAAATCTCAACAAAAGAGACTGGCTGATAACGTATATGTAAAATACACCTGTGGGAAGAAAAAAAAACCTATTTCCAACCAAGAACAGAATCTCTCTGCACCTGAAGAGCAGGGCTGAGGAGCAGAGCTCATCTCCTGGCACGTCTACCATCTGAGCAGCGCAGTGCGAAGGAGTTAAAAGGCAAAGGGAAAAATCTGGCTTTCTTTTTATGCTAAATATATGGGTAGTAGGAACTGTGAGTCAATTTCCCACGCACCCACGCTGAGCGAAGAAGTGAATTCCAAACGCACACAGACGTGAGCCTCCGCTCCAGGGCGCAGGGCGAGAGGACAGTGGGGGTGGGGCTTGGGGGTCCCACCTGGTCTGTACCTGCAGGCTCCAGCTCACCTGAGCTGGGCGGCGCTGCTGCCAGAGCCCCGGGTGGGGGGTCTGCTCTGTACTGCGAACCTCCCTCGGGAGAGGCCCCCGAGGTCAGACTCAATGCCCACCCGCTCTCCATATATGCAAGGAGGGAGGGGGGGGGCGCTGAGGGATGGGGGGAGGGAGGCACTCCAGGCTGCTCCTCTAGCAGATCCACCGCCTTCACCTCTCCAGGTGCTGCCGGGACCTGCCACCCTCAGCCACCTGCTCCGCCCAGCAACCAGGGATGGCTGGCAGGCTTCTCTGCTGACGTGGCAGTGAAAAGAAGCGAGCGCTGGAAATCTGGATGGAGACACACAAAGGGAAAGCCGGGGTCCGAGACAGCTACCCTGCTCCGCCTTGTGACGTGACGTAGACGGAGAACAGGTCTACAAGCCCTGCAGGGTTGGGCTGCGCCTGCGCACTGGCGGAAGAAGACGACCCCTCTGGCGCAGCGACTGCGCGCTGTGACTGCTCGGGGGCACAGGGCTCCAGGCCATGGAGAGGAACGGACAGCCACACGGGTGCCCCAGGCGTGGACAGGCCTGGGGGCAGGACGTCCAGCTGGGCTACTTGCCAGGACACGGGAGCTGAGCTCCCTGGGGCTCAGTTCTATCGTCCAGAGCAGGGAATACGACCTCGGTGGGAAAGAGAGGCGTTCTCAGGCGGAGGCTCCCAGGCCCCGTGGGTCTGCTTGATCTCCACGTGCAGCTCCGCATTCTCTGTCTCCCAACACTACCGCCCCCGCGGCGTGTTGAATTGGAAGGAGGACCCCACGGATGGCCCGTCTCTGAACCCGACCGTGGATTTCGACCCTCCCGGCCTCTCACAGCCACAGTCTTCCCCTCTCCCCACGTTCTCTCTCCCCCCGCACCAGGACCTTTCTCATGGGCACGTCTCCCATCTTAAGAATCTCCACCATCAGCAAACACGGGCAACCTGCCTCTCAGCCTCCCCGCTCCCCCCAGGCACCAGCCTTTCATCTGAGTTCCTTCACGGTAAGACTAAGACGTCGGAACAGAGCGAGTGGGCCAGCCTTCTCCCTGACTGCCCCGTTCACGCCTCCGCTTGCTCCCAACAGGCTTCCAGTCCGCCTACCCGGTGGGGCACCACTGACAACCTCGCCGCCCCCCTGCTGAAGGCAGCGGCCTTCTAGGTCCCCGCCTCATTCCGCCCTCCAGCGGCGGCGCTGACTCCCTCCCCGTCTTCCGGAAACACTGCCTTCTCTCGGCGTCTTCGGGGAGATCACAGGCTGGGTCCCCACCTCCCTCCACGGCAGGCAATTCTCGGTCTCCCTCGCCAGCCCCCTCTTTAACTTCCGATTGAATATGGAGGAACCCAGGGCCCGGTTTGGGGCCCTCGTTTACTGCATGCCCGGGGTTCCCCGATCGAGCCCCTGGGCCCGCCAGGGGTGCTGTGAGGATGAAATGAGAACGTGAGTGAAGCACAATTGTAGCGTGCTGCCCACAGCGAGTCCGAGATCCCTGCCACCATTGCTGCCTCCGTAGCTGACGATTCCGAGAACTTCCACGGGATCTCGGGAACCTGCCCCCTGGCCGTGACGTGTTACACATGCGTCCCTGCTAAGATAGAGCAGCTGGTTCCGCCAAAGCGCTGGTCCTTCATGCATCTGAGACCGTCAGCATCATGGAGGGCAAGCGTATGTGATGTCTGACGAGCCACGGAACCAGACTAGAAGTCCGTGAAGTGGTGTCAGCCCTGCTGTGACAAAGAAAAACCCTTAGGAATCGAAACCCCTCGCACTGAAACTGACGCAGAACTGCCGACGCCAAGGACACTCCAAGGACACGTTTTGCCAGAAAGTTCACAGCCAAAGGCAAACGAGGAACACCCACAGCGTGAGGCTGAGCGCTCAGTGTCCAGAGCCCGGCCTCCGGGCTCCGATTCTGTCTGGCACGTGACACCGATCACACGGCTGGTGTGCGGCAACTGCCTCACCTGCAAGATGGGGACAGTGGTTGCACTTGGCTGGAAGGCTTGTCCACATTAAACAGGTCGTCTGTGTAAAACGCTCAGAACAGTGCCTGGCGTGCAGCAACACTCTGTGCATTGTAGTCATTAGTATCACTCCAAGTAATTTAAAACTGGAGAGTCGGGCAGAAGTACAAAACTACCAAATGCCAAGTGTACTTCGAGACGAGCTGTATTTCCGAGTTCAGACAGTGAGGGTGTGTGGCAGCCGGGCCTGCAGGGAGGGGCGGGAGGAGCCAGCAGGGGAGCGGGGCCACTGTGTGCCGGCCCCAACGTGCATGGCCCTTGCAGACACTGTGCTGAGTGCAACGAGCCCGTCCCCAGAGGACAAAGGCGGGGTGATTCCACGTGCCTGAGTCTCAGGTCTGCGAGGCCAACGGGGCACTGTGGATGGACGGCGGCGACGGCCACACAGCAGTGGGAGCGACCTCCTCAGTGCCACTCAGCTGTGCACTTAAAAATGAGGTGGTAAATTTTGTGTGTATTTTACAATAACTCTTCAAAAGGAAAAAAAAACACCCAGTATGTGTATTATGTGTATCAACCTCATTACAAAGAGGAGTTTTGTTCAAAATTTCAGGTGTTTATTCAAACAAGACTTATTGAACGGACACTCACTGGTTCCCAAGCGTTGTGTTCTGTGGGGAACAGGACAGGAAATAGGGAAAGAAAGGAAGAGGACGGTAAGACGAGACTCGAGGAGGGCGGTAAGAGCTCAGACAGAAAGGCAGGACGGGCTGGGAGCCTCAGCGCAAAGATCCATCCCGGACTTGAGCTTAGGAGGCAGCCCAAGAACACCGCCACAGCAAAGCCGAGAGGCAGGGGTGGAGGGAGGGAGGCGGGCTCACACATGCGAGATTATAGAAGGAGTCGGAGGCTGATTAGTGAGCACCAGTGGAAGAGGAAAGCTTTACAGCGACAGCGAGGGATGGGGAGTGTGGGAAAGAACCTGGGAAAAGGGGGCGGCTCTCCTAGCCTGCTTCCAGACCAGTGAGAGAGGAGCACGAGACGGACTGAAATAGAATTCAACCCACCACAGAGCCACCCAGGACGGCCCATAACCCCCGAAACGTACCATGGTTTTCCAGCAAAGAATGTGCATTTTCAAGAAAATCTCTGTGACTCCCACCATGACTCCCCCCCCCCCCACAACCCAGCAGGGGGGCTGCCTCGGGGGAGCCTGAGGACGAGACCGAGTCACAGGAAGAGGCCTGGGAAGCAGGCGCAGCGGGCGCGTCCACGCCCGAGGCCCAGGGCCGCACCTGCCCGTGGCTGGGGTGCGCCCACGGCTGCCCCGCTGTCACTCGTGACCCGGAAACAGAGGCTCCACTCGCTTGAAATGCAGAAATATTTATTTTGGTTTCCTTCATTGTTTTTGGAAATTCTGTTTTGGTTTATAAAACATAGAAAGAGCCAACACTTAAAGCAAACATCCAAAACCCCGATGTGACAAATTACTGATTTCTTGTGCAGTGGAGAACACACGTACGAAGTTAGGCTGCCGAATAGTGTTACTACAATGCTTCTTGAGTGCGCGCCCTGTGTCGCGTAGTGCATGGGCTCTCGCACACCCAGAAACGACTGCTTCCCACGCAGCGTGATTCAGTCGCATGTGGCAAAGGCTTGTAGTCAAGTGAAGTGCTGCTAATTTCCCAAATTAACTGAAAAAAAAAAAAAAAACAAACCTGGGGAAGTTAACCCCAGGAAACGAGTTTTCCAGATTTCTACATCCCAGAATTTTGGCTTGTCGAACACATTTCACAGAGATCAGGTAGCACGGGGACAGGGGAGCAGGGGTTTATGACTGTCCACTTCCACAAGTGCCCGAGTCCATCCATCCCTCAGCGTTGTCAGAGACGTGCCCTGCCTGAGAGTGTCTTCTGGGGGAAGGGCCAGTTAATCGCAACATGAACTTTTGATATGAAAACCACATTACAAACCCGTTGGCCATCGAAGTCAGAGAGGGACGGTTCAGTGATGATGGTGGACAGTTACGCATGCGTCACAGTTGAGCATGGTCGTTCCAGGTAACCAGTGCTTTCTTGAAATGCTTCTCTTCGCCATGGAGTCTGAGGCCGATGTCTTTCCACGAGCGCTGGGGCAGAGGGGGCTCCGGGAGCATTAGCCGTGCGTGCGGGCGCCAGAACCCACTCGCCCCGGCGAGGGGCTGCTCATCTGAGACTCGGCACCTGCGCTGTTCTGACCTGGACTGTCCTTCGCTTCGCTGGGGACCTTCTGACCCGCGGGGAGTCGTGGGGAAATACGGGGCTTCATCGGCCTTTGTCAGAAGGGGGGTGGGTGAGAGTGTGTGTGTGAGGCGGGGAAGGGGAGGCGACAGGGGTCAAGGGAAAAATGTCTGGTCCATTTGTGACACTCTCCAGCTGGGACAGTTGCTCATAAGGGACTGTTTCCTTCCGGCGCACGGCGCCTCTGGGCGCAGCGGGCGTCTCCAGAGGAGCAGAGTCTGAGCTCCTCGGTGAGACAGAGAGACAGGGAGACGGAGAGAGACAGGGAGACGGAGGTTCCCACACCCGCCTGCTGAACTAAGGAAGTCGCAAATAACTTAGCACATTTGTAGTTTCCCCTTAACAATTTTTAAGGCTTGTTTTGGAAATTATGTACCACCATATATATATATACACACACACGCACACGCACACACACACATATACATATACATGGTCTGCCACGCGAGGTGACTGTAAGGCAGTGTCCCGTTCCCTCGGATGTTCCTGCGACCAGAGCCCCAGGTGCACAAGTCGGGCATGGACGCGCCCCCTTCCACACGCTTGCTGTCGTCAAAGTTACCAACGTGAAGGCCACCAGTAGAAGAAGATCGTGGAGGTGTGTGGTTTCTTCTGAGCTTCCCTCCTCCCACTAAACTTTGATGGTGGAATAAAGTTCGTCTATCTGTGACCTGAAGTAATTCCGAAGCTCTGGCCTTTTCGCTTTCATCGTCGGGGTCAGAAGGCCGTTCTCGACAGAGAATGGTTCAGGGTAGAGATAAATGCCTTTGACCTGCAAATGAACAAGGCCACTTAGGAGGAGAGGGGACAGCAGAAATCTGAGTCTAAAGAGCCACCCGAGGGGATCAAGGCCGTATGCTGCCAAACCGCCCGCCAGCCTCTGGCCGGCCACGCTCTCTCTCTAGGAGGACGGAAGGCGGCTTATCCTCAGGGCAGGACGCAGGGCTGTATCCGAGTTCCACCCTCGTTAAAGGACTCCCCACCGCCCCACCGCCCTGGCGCCAGCCCACCCCACTGTCCATCCCTCGCGGTCCTCTAGGTCCTCTTCTGTAACCTACTCACAACACATCTTCAAGCCAACAACTTGTTCTACAGGAATTCATGTACTTTTATGAAAGTCTTACCTGTTCAAAGGCTTTCAGTCCGGATTCCTTCCCAATTCTCATCATGTCTTCTAGAATCGCTTTTTTGACATCCTGGTAAGAGAAACGAGAGAGAGAGACTTCCTGGGTTGGCGGTTCCTGTGCCTGGCACCCGACACCGCGGGCGGGCGGGGGTGGGGGTGGGGAGGGGGGCGGGAGGAGGCCGCGAGCCCCTGCACCTACCTTGTTTCGGCACAGCTCTTCGAAGGACCCTTCCAGGCCTCTCTTCCCGGCCCAGCGCCCCAGTGTCTCGATGTCGGGGACCACAATGGCTATGAGAAATGACTTTAACACAGACAAGTCAGTGACTACATGGCCCAGGTGCTCTGCAAGAGTGGGCCTGGATAAGTCTGCATCGGGACCCCGGGGAAGTGAGTGAAAGTTACAGACCCTCCCTCCAGGACGTACTGCCCCCCGGGCTGGGGGGGGGGGGGGGCGGGGGGGGGTGGTTACTGAGCCCAGGGTAAGAACCCCCGGCTCTAAAATAGTGACGGCCTCGGGAATTTTACAGTAAGGGTCTTAAACACTGGGAATCAAAGGCTAAAAAAAAAAAAAACCCAAACCCTAATTTTTATTTATTTTTGTGTATACATTTAAAAAATAAAACCGACTCAGATAAGGAAATAAGATGGTAGAGAACAGGGAAATAAATCATAAAGAAAAATCAAAGGCATAGGAAGAGTCTGGGTCGAAGAAAAATAGGCGCACTCCCTTATGAGAAAATCTTCTCAAGTTGCTTGGGAACCTCAAGGTTTGTGACCCCCCAGGAAACCAGGCCCCGCCCCCCCCACCCCCCCACCACTGGCCCAGCGTTTCGGCAAACATATGCTTCACGGCAATATCGGTCTTGGCTTTCAACCTGAGGTTGGCTCATGACCACTGTTTGCTCGGAGATGATTGAGGAGGCTTATCATAAATACGTTGGGTTTAACGTGTTTGAAAATTCTAAACTTTCTCGCAATCCACATGCCACTATTGTCCCTCATCAGTGAGTCAGAAGCATGTCCTCACTCACTCCCTAGGATCTTCCACCCGCCCTCTCTTGGTGTGCCACATCACTGGGTGAAATAAAAATGTGCACATTAAAGAGAAAAAAACTTTTCTGAATAAGAAGTGCCCAGCGGCGAAGGCCAATACTGCCTCCTTCGCATTCCAGCTCGTCAGACGAGAAAGTGGCTCCACAGTCACCGCAAGCTCGTCGCCGGGACCAGCACTCGCCGCGCCTGACCCCAGAGCTCCCAGCTCAGAAAGCACCTACCTGCAGGCTCTCTCCGTGGACAAACACCTGGGCCACGGGCTCGCTTCGCTGGTACACATTTTCGATCTTTTCGGGGGCTATGTATTCTCCTTGTGCCAGTTTAAATATGTGCTTTTTCCTGTCGATAATCTTCAAGGTACCGTTCTGTTCATCAGAGAGGGGGGCTGTGAGCGGGCCGTGGCGGGCTCCCACCCAGGCTCAACCGCACCCGGCACCGGGCATTGTGCACGCGCTCTCACGTAACCCTCAGCACTTCTGGCAGAGTCTGCTATCGTCCCATTTCACAGAGAGGAAAACTAAGGCTTAGAGAATTGAGTAGCTTGCCCAAGGCCACTGAGCCCAGTGGGGCACACTGGAGGGGTCTGGAGCCCGTCCTCACTCCCCTTCACCCGGTGTCGGCCACCTGGCGGCTCTCGGCCTGCTGTGTCCAGTGCGGCTTCAGCGCGCAGCCTCGCCCCTGAGTCGGGGTCGCACGTGCCTGCCTCTGCGGTGCGGCTGGGCTCCTGGAGAGCAGAGACGCAGACCTGCCCTCCCCAGGGCCCCAGGGGCTCAGGGAGCCTTCCCAGCCCCAAGGCGGGGTTTCGTGGCTGTGCTGGGGCACCAGGGCTGGGGAAGGGGGCAGGCGCTCCTGGGCCTTGGGGAACAGTAGATCAGCTGCGCACCCAGCAACGGTGGGGACACTAGGCTCTCTGGCCCAGACCTGCCCACCCGACCTGCAGCCTGCCCCGGTCCCGGGGTCAATGTCAGGCTCCCAAAAGCTGCGTGTTGGAAGCTTCCTCCTAGGCTCTCTCACTCCACCCCTGTTCTCCCCACTCCCCGCAGGGGGGACTGGGGTCCCAGTGGGCTGCGAGCGGTGCCCACTGAGCTGGGGTGAGAAGGGACACTTAGTCCCTCCTGAACCTAGGACAAGGGACTTCATTTACGTCTAAGTAGCTTGGATATTCTGAAATCTGAATTAATTAGGGGGCATTTTTCAAATCAATAAAAATTTCACGGTATTAAGCACCCTAACTTTATAAGAATCTGACAATACACAATAATAAAAATTACATTAGGCACTTGGCCCTGACTGGTGTGGCTCGGCGGTTTGGGTGCAAACTGAAAGGTCGCAGGTTCAATTCCTGGTCAGGGCACAAGCCTGGGTTACAGGCCAGGTCCCTGGTTGGGGACGTGCAAGAGGCAACGGATCGATGTTTCTCTCTCTTTCTCTCTCCCTTCCTCCTCTCTAAAAATAAATAAATGAAATCTTTCAAAAAACCACATAAGGCATTTCAGCGCTTGCAGTCAACGTGGCAACAACGTGAAAAAGCAGGGGCTGTGCCAGAGCCAGCGGAGCTGGCCAGCTCTCTGGGCGCCACTTCCTGCCCCAGCCTCCAGCTCCTAGGGTGGCTTCTGGGGCTCCTCTCTGGTCAGTGGTTCTGGGGCGACACTGGAAGGAGTCGGTCTAATCTGTGGAGTGTCTGCCCTGTTTTAACCGGATGGCGAGCCTAAGGAACGCACGTATGTGGACCGGCCCACCCGCGCGCCCAGCAGCCTGCCACGACGCCCCATGGCCCGTCTCACTGAGGCCCCACACCGAGGCACACTGTCGGTGCGTGAAAAGCCACGGTCTCCGTGGATGGTAAACAGGAAGCAGCAACGGGAAGGATGTCGAACATCAAAGAAAACATTTCTGCCACAGGTAGCGGGAGAGCCCCACGCGGGGCAGCCTGTGCCCAGCAGACATGGAGGCGTCCACACCAGCCCCTGGGCGGGACGGAGGGAGACAGACAGGCGGGGCCACCCCCCGTGGCAGAGGCCGGAGGCGGCGGGAGAGCTGCGTCCCCACGGCGCAGTGACAGTGCCCGGGGCGGGCGCGCGACCACTTACCGGCAGCCACTTCCCAATGTCCCCCGTGTGCAGCCAGCCGTCTTTGTCCAGAGCCTCCGCTGTCTTCGCTGGCTCCTTCAAGTAGCCTCGGAACACGTTGGGCCCTTTCACACACACCTGAGGGAGAAGAGGTCGGGGTGGGGGTGGGGTTTGGGCCGGGGCACTGGAGGGGGGCACTGGCGGGGCACAGCTTCCCGCTGCAAGGGGAGAAGCACCAGCGAGGTGGCTGGCGCTCAGTGCGGGGCGGGATCTGAGAGCTGTTCGGAGAGGAGCTCCTGAGGGTCTGCCTCACGAGGAGAAAAACATTTTCTCTCTTTTTTGTACCTTCACGAGGTGACAGCCGTTAGCTGCATTCACTGCGGGAACCCTTTGCAGGACGTGTAAGTCAAGTCCTGACCCTGGGTGTGCCCCTTGAACTACTGAGCTGTGTGCCAACGACACCTCAATAAAACCAGGGGGTGGGGGGGGCCGCTCGAGGTTCCAGATCCAACCTGCTGGAAAGCCCCAGAGGCGACGAAACCCCTTTGAAGTGACCGGACTTGCCTCCCACTAGCGGAGCTCACCGATAGGCAGGCAGGCATCCAGGGCAAGGAGCAAACGGGGGAGCTCAGCCCCCGGCCGCTGGAGCCTCGCGCCGTCTCGGCCCCAGGCCCTGCCGCGTCTGGCAGAGAAAGACAGGCGCCAGTGGCCCCGTCCAACACCCGCTCCCGGAGCTAAACACGAATATGCTGGAGAAAAGGAGCTCGTCTGGCTGCAGGGTCACCAGGGACGTGCGGCTCAGGGGCCCAAAGGCTTTCTGCCAGGCTGCGCTGGGGACGCACGCGCCTGCCTTCGGCCTTGGAGGAACGTGAGGACGGGGAGCAGTGGGCCCACTCACCTCGCCCTCGCCCTTGGCAGCCAGGTAGTTCATTTCTTCCACGTCGACCAGTTTGATCCAGCTGCACGGCATGGGGGACCCGACGTGGCCTGGACGTGAAACAAAAGGGCGGTTATTCCTGGTGGGACTGTACCATCCTCGGGCCAGATTATCTCTATCACAAATCAGCCCGCTCGTAGCAGGAACTGCTGATGCGACAACTCGTGGTTTCTGCAGTGAGAGCGAGCCTCCCTCTGGCAAATCCACACAGAGAGCTGGCTCCCAGGATAGAGACAGAAACACCGAGAGCCTCCCAGGGACCCTTCCCAAGTTCGATGCTCTCAGTTACCTTCCAGCGTCTAGGTGACGTGGCTGCTGGTGCTAAGGCTTTCCGCAAACACCTGGAAGCAGGCCTTCTACAGGTGCTTCCCCGGCCCCTCTGCGCACACCCCAGCCCGTGCTCTGCCGCTGCGCCCTGAGGGAGGCTTCTGGACGTCCCGGCTCTCTGCGAGAGAGCACGGGCGGGCGGCTGTGGCAGGTCTCGGTTGTTTTCCCACCTGCCCCCTGGTTTGGGACCGTGTGGCCTTTCCTTCCTTCAGTATGGATGACCGTGTTTCACGTTTAAGTTCATGAAGACAGGACGATGCTTCTTTCTACAGGTAACTTAACTGTCTTGCCAAAATGGTCTTAGGGTTAGGTTCTCTTCCCAAGGCAAAGCCAACGGAAATTAGGCATGTTGCAAAAGCATTGCAAATAATTCCTCCTCCATTTTAATAAGGTCAGCTTAAAGAGATCCCTGTTCCAAAGTCTTCAGCTGGTAAGGAACGGGGGGTTAAAAATTAAACACAATGGAAAAGGTTCACAGACTGTTAGCGCCAATCTCAGCAGAAGTATGCTATTAGATCACGCTGGATACTTCACGTCTATGTTGCTTCACAGTGCTCATACTGATAAGGCACCAAATAACCAGGGGACTGAGGTATCGTGGTGTGGGATGGGCCGGTATGCTACAGGGGAAAGCAGGACGTTTTGCACTCAGACCTGGTCTGGAACCCTGGCTCCCGAGACGATGCTATGCCAATTCTTATACATTATTCCCAAGTCTTTTAGCCCACAGCCAATCATGCCCTCTGGATGTTGTTGAGAAGAAATACACATCATATACGCCTTAAGCCCCTAACAAGGAACCCCGCCCATGACAGGTACTCATCCAATTATTTTGATATTTGTCTCCACTTTGTCTTTTTAGGAAAAAGGATCTGCATTTATTTTTCTCTGTAGTAGCAACATCTACCATAGCACACCATATACATTTAATTAAAATTTACCAGCCAATCAGGGGACCCCAAAGCTCAGGGCCAAACGTCCTGAAGTGGGTGTCAAGGCGTAAGCTCTTACGGCCCCCACCCTCAGGGTCTGCGGCGGTCTTGACTGCCACCCAGCTTTCCGGTCAGAGCCTCAAAGCCATGTCCCAACCTGCCACATTTTCCCCAGGGCTCCCTGATTTATGGGACCGGGTACCCCAAGGCCTAATCATCTGAGACGCAGCCCTTGTTGAAGCTGGTTAATGAACCAGTTCGTGACCACCTCGACCCCAGTCTGCATGACAGAGGTCCGCAAGGACGGTCCCACCGACCAGCTGTACCTGCTGTCCAGTCTCCGGGCATGCTCAGGGAGCAGCCAGCCGAGCACTCGGTCTGTCCGTAGCCTTCGTAGAACTGGGTCACCAAGAGACGAAACGGCATTAGAAAGGGGACGCCTCCGCTGGGGGTGCACAGCTGAGTCCCTCCAGCCTCTGGGGGGGGGGGCCCCGCTGGGGAGGAACCTCTTCTCAAACCTTGCGTGGTAAACCTGTCCGTACTGCACCCCGCATCATCACAGCGCCCAAACACCTTTGCCCTCACACCAAGCCCAGCCCATTCACGTCCGTTCTCTGCTGCGAGTCCTGCAGACGCCTGAGGGAGAACGCAGGCACGGGGGACGGCCCCCTGCACCGAGCTGCCCGGGAAGGCTCCGTCCCCCAGGCCCTATGTGCCGAGTGGGCTCTGCCAACTAAGACAGGTTCTCTGCGTGGTGCGCAGGTTGGCCATCACTTACAATGGCCCCTCCTGCCTGACTCTAGTGGCATGATCTGTGCCCTTCCTGTGAGGACACGGTGCAGTGGTGGGTGCAAACACGTGTTTCCCGTGCCACGGGTGGAACTATACAAGCTCTGTCTCTAGGCAACCTAGGAATACCACAACCTTCTGAATGAAAACAAGACGCACACGGGGAGCACTAGAACGGCTCTTGGAAGACGGCCCCGGGCATGCGCCCGTATGGGACGGCCGACTGCGGGGGTGGGGGTGGGGGTGGGGGTGGGGGTGGGGGGGTGGGGGGGGGCGGCTCTCACCTGGCAGCCGAGGGCGGCCCGCAGAAACGTCAGCACGGTGGCGGAGACGGGCGCGGCTCCCGTGATCATCAGCCTGACCTTCCCTCCCAGGCTCGACTTAGAAGACAGGAGGGGAAAGAAGGAGGGAAGAAGGAGGGTTAGACGGCTGGAAGCCAGCGGGCTCCTCAAAGACACTTTCTCGGCACCCCGTTCCCCAACCCCCAGCCCCTCCTCTGCACGCTGCACAAGACTCAGGACTCGCCCGCGCCCAGGAACTCACAGGCGTCCACCCCCTGGCTGGACCTTTTGTTCCGCCCGAGAGCTACCATTCGCTCTGAGCCGGTACGGAAACCAGCCAGCCTCTCCGCTTGCTGGCATCTTAAGCAGTTAGAACAAGAGCGCGGTGGGTGTGTGGTGACTACCACACTTTGGGCGTTTTTGTTAGACTGATGTATTATTCTTTATCACTCAGGCCTAAAAAGTTACCTCGAGAGTGATATTCGTGCTCCAGAAAAATAAAACCAAATGGAGAATAAGAAGGGTTACAACATCCTGATTTCTTTCTGCCCTCAAGAGCTACGATGTTATTCCGATTTATCTTGGATCCTGAGGTTTATGTGATGGCTCTGTTCTTCATTTTTAGAAATGTGCCGGAACGAACACAGATGTGTCATGCTCCCTCTTGTCTTCACACGCCTCTTGTAAAAAGAGCCCGCACGGAAACCCTGGGACCCCGGTTAGCGGGCGTGCCGGCCCCCAGCGGGAGTCACCTGTATCTTGCGGAAGATGAGCTTGTCCCACAGGCTGTTGTTTCTGACGATGCCGCTGCGCAGCTCCGCTTCCTTCCTCTTGGAGGCGAAGTCCAACAGCCAGCGCTTCACCGTGGTGTTCGCCTGCCCGAAGATCTGCCGGGCGGGGACGCGGAAGGGAAGGGTCCCCGGTTACTAAGACGGCGGGCGTCAGGCGGAGGGGCGATAACAAGGGCTGGAAAAGACGTGGGGACGCGGGAGCCCCTGCCCTGCTGGTGGAAACGTCACGTGGCCCGGCCTTAGAACACACTCGGGGTTACCATGTGCAGCAGCTCCGCCCCCAGGCACCTCCCCGAGAGACATGAAAACACGTGTCCACACGGGAAACCTGGCAGCATGTTCGTAACAGCCCAACAGTGGGGACGGCTCAAGTGCCCACTGATGGACGAATGGATAAGTAAAAGGTGTTACACCGATACCATGGAATATTGTCTGGCTGTTAAATGGAATGTAGTACACCTGGCTGGTGCAGCTCAGTGGACTGAGCACGGGGCTGTGAGCCAGTGTCACCGGTTTGATTCCCAGTCAGGGCGCATGGCTGGGTTGCTGGCCAGGTCCCTGGTGAGCGGTGTGCGAGAGACGACCACACATTGATGCTTCTCTCCCTCTCTTTCTCTGTCCCTTCCCCTCTCTCTAAAAATAATAAATAAATAAAATCTTTAAAAAAAGGAATGAAGTACAGCTACTCCTACAACATGGAAGAACCTTGAAAACATGTTAAGTGAAAGAAGCTAGTCACAAAAGAACATATACTGCATAACTCCATTCATGGCCAAGTCTGGGACAGGCAAATCTATAGATTCAAAAAGTAGGTGGCTGTTGCTTAGTGGTGAAGGCGGGGGGCAGCATGGGGATGACAGCTGAAGGGAAGGTCAAGGGGTTCCTCCTGAGGTGACAAACGCGTTCCAGAACGGACTGTGTAGATGGTTGTAGCATTCTGAGAATGTACCGGAAACCTCTGCATCGTACACTTTAGTGGGTGCCTGGTACAGCATGTGAATTATAGTACAATAGAGCAGTTCTTGTAGGTTTTTTCTAAAAGAACCATGAAAAGTGAGTAGGTTCTCATGGATGACAGAAGGCATGCCCCCAGTGAAAGAGCACTGAGTGCCCCGTCCAGGCTCACTGGGGGGAGACTCACACCACACCGGCCCTGGCCCTGGCCCTGGCCCTGGCCGCACGGTCCCCGCTGGGAGGGCGCCTCAGGGCAGGGGCCTGCGCAGTCCCTGCTACAAGGAAGGCACCTCTCGCAAGGTGGCTAAGTGAGTAACATTTCACACGTGTGTGGAGCTTTCCAATTTATAAAACCATCTCATAGTCATTCTTCTCGTGTGATGCAAGGAGCAGCTTCATGCGACACTCAACAGGGGGAGGAGGCAGAAGTCCCTTGTACAGATGGGAAAACAGAGGCTCAAAGAGTTAGCTGTAAAAAGAAGACGTTCCTGGCTGGTGTGGCTCAGTGGATTCAGCACCAGCCTGCAAACTGAAAGGTTGTCGGTTCGATTCCCAGGCAGGGCACATGCCTGGGTTGGGGGCCAGGTCCCCAGGTAGGGCATGCGAGAGGCAACCAATCAATATTTCTCTCACACGTCAATGTTTCTCTTCCTCTCTGTCTCCCTCCCTTCTGCTCTCTCTAAAAATAAGTAAAACATTTTAAGGAAAAAGAAAGAAAACCACCTCCACCTTACACCTGCATTGTCCCTTTGGGTTAAGTGCCTGTGTGTTTTCTCTCACAGCCCTTAACAGCAACCCTGTGAGCGACTGTATGCCGTTCCGCAGCACCGTGGACTGCGGCTCTGCGAGATGGGGAGGGCAGTCCGGGGCACACAGATGGCCCCTCCTGCACCTCATGCACACCCAGCTGGGACTTGAGGCCCGGCACCCTGCCCCTGCGTGGTGCTGGGGACTTACTCGGTCAAACATCCGGTTCAGCAGTCTTGGGACCACAGGGAAGATCGTGGGCTGGAGCGTCTTGAGGTCATCCATGAGCAGCCTGATATCTCCTTGGAAAAATCCTATCTTAGCTCCGTGGCACAGCATCACGCACTGGAGAGGCAAACACACACGGCCGGCATTTCAGCACTGGGGCGGGGTCACACAGCACAGAGACGAACAGGGCTTCCCTGTTGGCATGTCAGAGCCGTTTCTGGAGATCTTAAAGTTCCTAAACGTCGGCAGCTTAAAAAAAAACTGCTCTCACATTCTTCGGTCACTGTACCCTAGCCATCAGCCAGGGTGTGTGTTGGTTCTGGTGAGGATCACAGAGGTTCTGCTATTTTTGCTTCATGATAAATAATCTGTTGGCTGAATGACATGGTATTATATAATCCAAATATCTTTAGTCTTCCAGAAACGTTAGGTCTAATTTATTCTCAAAACAAAAACTTAGCTACTTACCCACAGTCCTAGCTTATCAAAGTCTCATTTTCTTTTCACTGGAATCTAGCTAAGCATTTCTAAAAAGCCACAGAATATGTGACACCAACGGCATCTCATACCAGCGTGGCTTGTCTCTCAGCTGTCATCTATCGCCTGACTTTTCTCCATTGGAGGCAAACCATACTGGCAAGCCCCGTGCGCCTGGCAAACAATTGGCCTCTTCTAACTTTCAAAAAGGAAGATTCAGCCCTGGCAGGGTGACACAGCTGGTGGGTGCGTCAGCCCTTACGCTCAAAGGTTGTGGGTTCGATCCCCAGATGGGCACAGACAGGAGGCAACTGACTGATGCTTCTCTCTCACATGAATGTTCCTTTCTCTCTCTTTCCCTTCCTCTTGCTCTAAAAATCAATAAACATATCCTCGAGTAAGGATTAAAAATAAACCACCAAAAAGCCCTGGCTGGCGTAGCTCAGTGGATTGAGCGCGGGCTGTGAACCAAAGTGTCACAGGTTCGATTCCCAGTCAGGCCACATGCCTGGGTTGCAGGCCACGGCCCCCAGCAACCGCACACTGATGTTTCTCTCTCTCTTTTTCCCTCCCTTCCCTCTCTAAAAATAAATAAAGAAAACCTTAAAAGAATGTTAAAAAAATAAACAAACAAAAAAGATTCAAAAGACGATGCAACGAAAGTGCACACGGCCTCAGGCCGGAAAGCGGAAACCACCGGAAAGGCGCACCAGGGTTCGCTGTTTAAAAATGAAAGCTCAGGAGGCTTTTCTCGCTGTGGCCAGCTGCCAGGCACACTTCCGAAACTACCACCAGGTACACGGGATCCATCAGCACCTCATTCGACATTGCCTGGTGAGCTCGCAAGCTCCCCTGAGGTGCGGAGGAAGCAGAAGGAACAGAGAGAAGATGGGACCTAATGATCCCCGGTCCTTAAGGGGTGAGGAAGTCCTACAGGGCAGTGGCAGCCAATCAGAGGGTGCACCCTCCGTTCCTTAATCACCTCTCTGTTGCCAGTGCCTAGCGCAGGGCATGGCATGTGGGTGGTGCTCAGTAAACATTTCTAGATGAATGAATGGTACTCGTTTTCCCTGTAAGTATACGATCCAAATTGTCCAAGAGGGGAAAAAAGTGGTTCTCGGCAAGTTTTCAGACGAGGCACACCGCTGGGTACAGGGAGCCCGGGCCAAGGTCAGCTCAAGACCATCCCGCCTTTCTAAGGTCATTTGGGATTTCGGTGAGAGCATTTGTCTTCAGCCAATGTGGGCATCGATGAGCAAAGACACTGAAAAAGAGAGGCTCCTCTTGGAGCAGAAGACTCACTGGGCTCTATCGGACGGCATTCCTAAGGTTTCTACCTTCACGGCTCATCTTCCTGAATCACGTCCACGGGCAGATCACTCGAAAGCCCGAGCTTCTAATTTTAACATGAATGATAGTTCGAGTGTCCAGACCCAGAAGACGAGTGACACTCTGGCAAATAGTGAGCCCCATTTCTGAACCGGGGCTCGGTGGGCACTGAGGACGGGGTGCCGGTGTGCACGTCAGACTTACCAGCATGAGCTGTTCAAACATGTGTGCAAGTGGTAAGAAGGAAATGTGTGTGTCACTGGCATTCACGACAATCGTTTTCTGTAAAACACAACAACTTAGAACACAAACAGGCAGGTGAGAGACACACCGTGCAATGTCTTACCTCGACAACTGTTTCAAACATATGGGCAAGAGGCAAGAAAGAGATCAGCACATCGTCTGGGGAGGGGTTGACAATGTTCTGCAAGCGAAGACACCGGCAAGGCAGAGAAGGTGTTAGGATCCCAGTAGCTTTCCGCTTTGTTTTAGAGCACACGATACCTGAACGCCGGGGGCAGACGGCCTGGGCTCGTGACCCGCCCTTATTCCTCACCGAGGAGTGAAATGCAAAGCAATGCTTTACGTACTCGAATAGGGCGGAGGTCGTTTTGAACGATGAAGTGTGTGCACTTGGCACGTTAGTCAAAAATAAGGAAAACTTTGCCCAGATTGGGATGTTCAAGTTCCGTGTGCTCTAATCATTTAGCATTTCAAAATGACAGTCCCCCACCACCCAGCAAGCTCAGTTCCACCGAGAGGGCAAAAACATGAGACCCCATTCCAGCATGAGACAGCATGTCAGGTGGTAAGGGAGAGGAGATGAGAAGCACTGGATTTCCAAGCTCCTTTCATCCACCGTGTAAGTGCATCTGGAGGATTTCAGCTGGGCCAACATCTTTGCCATAAAGGCCTCCTGTGCCCGTGAAAAACAGCCCGCTTTGTCTGGCGCACACTCTGATCTGGCACCAGGGGACCTGCTTTCCTGGAAGACACTGGCTGCAGTAGGTCTCTATCTGGGCGCAGTCTGGACATCGGGTTTGCATTTCATGGCTCTGGATGGGCTTTACTTATGGCCAAGCACGGTGAGGGTCTGCATGTTATTAACAGGAAGAGTTCTGGCCAAAATGGGGGGGCTGCCAACAGCAGCTGCTTCACACCAACCAGGAGATGAAGGCACTGCCAGTTGTTGCCTGGGGGTGCATCCCTCCTGAACCCTGCCCCCCCTCCCCAAAGCCGGGCAGTCCTTCACGATAATGTGATCATCGGCGAGAGCCCCCGGCCTGAGCAAACGCAGGAACCCCAGAAGCACCGGATGTAGCCCGAACACACCATGATCCGGGGTTAATTGCATGCAAGTATGACCTGCATTCCAACTAGTACGTCTCGTCTCTGTGGCAAGTGTCATAGAATGCGAGATCAGACTTGATAATATCTACGGTTTTCAATGTTCTGACTTAGCATAACAAATAATATGCACTGGCATGATTAGAAATTTTACAAAGTTGCGAATGCGTCTGGTAATATAATGTTTTAAACAAAGTTCTAGAATCGTTTGCCTCAATGAGCTACTGATGCATTTTTAGTTGTCTTTGAAAGCCAATTGGAAAATTAAAATTTTCCTTTGGTGAGGTACTAACTGTTGGCTTGCATTTGGCAAGGATATGCCCAGAGAGGTACTGGGACTCAGAGAGTGGGAGTGGGAGTGGGAGTGGGAGAGGGAGTGGGAGTGAGACAGCCCGTTTGCAGCCCCCAGACAGGCCCGCTCTCCAAGCTCAGGAAGCACAGGCTCCCACCACAGACAGAACCCGCCCAGAGACAGAGGTAGCCAATCACACGACACGTGCGAAGGCTCTGGGAGAAGGCATTATGCTGTTCAGTGCTAGCTCCCTACAAAGCAAGTTTGAAACATACCCTCGGTGTCGGGGACTGCATCGTGTCACCCCCGCCCTTCCAAATCCACATGCGGAAGCTCTAATGCAGCATGGCTACATTTGGAGACAGGCCTTCTGGGAGGTAACTGAGGTTAAGTGAGGTCATGAGGGTGGGGCCCTGATCCAAAACCACTGGTGTCCTTGCAAGAAGAGGGGGTGCAGGAAACCTCCCTCCTGCTCCTCATGCACGGGAGGAGAGGCCCGGCAGGGCACGGCGAGAAGGGGGCCGTCCCTGAGCCAGGGAGAGAGCCCTCACCGGAAACTGAGTTTGTGGGCACCCTGACCATGGGCTTCTAGCCGCCAGAGCTCTGAGAAAATCACGTCTGTCGTTTAAGCCACTCAGTCTGTGCTCTTTGGCCACGGCAGCCCAGGCAGACTAGGACACCTGGGTAAGCAACTGAGGTCCCAGGCTTTTGGTCCTTCTCATGAAATGGAAGTCAAACCTACCGTAATAAATAATAATTCAAAAACCCTCAGCAGCATTTAGCATTTCCTTGTCAACGTAAAGAAATTGTTTTTCCCACGCAGGAAGAGTAGGGAAAAGCGCAAGAGGGTCAGTTCTTGTCTGTCCTCTCCTGCTGGAAGTTGTAATACAGTCTAGCTGCTGATGCTCCGGACGATCAGAGCTGGGGGGGGCTAAAGAGAGGGGGCTGGAGAGTGGGCCCGCAGTGGAAGTCAGGGGGGTGAGGGGCACGAAGGGTCAGGCCGTCCCTACAACTCAGGTAGCCCACGCGAGGCGTGGGGGCACTGCCTTTACCACGTTCGTTCTCGAGGCCTAGTGCCGACCGACCAACACGCGTGAAGAAAGAGGGCGCCGTCCCCACCGTTTACCTCTGTCATTTTCACAAAAGCCGAAGAGTCGCTCACTATGTTCCGGTGGGTGAGCATGGCTCCTTTGGGGTTGCCTGAGGGACACAGCGAGCAGAGCGGAGTCAGAGCACAGCAGCGCCGTCCCCGTCCCCGGGGGACAGGCAGGCAGGAGGCCCCGGGCCCTGGACGCCGGAGGGGCCCCACAGGCCTGCCGCGGTCGACACGCCCAGGAAGCCGAGTGCTGGGTGCCACTAAGTTCCTGAGTGATCTGCCATCCTCTCAGGGCAACCTAGTGTCTTCGACACTCTTTATTAACTCGGGCACGCTTCAGAGGGTGTGTGGCAATAAGAGAAGCAAACCAGGAGTTTTCTTGTATTTCTGTGAATCACTGATACAGTTTGCCTTGGGAAGATGAATTAAGTGTCGCCCCCAATAAACGTTTGTGGAAATGTGTGGCACGCTCAGGCTCTCGGCGTGTCTTACGGAGGGACAAGAAGACAATGCCTGGACCACTTGTGTCTCTTCCGCCTGCAGTTCGTCTACGCTTCAAGGAAGTCATCCCAAAACGGGGGCGGGAGGAAGCGCCTCCGGATGCCACTCAGAAGCAACCTGGTGGCGAAACTCACCTGTAGTCCCGCTTGTGAAACAGATCACTGCAAGATCTTCGGGCGCCGGAGGCTGCAGCACGTTAGAAAAAGGAAGAAGCAGGTGGAGGAAGTCAGAATAGAAGACCCAGACAGACTTCCACTCGTCTCCGAGACGACTACACATGCAGGCGGGGGAGGGTCTGACACAGCGCCTTACCTTGGGCTTCCTTCTGTTGGCTCTTCCCAGGTCCTGAATTAGAAGAGAGAGAAAAAAAATCTTAAATGGGAACATTTTCTAAATGGAAAGAATAAGGTCACACCGAGACACGTCGAGCTGATTCTACTGTGGGATTTGCTGACAGCCGGCTCGAGGACAGAATGTGTTTCCAATCCAATAAGCTCGGGCAACGTAAATGGACCGGGGCCAAAAACCCGGCCCGCTGCCCTGAGCAGCACTTTGTCAGCTATCTCTCCGCTTACACAGACCACAGAACTGGTACGAGGACTGGCCTTTGAAACAGGATTTACTCAAAAGACAGGAACCAAAGTCTCTTACGATGCATTTTTTGTCCCCACCCCCACTTCCTAGTCTGGCCTTTCACAAAATCCAGCTCTTAAAGGACCCCCGAGGCCCAGCACGTCCCCAGGTCGGAGCAGAGCCGGACACGGGATCGCCCGGCTCGGTGTAGCTGACGTCTTCCATCCAGAGAGAAAAAGCAGCCTGTGCAAGATTTCACGCCGGCCACGCTGTCCTCACGTGGAGCAGAGGACGGGCTGGGAACCTCCAGCACAAAACAGGCTGGGAGGAGGCTCCAAGGCCACTCCTGACGGGACGTGAAGGGGAAGAAGCACAGTGGGGCCGTTCTGCGGGCACAGCAGTGCCCAACATGACAGCTCGCTACCAAGAGCTCACGCGACGCCATTCAGTTTACTGCAGGAGGCAGCCTCTGTGGCAACTGGAATCTATTCATTCTTAAAGTGAGCTATTTATATTCTTTTCCTATTAAAATTGAACAGCTCAAGGGAGCACATGGAGTGCGCATGCCTAGAATTAAGTAAAAATTAGATGGGTGTGCTCAAGGCTCAGTGAGTCTCTGTCCAGCACAGAATTTTAAACAGTCTTTAATCTTAATTACATTTTAAGTTTATACACAACCAGATCCCTGATTAAAAAACAGGAATACGAATGTCCAAATTAAAGCCAACTAAGAGCTAAAGCAAGGAGAATTCCACCAGTTTTTTTTTTCAAAATAAGCCTTATCAGATCTAAATTCCCACTCATCTCTTCAAAATTCTTACATAACCTCTTGAGATTTTTCAATTCTTCAAAAATTGATAATAGTCCTGACTGGCGTAGCTCAGTGGATTGAGCACGGGCTGCGAACCAAAGTGTCGCAGGTTCGATTCCCAGTCAGGGTACATGCCTGGGTTGCAGGTCACGACCCCCAGCAACTGCACATTGATGTTTCTCTCCCTCTCTCTCTCTCTCTCTCTCTCTCTGTCTCTCTATCTCCCTTCCTTCCCTCTCTAAAAATAAATAAAATCTTAAACAATATATGTATTTTAAAAAGTGGATAATAAATAAAACAATAGTGACATGCAATTTACCTTTGCATCTATGGGGAACAACGTTCACCCAGCTAGCGCCCTGTTGGCCGTGGCAGTTTCACTGCCTGAAGCCTGCCTCCTGTCATCCTTTGGAAAGACTGGGGCGACCGTAACGAGCTGCCATCTTTAGGTTTCAGACGCCAAGGAGAGAAGAACCGTAATCAGAGGAAACTGAGTCCTAGTTCACGATCAGCAGGCTGCAGCACAGGAGGGCCATAAAATCTGCAGCCCCCTGGGACGTGTCAATGGAAGACGGACTGACGGGTGAAGAGGGGGGTGCGGTGGGGGGCTAATGTGTGATCGAGCAAATGCATTCAAGTGTCAGTCGCAGACGCTGGGTGGGTGCGTGGCGGTCTACTGAACTATTCTTTCAACTCGTTTTCCTGTTTTAAATTTTTTATAATAAAGTATTAGGGAAAATGCAAAACTTCCAAATACTAATGTTTACTTTTGTGGTCCCATATAGATATATAGAAATATAAAGTTGATCACAAGATCAACCATAATGCCAATTTTAAATAAGTTTGTGTGGTGACAGATGACCACAATTTAAGCTATAATAATGTTCAATCACTACACTGTATGCCTGAATCTAGTAAAATACGATATTGTATACTGACTATGCTTAAACTCAAAAAAGATAAGGCAAGTTAACATTAAAACCAACAGAGATGTGAGGTATCAACTAGAAATATACTTAACAATTTTTACAATAAACACAAGCTTTTACAAGGCCAAAAAATTCACTTCTTAAAACCTTAATCTTTTGCTTACAAATTTTTTAAAAACAAAATACGAATCATATTACACAGGTAAATATAAAGCAATGTCTTTTATAAACAAAGATTTTAATATAAAGTTTATATTATAATCTTCATTCATTCATCTAAATGTTTTAATCTTAAAATTACTCCTTTATCATATTGTAGTCAAATAAGACAGAAAAAGTCCTGTGTGTTTGTGTTGGGGAGTGGTTGGGGAGAAGGAGTAAAGATGGGGGAAGAAGCGATTATATTACTGTCAGAGGGGATTAAAGTAAAAAAACAGAAACTAAAAACCCAGTTTAGCAATACAGCACACCTACCAGCTCTTGCGGACTCATGCTCCGTGCTTCCATGTCTACGGGTGTGTGCACGTGTGTGAGAGCGTGTACATGTGTGGATGTGCCTATGTGAGAGTGTGCATGTGTGTGAGAGCATGTGTGTGAAAGTGTGTACATGTGTGCGCCTGTATGAGAAAGCATGTGTGTGACAGTATGTGCCTGTGGGGGGAACATGTGTGTGAAATATGTACCTGTGAGTGTGAGCCTGTGTGAGAGAGCATGTGTATGAAAGTGTGTACGTGTGTATGCCTGTATGAGAGCATGTGTGTGAAAGTGTGTGCAAGTGTGTATGTGAGGCAGAAGGCTCTGTTACAACTTCTAAGTTCCCCAGAAAAGGCTTTATAAATCCTCCTTTATAGCCTCGAATTCGTTATAGAAAATGAGTTTTGAACTCCTATTTGTCACTGTCCCAGGAAAACGCAGGACGTTTTCAGAAAGAACTGCTGAGCTCCGGAGCCTGTTCCTCCTGCGGCCTGTGCGCCCGAGACCCTCCTCCCGCAGCTGCTCGGGACTGAGCTCTAACCCAAGGCCAATGCGCAAATCAGCTTCTTCCAGGAGCTGATGTCAAACAACCAGTTCAAAGGGGAGCCACGCTCGTTACCTTTCAAGGTGAGCTGAACGTGAATCCGGAGAGGTTTAATATGGAAACAAACCAAATCAAACATCTCCACGAGAAATCTACCAGGCCTCCACAGAAGCAATTTGGGGGGATGGAAATAAGGAGGCCTAAGTCCATACCTGGCTGCACTGTAGAGACCAATCAGTGAGTGAAGAAACACCAACTTAACTTAGATCTCCCCCTGAATCTGGAGGTCACACGCCCGGCTTGTCGGGGCTCCAGAACAAGTAGGTGAGCACTGCACCTCGCTTTAGGAAAGGGCTTTCTGCAGGGTGCGCGGCACTAACTGGGTGCGTGTGGAGTTCCCCCCTGTGCGAGACAGCAGTGCCCGCTCCAGATCTTTTACGGGCTTTACGGGTGGAGAGGCAGCCAGCCAGCCAGCCAGCCAGCCTCTCGCGGAGGCCATTCAGCTACAGCGGCGGCCGCACCGCGGGAGCCCGGCGGCAGCACTCACCTCCATGGCCTTCATGCTGATGATCTCCACCCCGCACTTCTTGCCCCGCTCCACCAGGCTGCTGCCATAGGAGTCCATGACAACTATGATCTTAAGGCCTGGGGTTAACTTATTTTCTATGCCTTCTAGCAACAGGTTGGCCTTCTCTGGCTTGTCAACAAACACCACAGACAGTTCAGCTGGAAAAAAAGAGCCACAATGAGCGGTACGCTCAGGAATATCAAAAGCTTGACTGTATAATTTTTTCATTTTAAGGTTATTTTAAGTACTATGTTTTTAAAATATAGGAAGGTAGATGGACATTTGAATACAAACTCCCTATCGAACCCAGTACCGGCACACGCGCATCACTGAATCCGACCGGCAGCGGGGCCGGTGTCCACGCAAAGACCACACACGTACCTTTGTTGACTATGTAGGTGATGGCTTCGGTTCCGAGGGTGTCATAGAGAGGCACGATCACCATCGAGTACGCAAAGCATCCCTGCTCAATGATCACCCACTAGACGGACGGTAAGGGTGGGGAGAGAAAGCCAAACGTCAGCGCGGAACCAGGCCACGGAGACCAGCGCTCTGGATTTGAGGCGGGAACACCAGGCATCGCTGCCTCCCTGCCTGAACAAACATCAACCACTATACGCCAGGCGCCGGGAGGGATTCACAATGAGGACAGAATACTAGCCCCCTCCTTGAGAGGAAAGGGCCATCTTTGTGGGGGGTAGCTGAGCTGCCTCCTGTGAGAGCAGCACAGTTTGGATGGGTGAGAGAAAGGCAAGGAGACCCCCAGAGTGGGGACTGCGGAATTAGAAGCAGGGAGGAGGTCGGCGAGCAACTGGCTGGCCTGGAGGTCCCCGCAGGGAGTGGAGAAACGGAGGCCGGCAGTGGGCGGGGGCAAGCCCTGGGCTCTGGGGGAGGCTGACCCTGGTCCCCGGGCAGTGCACAGCCACGGGGGGGTTTCTCGGCAAAATGGCGGCCGTGGGTCTGAGGAAGACCCACCTGGCTGCAGTGCGCACGAGGGCCTGGGGTGGGGGAAGCGGGCACACTGCCTAACAGGAACTGGTTAGGTGCCATCTCCCCAGAAAAGGCATGATGGAAAGTGACGTAGGAGCTGGTCGCCTGGCCTCCAAACCCAGCAGCCACATGGAAACGCACCCGCCTACAAGGCAAATGTGGCAGGACCCTCAGGGCCCCCATCCTGTCCGGCACGGTCGGGGGCAGGGTGGCCGCACGAAGGGCGTGCACGCTCACTTGGCCCGCAGCTGTTTTCTCTCCTCTTTTCCCTCTTAGGCCCAACTTCTAGCCACCAGCAGGGAGGTACGACCCAAGCCCCTCGGCAGGCACAGCGGCACAGGTGGTCCTCTCTTCCCGCCCCTCCCCCTGCGACTCCCAGTTCTCCCATGTTCCAGTGCGTCCTTCCCCAGCACGAACATGCTGCTTGATGAGAACATCCCTTCGGTTTCCATCAACTCTCCACTTGGCTGCCACCTCTAGAAAGTCCTCCTTGACTGAGCTCCCCTACTCCCCCCCGTCCTCTGTCCACACTCGGCATGTTACAGAGAAAGCAGCAGCTTCGGGGGCTGCCTCTGCTTACGCTGTACCTCCCGGGGAAGATCCAAGTCACTGCTGTGCTTTGGTGCCTCGCCAGCGCCTGGCATATAGTAGGTGCTCGATAAACCCGTGCTGCACTGACTCATGAATGTAGGGAGAAAACCACCTCTTAAAGGGATGTGTGTCCTAGTTGTGGAGTCATTATAGCGTTTCCCTAAAACGAAAATGCTAGGTGTGTTTATTTGAATAGGTTTCTCTTCAAATGAAAGAAATTAAGTTCCATGAGCCTAGAAGTGACCCAGCTGTGGGAAATAATGTTTTCCCCTTAGCGGGACATAAAATACTAAGAAATCGTCCTAATTTATAAAATAGGGAGTAGCACGTGGACTGAGCCGACACACCTTCTGGACACAAGTGGGTCTAAGAATCAATTCCGTTTCCTCGAGCCAGGTGCTTGGACTCTCCCAGGCCAGCTGTGCTGTCCATTTGTTCGCCAACACCCGGGGCAATGCCTCGGGGAGAGTATGTAAACGTGCATCACACCAGGGCGCAGAGAGGCACCACGCCCCGACCCCAGGCTGAACGACAGCCTGCGAGGCCAAATGAAGGCCGGGCCGAGGGGAGGCACTGTCTTGGTTGTCCACGGTATTTAAACCTCTGCAACCTGAGCAGAGGGAAAAACTAAGCCTTGCAGAAAGAAAATATGAGTTTGTGGCTGAAAAAACTGTATCCCAGTTTCTTTGTAACTCATGAACACTATTTTTCTAATGACAGGAGACTTCTTTGTTAGTTACCTGTTGCAAAGATTTTGTCTGGGAACCTGGTTTAACAAAACCAAATCAACCCTTTTTAAGAAGTGATGGCTCTTCCGCCCAGAGGCGACGCAGGCCCCGGCTTGGGCTTTCACACGGGCGGCTTTCTAGGGTGTGACCCAAAGCCGCGTTCTGGGCAGAAATCAGACCGCAGATCTGGTGTCGGGCGGGGGAAGGCGTGAACCCCGGAGGACTCTTCTGAGGACCCTCAAAGCCACTCGCGGTCGGAGGAGGGCGTTACCTCGGGTCTGTTCTGAGAGAAGATGCCGATGAACTGGTCGGGGGCGGCCTTGAAGCCCTTCTGGATCAGCGCCGAGCCCACGCACTCTGACAGGTCCTCCACCTACGGAGAGGGGAACCCGGAGGGCGTCAGGCCCGACTCACGGCCAAAACTAAGGGTGTGGCAGCCAGAGAAGAGCGCGCCCAGAGAGTGGGGAGGGGGGAAGGGGGGGAGGGGCGAACCGGAATCCTTCAGCCACACTTTTCTGAACCACCTGAGGCTTTCTTCACCAGAACCCACGCCCGAGAGGATTGACCGCGGGCCCTGCTGCAAGGCATGGCTCAGCCCAGGGGTGACCACGTGCCGGGGTTTCTCACCCCATTCTGCTTCGCACTTTGGTTTCTCAAAATCTCATAAAGGCATAAGACAAATCCTGGGACTCGGAAAAGACATTTTTTTTTGTATTTTTTAAAGACCAGCAAAGCAGGCAAAACTTGTCATTTGGTATGAACACAGAAACAGCACAATTTGGGGAGATCTTAAAAAAAAGAGAAACAAGTCTTATATCGGGCTGTCCACTTCCATTCTTGAGAACTTATTCTTAGGAAATAGTTCAATCTTAAAAGGAGGTTTAAAAAATGTGTAAAAAGGTATATAGAGCAAAATTACCTAAAGTCACAAACCTCTAGGGGACAAGAGACCAAAGGCTGGGTGGCTCACTGCATGGTGGCAGATCTCTGGGAAAATGCCACACGGCCAGAAAACATTACAGTCATGAAAACCATACCAAACTTAGACTATTTGTAACAATTTAAGTGAAAAATAAATACAGAAATGCATAATAAAATTAGACAGGAATATATACTTGACTCCATGTTCTCCCCATTGCTACCCCAAATTAACCAAAAAAAAAAAAAAGCTTTTTAAATCTTAACATTTGGAATTCTTTTCTTCATTCTCAGTTGGTGGATTCTCAAGAGCACTTTGGATTCACGCCCACACACCCATGGAAGATGAAGCAACGCCTCTTTGTGCCGGAACCTGGTTGGTTCTGGCACATGGGGCCACCGTGGCTCTGCCCATGGAGTGAGCGCTGGCCCTGGAGAGTGACAGGGAGCGGCACCGGCAGGCTCATCGCTGCCTCACCCTGCGGCTGTTTCACCACCGTCACTGGCGGCACCCGGGGGACAGGCACCTGTGGCACCCCGCAGTGCTTGCAGAGCTCAGTGGGATGACACTCGAGCGTCTGTGCCCCTGGGAAGAGGCTCCGCACCTTTCTTCAAAAGGGGGTGCCGGCCCCCAGCCCGGCGGAATCATGGGGGTAATTGTGAAAAAAGTGACATAAACACACAAACCCAAAGCTGGCTCCAGGCTGAGCCAGTTCTCACGTCCACCACCCTCACTCAAACGCACACGGATGCACACCTGCAGGGACCCCGTGACTGTCAATCCTCCAGCCGACAGAGAGCGGGAGGAACGTGGGGACGCACTGCCGCAGGAGACGCACCTGAGCTGCTGGGAACCCTAAGACCCCCATGCCATGCCATGGGTGCGGGGCGCACACACACACACACACACACACACTCACTCAGCCCGTATCTGTGCCACATGCAGAAATGAGGGGTTTGGAAACCACTATTCGAACACCGTAACTGGGATTTGTTATGGCAAAATAAAAACAGTGAAACCCACCCCGTCACCTGAACTACAGCTTGTCACTCCCGCAAGCAAGGCGAGCCACAGGCCTTGCCTCTGGGCCCTCTCTCAAGAGCGACCCCAGCGAAGCCTCCTGCGCCTGGCTGACCCCCCACAGAGGGAAGGGAAGACGAGGTGCATGTCGACCTAGGGAGGACGACATGGAGCTGGACTCCCGAGCCGGCTCCGTGGCCCCTCGTGACGACTCCATCACACACACACCCTGGAACACACCGGCTCCCGACCCCATGTCCACACAAAGCATGGAAGGAGGAAGTTCCCTGAGCTCCCTGCACCCCGGGGTGACCCGCCCAGAGCCTGGCCATTTCCTGGACAGCTGCGCGGAGACAAAGGAGGTGGAGCTGCACCCCCAGCTGCACCCCCAGCTACGCTGCTGCTCCGCAGGCACCACTCAGACTGAGGAGCGGCACAGGCACATGGAGTTGTTGTACTGGGGGGCTGGGGCGGGGGGGGGTGCAGAATAAAAGCAAACAGCAACGCCTTCCTGCTCTGCTACCCGCCACTCACAAACCACTATTTCAACAGCTGTGGCTGCGGACGAGCTGGGACTGCAGAGTGACAGGAGTCAGACACCAGATCCCAGCTTCCCTGGTGTCGTCTCTGGACCGCTCTGAGCACCCGTGCTGCTGTCGATGGCTGCCTGGGGTTCAATGTCACACAGTCCCCAGCTGGTTGACCCACCGAAGAGCCCTAGGCCAGATGGCTCGGGCCACACCGCTGGTCCTGGTCCGCACTAACTAGCTGTGACCGTGGGCATGCCCCATGCCTTCCTGGGACCTGTTTTCCTCATCTGTAAAACGAGAGGGTCGCCCTATGCTGGGCTTCTCGATTTTCCTCAATCTCTCCCTCCAGAGAGGAGTACCTATCCCTCCATGGGGCTGGGAAGAGAGCCGCCTGCATCAGGCGCATTTCTAGAATTTCATCCTCAAAATTATACTCCGCTCCACCGTGCATCCACATTAGTTCCAAAACAGGGTGCTTCGGGCCACCAGCCGAGTCACGTCTCTGGGTTCCCCAGGCTTTGTGTCGCACCGTATGCATCCTCAGGCTCAGGGCGCGCCAGGCACACCCACCCGCACGGACCCTCCGGCCCCAGCACTCTGGGGCTGTGAGAGCTGACAAACCAAAACACTACAGCGAGGCGTCCACAGAGCCGGAAAACTCACCTGCTTGTACGAGAGCCATTCGTAGGGCTGGTCTGGTTTGCGAGAGCCTAAGCAAGGGCCGTTGTCTGAAACAGGGAGAAACGGAGAGTGGGCATGACACGCGTGCACATCTCGGTTCGCACCCCACCTCCTCTGCGCGGCGTGGGTGCCCCAGGCTTCAGATCGGAGGTGACGCCCCCTGGGCTTTAGTTCCGCTTTCTGCTTGGTTATTTATTTCTATTTTGTTTCTTAAATGGGGCAGCAGAGGGGGAACACGGGAGGAGGCAGATGCGAAGGTGAGGAACCATCGGAGCCTGCTGTGGTTCCAGCTCGGGTACCCGACACGCAGAGAGAAAACCCGCATTCACTCCCCGCACCGAAGGCTGGCACAGGGATAAATACAACCGTTTACACTTGGGATCGTGCGGATTCCTTTCTACAAATCAACCCCAAGAGACCCTTGTGCGCGGTTTTCGGCTGTTGAAGGGAACATCTATGTGCACCTGGAACAAAGCGGCCACATGCGGACGGTCACAGCTGCCCACCAGCAGGAACGTTCCCTGACCAGAAACACGGGCTCCCCCCGCAGCGCTGGGTCCCTCGGGGCCTCCCTGCCCCTCCCCCCGGGGGGGGGCATCTGCAGCCGGACGGTCTGCCGCACCCCGGCTGACGGAGGCACGCCCACGTCCGTGTGGAGACCATAGCACTCCTGGCTTCGTTCTCGGACCAAGTGCAGCTGAGGGGCTCAGGTGCAGGCTGGGGGCCTGCGGAAGGGGGCGGACGGGCAGAGCGCGGCCCCACCTGGGGCCCTGGCAGGCCTGGGCCCGAGACAGAGTCACCCCGTCCAGGGATGGGGGTGCGAATGCGGGCTGCCGAGCCAGCGGTGAGGCCCTGGGCGGCCAGGCCCGCCCCCGCACACCCTCTCCCCGATGCTCGGGCAGTGTGACGGAGCCCAAGAGAGCTCCGTGGGGCCTTGTTCTTGGAGCCTCATCACCTCACAGGGACGGCAGGCAAGACCAGGCTGCCAGGGTCACGGCCTGGGGGTGCGACGGACAGCACGGTGACCACCGTCACCCAGCGTGTGCCGCACACTCGAAACTGCAGAGGGGGCAGTTCTGAGAAGTCCTCATTGCAAGGAAACAAGACCTGCAGCTGTGCGTGGCAACGCCTGTCAGCCAGACTCCTTGCGGCAGTGGCCACCCTGCAGTGTGCCTGAAACTAACGTAACGCCGGATGTCATTTTTATCTCGAAAGCCAAAACCGAACAAAAACAAAACCCAGGGCAGATACGACAAAAGACATCGGCCGTCTGAAATAACATGACTCTATTTCTCAAGAGAAGGAGCTGGCGACCTGTAGCCAGAGGCCACGGCAGGCCCGCCGCCTGCGTCTGTAAACACGGTTTGTTTGGGAGGCGGCCTCGCCCCCTCACGGACACGTTATCTAAGACCACAGCTGCGGCGTGCGCCAGAGCCCGAAAGGCCGACGACAGTCACTGCCTGGCCCTTTACAGAAAAGGTTTGCGCACTCTAGCTCTAGAACTAGAGTGCAGTTAGCCCCAGGCTCAGCCGGGGAACCATGAATACACACTCCACCCAGGCCCTGCTGACGACCTTCCGGAGACAGCTGGGCAGGAGGGGCCTGGGCCCAGTGTCCCCCTGGAGCTCCCACAGGGACACCGCGGTGCAGCCAGGACGCCAGCACACGGGGAGACCAGCCTCCCCGGCGGCTTCCCAGGCCCACTTTAAAGTGGGAAAGGTTTAAAAACTCCAGGCCGGCCTCTCCCACATTCAACAAGCCCGAACTACCTCATCTAGGTGCTGGCTTCTGCGCTCCCATGAAAGTGTAATCTTATGGTAGCCTAGGAAAACGAAAGCTTAGCTAAAAAGTTCCTCTGGGGGAAAAAAGAACAAAATAACCCGCAAAGCAGCTCCCTTCAATCAGGATCGATGAAAATAACTGAACCTATTTTCCTTTATCTTCTCTGAAACACTCACGTAAGTCCTTCATTCTCCAAGCAGATAAAGTGGCCCCCACAGTTACGAGACTTGTCTCAACACCAGGGGACACTCAGAGGCGCACTGTTGAGTCGCCGTACTCCTGGGTGAGTCCCATCCTGTGCTGACAGTGGAAGACAGAAACGCACGCACATTTATAGACGTTCACACTTGGTGGTGAAGAACACACACACGCACACACACGCATGTAGACGTTTCACGGGCCCTTCGCTGGGCTGGTCCACCTGGTGTTTATGCTCACAGACAAACGTGGGCCCTGACACTAACCCTGTAGAAACTCAGAAACTCAACAATCTACAGGCGGGTTGCTTTCCCTTTACCGAGGGGCTTCATGAATCTCCCACGGGGTCCTGGGGCAGGCGTGCCGGGGCAGGCGTGCTGAACCGGGACGCCGGCTTTGCCGGGACCAGACAAGTGGTGAAAGTGGCAAGCACCACTTGAGCACACATCACACGCGACATACTGTGGGGGACAGGGAGCAACAGCAGTCCAGGGCCCGTGGGGAGATTCCAGTCTAGTGGCAAAAATAAAGCTAACCGCCAAAAGATTTAAGTAACAAAGCACAGACCCCAAGAGGGAGTCCGGGGGGAAGAGAGGAAGAGGGAGCACGCAGAAATAGGGAGACTAGAACAGAGAGAGAGGTGGGGAGACCAGAGGGGATCCTCCCTTTCGCTGAGGGTCATGAATGAAGCGCCTACTGTGTGGCAGTGGGCTGTGCCGGCGCTGAGAGAAGAGATGGCGGCCCTGTTCAAGCAGCAGCCGCTGAGGGACAGAAGCCCAGGCAACCGCTTCTGTCTGCCGGAGGGGCTCTTACAGAACCAGGCTCGGATGCGGGCGGTGAGGGGGACACCCCGCTTAAAGGAAGGGGACGAGACCTGACGGACCAGGAAGGTCTCATGGACAAGGCGAAAGGCAACCTGAGTGTTACAGGGTCAGGAGAACCATATCAAGCCCCCTGCGCTGGGGGAGGAGAGAGGGGGCGTCATGACCTTGGGGGAGGGGGAAGGGCACAGAGGTGTGGGGTCACGGTCGCAGGAGCAGAGGTGGTCGTGGCTCCGCAGGACGTCCTGTGTGGCTGGGGATGGGAAGACAGAGGGGCTGGGAAGGAAGGTGGGTGCTGGGGGCCGCGGGTCTCTGCTGCCACCGTCAGGGATTAAGCGAAGTCCCGTTCCCAACGTGTCGCTTCGCTGACGGAACACGGTTTCCTTGGGGTGTCAGCGTGTATTTCTTAAAATATGAGCCTCCCGATCAATAAGTTTGAAAAGTACTGGACCCGGCCCAATCACGGAGGTCTCTTGACTGCGGCAAAGGTCTGCCCACATGCGCGAGTGTGTGTGAGACTCTCCGTGACACACACGACGTGACGGACACACATTTGACTGTGGAACCCACTCTGTCGCCGCAGCCCACGTCTAGAGGGGCCAGGGGCTCCGGGTCTCACTCTGCAGAAGCTACGGGAGGAGACAGGGAGGCTTGAGTGATACTAAGTAGGCGGAAGACGTAAGCAGGGGCCGCTCATACGCAGTGATTTCCATCCAGGAGGGCCACTCCTTCTGGACGGAAGCCACTGAGCGTCAGCCACAGGGACCGCGCACGATGCTCACTTGACACGTGTATGCCCCTCTGGAAGCCCTCGTACAAGGTTCTGACGTCGTCATAGAAACACGCCAAGGGCTCGTCGCTGTCGAGCAGCGGGGACCTGCGAGCACCATTGCTGCCCTGCGGAAAGAGACAGGCAGAGGAGCCATTAGGGGGAAGCGCTGACCGTGCAAAGCCCGCCGTGCCCGCCCCTGACCCCCCCGCCCAGGTCATGGGGCGGCCGCCCAGTGAGTGTTTGCAGAAGGAGCCGAAGGGCAGGGTGTGTCGCCGAGGACCGGTTTTGTGTCGGCTCGTGGAAACACACACCATTCAGTTTCACTTCCTTAACCCCATCTATGTTCTTCAGTCTAGTTTACTAGAGTTGGCCAGGTTCCTTTTGAGATTATTTGCACTGTTTTCTCTTTGCCAATGGCACTATGACGCGTTAGGGACTTCGGTTCCTCACAGAGCGTCTCACAGTCACGATCAGGACGTGGGGCGAGCAGACCGTCTGTGCCCGTGAGACGTCTGTGCCCGTGAGACGGGCAGCACCTGCAGGCATGCAGACCTGGCAGGGCGGCGCGCCCTTCTCTCCGCTGTCTGCACCTGCTGGCCGGGGGCACACCTGCTCTGTCCCAGGGCTCCTGACCAGACGGCCGGCCGCGGGAGGGGTAGCTGTTCTCACCCTGAGAGCTGCTGCACCCTCGGGGGCTGCAGACGCACGGCAAGGCGCCCAGGGGCCCACGGGAACGCCAGGCATTCTTTAGAGACCGAGGAACAGAAGTTCAGCTACTACGGTGCCAGAGCCTACAATTCCTGTGGGGTTTGTTGTTTCCGTTCTGTTTTGTTTTTTAATTTCAGAGAAGGGGCTTCACATTTGCAACGGTCAGGAACCACTTTCTTGGGGAAATTAGACTCTGACAAAAGACGTCTGGTACCACGAGGAAAGACCATTCGGAAGTCGGGGAGGTGGTTTCTGGCTTGAGGTCTGAAGAGAGGGGGCAGGAAAGCCTCCTGGAGGAGGAGGCAAAGGGCTGGGTGTCCCAGAGCTGCCGGGCTGTGCGGCAGGGCTGGCGGGGACCGGGGCTGCCGCGGGGGAGGAGCCCCGGGGAGACCCTTCCTGTGGTGAATACCGCCGGCGTGTTCGGCTGGATTCCTTTCCTTCTTGATTGTAATTAGAGTTCCTCACTCCTCCTCCCACCTGCTCTCGCTCCTCCCCTCCGAGTTCTCATTTATACAGTGAGCGTTTTTTAATGACACAGAAGTGTATCAAAGAAAACCACGACCAGCCCCTGCCACCAGCTTGGCGAGGCCCTTCCAGGCCGTTTTCTATGCGGATACATGTACATACATCTTCCAGGATCCACTAGGCGCTGCCTATGTGTGTTCAACTCTTGATCTGAAACTGCTAATGATTTTCTGGAGCAAATATCACCCAATAATATATTTTAGTCTTCACACAGTCTTCTCTATCTTGGCAGAAACTTTCTAATACCTGTAGCTATAATATAATGATTCAAATATAATCATTAAATACCCCGTGCTGCTTTAGAAAACAAAGAAGTTATTCTTTGTGTACGTAAAGATGGAAATAGAATCCTGCATCATTGGTACTGAATCTCCGAGTCTATTTTCTCTTCTGCAAAACGAGGATGCCATGTGTCCCCGTCTGGGGTTATTTTTAGTTAAATGAACTCCCCTGTAAAGTATGAATATGTAGAATATTACTGAGACACCCTCTGAGGTGCCCTAACTGCAATCCCAGCCCTTCTTAGCCAGTATCTGTACTACAAAAACTACTCAGGTTAAAATTCAGAAGCAATTGTGCAACTTCATAGTAAGACTCAGAAACCTCTTCATGCCAGGAAGCCACCCAGAGACCCACGGGTAAGCAGGAAGGGAAAGGGGCGGAGGGTAAAGGGCGGAGAATGGGAAGAAGGAAAAGGCTAAGAAAAGTAAGAGGTGTGCCTGTGAAGGGGAGCCAGCGGCCCCTCTGCCTGGGGGCGCGGGCAGCCTGGCGGTCCACAGGGGCTCCCCCTGATCCTCTGCTCGGCACCTTCTCTGCAAAAGCAATGCTGCCCTCCCCAAGGCCCCTGCTGAGCCACGCCCTCAGCTGTCACCTGGGAAGATGGGACTCAGGGGATGAGACCCAGAGCTCGCTCTGAAGGAGCCGAACGTGGCCAGAAGCGGAGCGCAGGGAGGAAGTTGGAGTGAGCAAATGTATGGGGCACGGATCGCCCCCCAGCCGAGCCCCTCACAGGAGGGTCGGGGCACACCTGGCCCTGCCGAGGAAGCCAACTCCTCAACCCCTCGCCAGACCCGCTGCGTCAGACCCTCTGCGGGTGTGACCCAGCAGAGTGTGCTCCAGCAAGAAGCCCACCTGGGGTGTGGGTGGTGTGCAGAGCAGGATGGCGGGGCAGAGGTGGGGGCACCGCCTCGCGGGACCCGGTCTAGGGCAGAGGCCAGCGGGAGTGGGGAGGACGTGGCACTGGACGCACAGAGCCCGGATGAAGCGGATTTGGCGAGTGACCGTGTGGAGGAGAGAAGAAGGGGAGAGCTGGAGCACCGAGAAGATGGCAGTCCCCCTTTACTGGAAACAGAGGGCTGGGGGTGGGGGTGGTTTGGGAAAAGAGATCAAGCTTAGCCCTGGACATATGGTGACCCTGTCCCTGTCTCTGGACATATGGACAGGAGGTCAACTTCCCAATGCCCATTTTGGGGATCACTGCTGTAGAGTACAATTTGATGACCAACTTTTGGTTAAGCAGTTCTTTGGCTAAGTTAATTCTCTGGTGGTGCATAACCCTCAGGACTCTGAGAAACATGGAGGTAAAACAGTCCAGTCAAAGTCAAAGGGGTCGGCTAAGTCCCAAACAAGGCTTCCCCTTGACAAAGTACCACGAGGACAAGGTATGCACTGCTGCTCTCATCAGCAGTCGGAATAGTTAGCAGAAGCACTCGGTTCGGTGCCGATTCAAGGCACGGGCGGAACAGGGCCAAAGGTCACACCATCACTTAGCCCCGAACTTCGAGAGACGGGGACGGACGGAACAGGTGGCGGAGGCTAAGCAGCAAGACGTGCGCTTTGAAACGTGTTGCTCTCCGAAGTGATCACGTTCCCGTGAAGAACCGTGTCTGATGTGCACGCACGTGGCCGTTCTGCCTGAGCGGAAACGCTGCATGTAAACACAGGGCGCTGGGACCCCGGGACCCCAGAACGCTGGGCCGGGCCACGCAGGGCCAGGGAGCGCGGCCGAGGGTGGGGAAGCCACCTGTAGCAACAGGGTCCCTAAGTGCCTGCGTGCGCTCCGAAAACCGAGCCACTTCGAAAGCCAGGGGTTTTATTCCTGGGTTACTCCAGCGCATGTGCTTATTTCTAGGACCACCTACTTAAATGGAAAAAAAAAAGCAAAAAACAAAAAAACTTTGCATTTGGTCTCCTTGTCTGACATAACCTGAGGATTGGGGATGGGGATGGGGGCGGCGTCAGTTTTGCCCAAGAAACAGGGTGAGCTAAGCACGTAAGTCCAATGAGTGTGCAGGAAATCAGGGAGTAAGACTGTGACTCAGGGAGGGTTATGGGTCTTTTGTTTCTTCTGCTGCGCACTTTTCAATGTGGTCATGCACTTTCCCAGTTAAAAAAAAAAAAGACGGCGAGCCAGAGCCCCTCCAGCGAAGGCAGCGGCCCCCGTCTGTTCTGCCACATCCGTGCCAGCTGAGGCTGCCCCTGCGGCGGGCCGCGGGGGCTGAACTAGGAAGTGAAAGTTCGAGTTCCTCGTGGGGACAGCACGGACGGGACCCCGGCTGACATCTGTGTGTCAGTGGCTCCCAGACTAGAACTCTTGCCAGCGCTGGACAAAAAGGAACCCTCGATGTGCGGGTCACGCGGGTCGTTTTGTGCCACTCCCATATGTACCTGCAAAAACAAACCACATCCTTGAAGGGTCCTGGGGGAGAGAAAGGCCCAAGCTCGCTCTGCCTAGGAGATGGACATCTACAGGCCAGAACAGCCACCTACCTCTCCATCCTATCCCCTTGTTTATTCCCGCTAAGGACAGGGATGGGGACGGGGCAGGAAGAAGAAGGGACACAAGGGACCGAGGGAGGAGGGGACAGGAGAGAGAGAAGCGAGGGAGGAGGAGGAGAACCCGGTGTTAAAGCGACTGGTGAGACTTGGCTGGTTTTAACTCTAAGCCCATCTCTAGGGAAACAATGCAGCAGGCGGGACCACAGTCGTGGGGGGTGAGAGAGACTCCGCCCCCCACCCCTTCCAATATCCTCCACGTGAAATGACCCCTCCCAGCACTTACATTCTGCCCGCACCTCGCCCCGCCCGGCAGACCATCCCCTGCTCCGTTCCACAAACAGTCCCCGAGCTCCGTTCCCCGCACGGAGCCCACAGAGAGGCTCCCCGCCCTCGACACCAGGCCTCTGACAGATCAAACAGGGCCTTCCAAGGCCAGCCCACCGCAGCCCTCGGGACCCCCTTTTCTGAATGACAGTGGACAGGAGACCGAAAAGAACACCTAGACCCCCCATCATGCTGAACTGTAAATGTCACAGGGTAGCAATGAGCACTCAGGTTCACTGCTTACGCTCACCATTTAACTAGCTCACTTCCCAAGACCCTTCGCACCCAACCGAGTTCAGGCAGGGCAGGACCATCGCAGTGGCAGTCCACGCCAGTGTCACCTGGGCGGCGCAGGGAAGAGGCAGGGTGAGTGTGTCCTCAGTGCCTGCTACAGGCCAGCCACCTCGCAGATGAGCAAACGGACCCAGAGGGAGGCTTCTTGCCTCTGTCCCACATCGGAAACGTGGGGGAGCCGAGCCTCTTACCCGGCTCCAGGGGCCGCCTGGTCGGCTGCGAGGTTTGTCTGTGCTCCACAGGCAGGTTCACACTTGCCAACAGCACACGGGTCACCCTCCTCTTTGGGGAGGTGGGTCCGGATTACTGGTGCCTGACTGGGGTTTTTGGCTCTTCAACACTTCCCCCCAATCCTCTGAGCACTTTTCCTTTGCTTTCTCCGGCTTCCAACTTCCTAAGCTCCGCTGCTCCGGTCTGAGGATTTGCTGAGGGGCGGGGAGGCTGGCAGCAAATCGCTGGTTCCACGCTGGTTCCACACTGCTGCACACAGCTGAACTCATCACCAGGGCCAGTCTGCCAGCCCCGGGAGGGAAAAGAGCACCCCGCCACCTCCGTGAGAGGGGAGAAAGTGCAGAGCCACAAGATCCGACCCAAACTCCCACAAACACACACTGTCCCAGCAAAGCAAGCCGGCCCGTGGCTCCTCCCCACACCTGACACTTAGAATACGGGAGGCCTCACGCTTCACCTCGGAGGTGAACCCCGTGGGGAACCCGGGTCTCGGCCCCAGGACATCATCCGTGTGAGACGGGGCTCTGTGTGGACAGGCTTGGAAAGCTCACATCGGTCACTTTTCATTTGGTGCAAGTTGAACCGCGTTGGGTGGGGGGAGGGGCTATTTTTAAACTTAAACTCGCATGGCAGCACGCGTCCCGGTCACTTCTGTGCACACATGTTCTCTGACTGCTGAGCCGGGGAGAAGTAGCGTCGTTTTTACAAAATGACATGTGTTTTCAGAGCAGCTTGACCATGAACTTGGACTTTTCTTCCCAGTTTAAAAGAACCCGGAAACTTTTTTTTTGCTAAAACAATCTCCCTCCCTCCTTTGAATTCCCAGAGGCTGCTACTTGATACTTCTGTGGCCCGGTCTTGGCACAGGGCAAAGAAACTCTCTCTCCGGACCTTTGTGATGCCCGCCCCGCCCCTTGCAGCGTGTCCGCCCTCCACCAGGGCCCACAGCCGGCGCGAACCCCCCGCCGCCACGTTCGAATAACTAGTCACTTTCAGGTTAGCAGGCGAGTCCAACAACATGCGGAAACCCAGTTGTTCCTGTAAGGTGAGTTTAATAAGAAAACCTTAAGTTAGCAAGGTTTTTCTACGTTGTTATTAAAAAGCCCAAGTTTTAGGCCCTGGCAGGCAGCTCAGCTGGTTAGAGCACGATCCCCAAGCACAGAAGTTGGGTTCAACCTCTGGGCGGGGCACATACAAGAAGCAACCAATGAACGCAGAGATGGGCGGGGCAACAAGCTGATCCTTTCTTGACAGTTTCTGACACTGCGTGTAAGCCACGTGCAGAATCTCAGACTCCGTTTCTTGCCTGACCTGCCCTGCCTCCCCCTTTCATTTCCATCACTACCTCCAGATTCACTTGCCTGCACATCCATTTTCAGAAGGGTCTGCCCTTGGAATCAAAAGCTCCAGCCACCGACTCTTCACATTTAGCTAGACAGACCCAGATTTTCTTTGTTGTCCTTGTTTACATGCCCACCCAACCACCACAGAGCCGTGGTTATAATACATCACTTTCTTTTTTTCATCTTTCTGCATTGTCCCCATCACCATTTATCCCCGACACACCCTCCTCCACCTCCACCCACACCCCTGCCCCCACAATCACCACACAATTGTCCTAGTCCATGAGTTCTTCCTCTTTCCTTTTCTGCTTGACCCCTCCACTGCCTCCACCCTGCCCTGAGTTGTCAGCCTGCTCTGTCTATGGCTCTGCCTCTATTTTTGCTTGTTAGTTCGGTCTGTTCACTAGATCCCACCCATGAGGGGTACCAAACGGTACTTGTCTTCTCTGACGGGCGCGTCTCACTCAGCGCAATGCATGACTTTGGGTTCCCGTGATGAAGACGGCGTACCCGAGCTCCCGACCTCCCTCTGACTGCGCGACCCGACTTCACCTCTCCGGGCTCGGTTGTTTTCCCGCACGTAGCCGGGAGGGCTGAAAGAGGAGACCTTTGCCGAAGAAGAGAACTGACGTTTACCGGACACTCACCAGGGGCTGGGCAGACGCTCTGCAGGTCTCCCGACTGCCCTCTTTACCGACAGTGACCGAGGGGATGTACCGGCCCGTCTGTCTTCCAGACGAGGGGTCTGAAGGTCACAGAAGTCGGGCGCGCTTGCCCAGGGCTGCCTGGTCTGAGCGGAGCAGCCAGGTCCAGCCCCACCACATCTCTGTGTCTTTCTGGGCCCTTCCGGCTCCAGCTGCTCTCCTGGTCCCTTCACTGCAGCCACCGAGGCCTGCACCCTGACCAGTCCCAAGGGTTTCCAGTCTCCCCAGTGAAGATCATCTTCACTGGGGGGTGTGGGGACCACAAACCCAGAGAACAGGCTGAGATGAGCTGGAACTGGAAAGTCTGCATCGTCACGGGTGAAAGTGACTGAGAAAAAAGGCGCACACACACACACACACACCTGCCTCCACCCAGCGCTAGCCGGGAGTCCTGCCCTGACACGTGGGGAAGGCCAGCCTCCGCATGGCCGTGGTGGGCGCAGAGCTGCAAGTGCAGAGGGACACAGCTCTGCAGACAGGCTGCTAATCGAACCGTGCTCGCGATGCTAGAAAACCCTTCGGATTCTGTTGCTGAGTCCTGCTTCTCTGTCCCATTCTCTAGCTTTTGTCTTCGTCGCCTTTCCTACACAGGTGCAGAGCGTGAGCACTAAGATCCTCTTTATCACCCTGGTTCGTAAAGGGAAATTTTACAAGCTGTAACTTACAAAAAAAAAAAACAACCCGTGCAGCTGCTTTACAATAGTGTAGCTGGGAGACAGCCAGTGTGGGCAGACAGGAGACGCAGCCAAACCAAAGAGGGCCGAGTCTTCCCGTCTTCACATCCACACAAAGTCTGTGGGAAGGGGAGGGGGGAGGAAGGGCACGTGGGAAACAGGAGGCGGTGGGAGCATGGGGAGGGGCACAGGGTGTTCCCTCGCTGTCACAGGAGGGGCGCAGCAGCAGCGGCGGCGGCAGTGACGTTTTCACCTGGCAGCCGGCCCCCACGGCAGTGCCAGCTGTGCAAGCCCCTGACTGGCACTCAAGGGAGCAAAGCAGGTTCCCCTTTCTGCCACCGAGGTCCGTATGAAGGTGTGAGCTCCCTGACATCATCTATAATCACTAAGTGTCCTGACTTGAAGGCTAACCTCACATTCAGTATTTTAAGTTCTATTTTTAGAAGTGCAAAGGGAATTTTATATCTCTAAGACCTACAAGCTCTGAAAACCCCAAGCTAAATCTATTTCTATAAGCAAGGAGAAAAATCAGGAAGCCTATATACCAGGTAGTGAAACTATAGATTTTAATTTTCTTTCTGCTTATCTGCAATTTTAAACCGTTCTATGGAGAACCTATGTGAGTATTTTAATAAGGCTCCACGACTTCTTGCTAAGGTGGAGCTTGAAAACCACCCCGTAAGTGCTCCCACAACTTCTCATATGAGAAATGGAATCAGGCCTTTGCAGGCTCGGCCCAGTTGCAGACACCCAGTTGCAAGTCCGACGTGCCAGACCCCCTCCCAGGCCCGGCGGGGCTCCGCACATCCCCGGTTAGAAAATGTTACATTCTACTCGTGTTCGGTCAGCTGAGGTGAAGTATATTTACCTTTTCTTTAGAAATAAAGTATCTTAAAGCTGCTTTTCCTCAGCACTAGCTCAGTCCTTCTATTTTTACATTTGTCACGAGTAAGACAGACACCTCCATCCAGAGCCAGAAGCTACGAATCAGGCCTGGCTTTGTGTGGCAGGGCCCACGCTCTGCACGTGCCCCACAGCCCTGGGGGGCAAGGTCTCTCACCCCTACCTACAGGCATAAACGAGGCAATTCCGCATTTACAACATGGTTTTTCGTTTATGTCGAGGGTAATGCATACTAGAGATTCATTCTGACTTGGCTAGGAAAGCAAGAAATGACAGAGCAGTGAGTAGGGGAAGAGTCACAGCACGGCTGAGGACCTGGCTGCTTCACCTTGCGGCCCTCCCCTAACCTTGAGGAGAGATGGGGGGTGGGGGTGAGGGGGTGCCCGAGAAAGGAAGAGGAAGAGCCCTGGGAGGGAATCGGTCTGCAAGGGGCTCTGGACTTCCCCAGCCGGCCCCCCAGCGCAGCCCCAACTCGGGAACACACGCTGTGCTGCGTGCGACTCTCCTAACGACGACAGTATGACCGTTCATTGGCCCGAGTTGTACGCAGCCACGGCACTCGCCAGCCCCACCTCGGACACCCCCTGAGTGTCCTGGTATCTGTGTGCCCTATCCTGAATCCTGCAGCCCGGTTATCCCAGCGGGCTCCTAGTCTGGCCTTGTCCTGCTGGAGATCCCAGACTCCCTTTCAGCAGCCGGGGCTTGCGTTCTAACTGTCAGGCACAGCACAGGCCAAAGTGCTTTTTCTTTGACATTTGACAGCCCGTTTCTCTGCAGAAACAGAAGCCCTGCGAGAGCTGAGATGCTGCCTGTCCTTCCCGTCATGGAATCTTCCGGGCCCAGCACGTGGGATTTCTGGAACGGGCCGAGCCCCTGTGTGACGTTGGGCAGCCGCCTAGCCAGCACCACCCCGTGTGTCCCTCTGCGGGAGGCGCCTAGCCAGCCCACCACGTGCGGGCCTCCGCCCCATGCGCGGGCCTCCGCCTCCATCTGTAGTCACCGGCAAGCTCCCGCGTGTTCAGCGTGTTTGCAAAGTGCCCTCCCCTCCACTCACCGGCACCTCCACCGACTGCATGGACAGGTCGCACGGCGGCTTCAGGGCCTTGGGTCTCGTGGCGTACCAGAAGGTCGTCAGCGCCGCGAAGGCGCCGAAGCCCATGAGCGTGTTGGTGGGCAGCGTGCGCACGTACTGTCGGAAGTCAGCCAGCTCCGGCATGCGGAAGTATCGGAACAGCTCGTGGGCCTGCATGGTCCTGCGTGGGTGCCACCCTAGGCCGACTTCTGTCGGGAGAGAGAGACGTCACATTCACTCCGGGGAGGCAGGACTCGCCTCCAGCTTCCCCGGAGGCCTACCGCCTCACCCGATGGCCCAGGCAGCGAACCCACAGTCCCCCAGGCCGGGTCCCTCCCGGCTCTCAAACCCCCCTTCTGCAAACATCACTTTAGGAACTCATTGTACTGCTACCACTGTCTTGTGCAACGTTCTCATGAACCACACTTTAAAGCGTGCATCACTAAGCACTCTCGCCGTGACATGCTCAGCAAGTGGCTTAAGTTCCCACTTTCCCCTGACGCTGTGTCTCTGTTCTCCTCCACCCGCACTCTAGAGGATTAGGCTCTTGTCATCACAGCAAATGGGGATAACGAGGCACAAACAAGTCCAAACCATGAGGAGCCCCCAGTTGTCCTTTCTCCCCACAGGGCGCGGACCACCTGGGAACACAGGCCCGCCCGACGCCAGCGCGCCGCCCCTGCCCCGCCCTCTGCACCAGGGTTGACACAGCATCCACGCAGGGGAACGGCAGCTGGCTGCTCTGAAACAATAATTTCTTTTCTATTCCTCCAGACGGTGTAGCAAAAATAAAGTAATAAATTGATGTGCATAAACTGTAAACCAACCCCCAGATATCTGGAGACAGATTATAGCATAGTAAGTAGTTGAGAGCAAGTATAGAAGAGGGGTTACGACCCCAGACTCTAGAGCTCAGTCCTAACTCCTTAGCTTATTGGCTATATGGCTTGGGGCAAGTGACTTCACCTCTCTGTGCCTCAGTTTCCTCATGCATAAATGGAGATAAAAAATAGTACCTATCTCCTAGGGCTTTTATAATGACTAAATAATTCACATACAGCTTAGAACGGTACGAAGCCTCTGGAAGTACCCAGTAAGTGGGAGGCGTTATTGTTACGTCCTCTACCGACACTCTGTGATCAGTCCTGCATGCTGAACAGTGAGGTACAGGGGGGATTAAAGAAGTGTTTTACCATAAGGAGTTTACAAATGAAATTAAGAAGCCAAACACACAGAAGAAAATTAGATGACAAATTCAATGTATATTAAAGCCTCGAAGTGCACGTTACAGACAATTCACATCTAAATCAGCATGAAAAATGGGAAGTACAGATAAAAAGTAAGAACAAGTCTCATTAGGAAAATCTCCATGAATAACTGCTCTACAGCACATTTGCCTGTAAAAGGAAGGAAATAGCAGCAAATCATATGAGCTTTCTTAAAGACTTCCCGGCAATCCACTGAGTGTTAGTTCAGCTACAAGTTCAGATGGTATTTGTGAGCTACTTATTATATGTTCTTTTAAACAGATAGGTCACAGACTGAAAATAATCCCCTTTTTCCAAATATAGAAATCCTCTTTAAGTTTCAGTCGGTACTATTGTATTTGTTTTACAGAGTCAGACTATCAGGCGTTTTCACCGGCCATCAATACTAAAGGAGCCAGTGGAACGCATCTGTTCAGCTCCTGCACTCCCGTGCTACAACAGCTCTGTGTAGGTGTGCGCACGTATGCACATGCACACACACACACACACATACACAGGAAATGTCTGGGTTTGACATGACAACAGAGAAGGAACAGATAAGCAAATTTCTTCAGGTCATAATTCTGGAGCGAAAGCACCAGCACTTACAGAGCCACTCACCACCGGTGCCACCAGCAGCTGACTGCTAGGTGACCCACCACTGCAGAACCAGAAAAGGCGGTGGGGGAGGGGGTGGGGGAGGGGCCCCGGCCTGCCAAGGTCTCTCAGGGCATTAGTCACATGCTGGGGCCTGTGCCACTGCCCACTGGGCTAAAGGTAACTAGCAGACAAAATCCATACTTGACTGCCCAGGGGAAGACAGGGGGAAGGGTGGGCCAATGAGAAGCTGGGAGCAGAGTCACCCCACTGCTCCACCCATGGGCAGGGACAGGCATCAGTCGGTGTCACCGGCAGTGCCAGTTCTGAACACAGACATTGTTTTCTTTCTGCTTAGCTTCCCGATGAGAAGAGACAATGGGTGTGTTTTGAGAAGCCATTGAAATGATCAGATGTGGGGTGGTATGTGGGACCCACATGAGACAGACGGAGAAGGCGACAGATTGTCAGCAGCACACCCACAGCGGACTTTATTCTGCATGAGTCCCTAGGGGTCGAGCTACTCCAGTCACTCCACAGGCCTGAGCACCCAGTGTGTGCTGGGCACGTGCTAGGAGCTGGGGCGACAGGGCTGGGGGCGGGGCCGGCTCTCCACGGGCTGGCCAGCTGGGGGAGACACAAAACCCACAAGCACCCTCACCGGGTTCAATGAGAGTGGGCACCGCTCAGACCCAGTGAACGGGCAGGGCCGCTCTGAGGGAGCGAGGCACACACGGGACTCGGCGGCCCGGCAGACGAACTGAGCCCAGTCCCCCTGGCACGGAACTTCACGCAGCCCTGCAGATCCACGGGTGCGAGGCAGCCTCACGCACTCAGTGTGCACGCCTGCCTTCCCCTCTCACCGGTCCACCTTCCGGTGTCTTTGCTACGCCCACGGCACTCGAAGTATGATGGGGGTCACCACCCCTTCCCCAGCACCCCTGCCTTCCCCTCGTCCCTCCCTGAAATAATTTCCATAAAACCTGGATCGTGTGAATTTGCAGGGGCTGTCTGAAAGAACCCCCTCCCTGTGTCAGAATATGAAATAATTCCCTCACCAACAAATCCAGTCATAAGCACGTGATTTTTTCTATTTTAAGCATCAGCAGTAGCCAAGCTGTAGACAGCATTATACTAAGAATGAAACCAGTCTATTTATAGAAATGTCTAGGAAAGGAGACTTTTTAAATACTTCAAAAAACTGCAGTAGCACTCGTGCACCAGCATTTAACTGGATAGTGACCTGCCGCACTAAGGGTTTAGCGCCAGCCAAATTCTTATCTTTGTTGCTAATGACAGGCTACAGCAGTCTGTTTACTCCATGCCTCTCAGCCGGCAGCCGGCGACCAGCTGCAAACCAACCGCACCGAACAAACTGGTAATGCCGTGTGTAGGACGCACAGTCTATGCAATAAAGAATGAAGCCAACACCTCGCTTAGATTCGTGGAAAGAACAGCTCTTACATGTGAAACAAAGAGCACTATGCACCTTCCCCCTTCTATTTAACTTCTATAAGGAGAAGGTACTTGGGGTAGTTAGAAATGGAGACGGACCTACATTCAGAGAAAATGGGCCACAATAAACAGCCTTTAAACTGCTGCTGGCGGACATGAACATCCCGCTTTCAGGCAGTCTCAGGCAACAACTGGTCTCAAAGGAGCATTAGGACTCATGAACTCACCAACGAATAGTTAAAACTCAGACTTTATTCTCATTCCAATGCTGTTCTGGTTGTAATATTTTTGAAATTCTTTCAAAAGCAGACTTGCACGCCATCATCTCAGGAGGTTTGCAGCCCAGGCACATAATCACGCTGCCGTGTGCTAAGAACATGATTCGATCGGCTTAAAGGCTTACGCAGATGGTGGCCAGCATTTCTCGGAACACAGGAGACTACCGGCAGCCGGCTTCTCCTTCCCCTCAGCTAGTCCTGCGCACCTTCCTCTCCGCACCTACAGAAAGAGGGTGTGCTCCACAGGGTCTCTTGGATTTCCTGTGAAGCTGGAGTCTGAAACCACAGAATGACAGGGAGTGTGGCCAGGGTCCAGGGAGCCTGGTACGAGCCCGATGCAAGGAAGCAGAGCACAGGGCACCTTTGAACAGACCCGGGTGGACACAGATGCCCTGTGTAGGGGCAGAAACGGGACTGCACGCCGTCAGACAGCAGAAGCCTGGCTCCCAGCTGCCCGAACCTGCAGAAAGCCAGCTCGTCATGCCATTTGCACCGCGCTGGTGTTTTGGAAAGGCTTCCCCATGGGCGCCGTATCTGAGCATCACAGTGCAAAACGACGTCAGGGAAACCAGGGCTCGGGACTTAGAAGGCTTCCCCAGGTGTCCCCAGGACACCCATCTGACACCAGTTCACGTGGTTTCCTCACTGTGGACATTTCCTACCCTCCAGTGGGTCGCCGCCTCTCCACTGAGAGCATCAGCATACTCCTCTGCACGTGGGGCTCCCCAGTCCCCCTCGGCCCGTCCCAGGTCGGGCGCCTGTAGGAGCAGCTGGCTTCTGAAGGTCCTTCCAGCACTTGGCACACTCCATGGGATTAGGAGAACTCGGCCTCTGGAGTGCATCCAAACTCCCCCTGTCTCACGGAACCGCCGGCACCTCCCCCGCCACCCTGGCCTCTGAGCACGTGGGCCCAGCTCCACTGTGCAGAGGCTCACCTTTCACCGCTTTGTCTGCACCAGGAAAAGGTGCTCCGGGGCCGGCGGGGACTCGTGACTCACAAGGGCATCGCTCTCTAAGGGCACAGGGACACACACACAGCTCCTGCAGCCCCGCACACCTGTACTTACATGAGCATTTCATCCTCTTCATGTTATTCACAAACCAAGCAAACGGGGGCCCAGATGTTCCTCCCCCTGTGCCGTCCCTCGGGCTTTCCCGGCAGAGCAACGGTGGTCTGAAGGAGCCCTTCACGAGGAACCCGGCCCTCACACGACCCCACCGAGACAGCGTCCCCGCCCCGGCAGCGGCCAAGGAAGGAATCCCGACTTCTCTCCTTAAAACGGCGAGCCAAGCTGGCGAGATGCTGCCATTCCTTGTTCCTCCTCCTCCCCCGGCACAATAGGCCATTGACAGGGGCTGAAAGCTGTCCCTTTGTCCGGCCCTGGCCCGGCGCAGCTCAGCCTCGGGAGCAACAAGCGAGCGGCGGCCGGACTGCGCGCGGGCCTTTTAGTGCACCACTCCACACCGGCGGGCCGGTGCCCCTTAACCCTGGCTGGCAGGCGACCTAAAGCTCGGCTTGCTCAAGCCATCCCCTCCTGAACCCAAAGGGCAGCCGGGCTCGCTCTGGAGAGGGGGAGCTGCAGACGCCGAGATGCCGGAGGCCCTCAGTTAGGAGGGAAAGCAGAGGCCGCTGCCCCGCCCCATCCCACGCAGCAGCTCCTGACCATCTCCTCATTCTGAGCCTGAGCGGGACAGAGCGCGCTCCGACAGCCTGGGACCTCACACGCGCACCAGGGGCCAGCCGTGGCGGCACAGGGGTGGTGACGCCCACCCTGCCAGGGAGCCAGCTCGTCCTCCCAAGCGCAGCGGCCCTTCACCCGCTGAATTCTCGCGACAGCGATTCTGTGGACCAATGCCATTCCAAGAAGATCTTTAAAAAGGGAAACAAAGCAGAGATGCTCTATTTTCAGGAACCTGGTCTACGAAATGATTCGAGTCAAGCTGCACATTTCCACACTAACCCGCCCCCCGCCTAGCTCCCCTAAAGCTGCCAGGGAGAGGCTGGGGCGCGAAGCTTTTAAGGGCAGGTAGAAGGCTGGCCTCATCTTTACCCAGTGGCATTAGGGCCATGACTCGCCTGTCCTTATTGGCCCCAGGCCACGACCGCCACATATGCCCCAAAAGAAAGAGATTCTCAACGGAGGGTGTCCGACTCGAACACATAAACTACTGGGGATGACATGAAATGGGCAAACGTGTACTTCGAACAGCTTCTGTGCTCATTCAGCTACGTGTGCGTTTAAGTCCTATGACAAAATAAATCATTTTAGAAACACTTCCTTTTTACTATTCACATTTCATTAATGTTTTACTCAAGATCTCTGAACATGCTTCTTCAAACAGGGCCTCGGGTGTCTCTAAAGCCACTTTTGGAGGATCACCAGTTTTCTGTGGCTAGCTTCACATTTTTCTCTTCCACTTAAGTTGTCTAAGTTGAAGCATTTTTTGAAGTCGCTTGTGTGGCTACCACTGGAAAAAAAAAGACTCCAAAGTCACAGGAACACAGTTTATAATGTCAGGACAGTTTTGAAAATGTGTCCTATGGGCCCATATTCATGTAACCCAAACACATACTTGATTGCCTTTTAAACTGATTTTTAAAAGCTTGTCAACAATCACAGCAAACACTCGCCTTTGTGACGCCAGAGCCCTGGGAAGAGCTGCCCAGCGGGGGCTGAACTGCTGGGTCTCAGGGAGAGGAAGACGCCGTTAGCTGACCTGTATGGGGACGCAGACCAGGACCACCACAGAGGGGGTTTCAGGTGCCTGCTCTACCCGGGGTTGGTCAAAATAAAGTGACCGGCAGAGCACCCCAGGGAATGACAGAGTTTGGGGGAGCCGCTCACCTTCTATGGCACCGACGTGATTTAACATTCACAGAGGAGGACCCACAAGCAGCCCGCAGACCCCACTCGGGAGGCTCGGAGGTAAAAGGAGTAATGCCGACGGAAGACTGGCAACAGTGACATGCACAACGGTGACAGCCAAGGCGGCGACGAGTGCCACAGAAGTCATGAAAGCGACCGCACGCTCAGGAAGGGCTGGCGTCACAGCCCCCGGTGAGCTGGTGCCCCAGGGAAGAGGGCCAGCAGTAGGGCAGGAGCTCTGCTCCAGGTGACGGGGACACAAACGGGACGGCTGGGAGCAGCTGCCCGGCCCAGCCCTCGGCATTTGGGTGAGTTAATGCGGAACCCCTGAGGGTTCGGCTGGACAGGGAGGGAAAGCACGACGTTCAGGCAGGGGGTTGGTCTGAGATGCCTTCCCTGTGTGCTCACGATCCAACGTAACCCTCCACACGTAACCCTCCGCACGCCCCCCCGCCAAGTGGAGCTGCCACCACCTTCAATGCAAAGACCCGGCGGAAGCTGTGCCTGGAAGTTCAACGTCCCGCCCCAGCTGCACACAAGAACAGGACAGGGGCCCGGGTCTGAGAGCAAAGCCCCTGGACTTGAGAGGCAAGTGCCTCGACCCAAGCACACCCGGGGTTCAAATCTAGATGGAGGTGGGAGGCGAGCAGGGGGTGATGAAGAGCCGTGGTCCACAGTGATGAAAGCCTGGGTAGGTCCCAGGTCCATCGGCAGACAGAGGGACCGAGAAAAGGTGGAACGGGCACACAGTGGGATATTACTCAGCCTTTAAAAAAGAAGGGAGCTCTGCTGCCCGCTACAACACGGCTTGGCCCTGCAAGAACGTTCTGCTAAGTGAAAGAAGCCAGACTCGGAAGGACAAATACTGTATGATTCCACGTGTAGGAGGGACCTAGAATGGGCGAATTCGTAGAGACACAGAGAGAGGCACCAGGGGTCAGGGTCGGGGTCGGGTGGGGAATGAGGAGCTACTGCGTTGCGGGCAGAGCCTCTGCTTGGGATGACGAAAAACTCTGGAACTAGCAAGCGGTCATAGTTATCCAGCACTGGGGATGTACTTAATGCCACTGAGCTGTACACTTAAAAATGGTTAAATTGGCAAATTTTATGTTGTGCGTGTTTTACCACAGTAAGATTTTTTAATCGGTTAAAAAACACACAAGGATCTGGTAACTAAATGGATATAAATGGAAAAAAGGGAGGAAACTGGAGGGTTGAACTCCGCAGCTGGGAGAACACAGGTGGGACCCTGAGGCCGAGGGAGGTGAGACAGGAGGGGGGAGCTCCGTCAGCTCCACCCCTTTCCAGGGTCCCGAAAGCCCCCTCCATGCTGCTCTGGGCAAGCTGGCCCGGGCCCTGCCTCACTGCAGCCACAGAGGCAGGGGCCCGGGCGCTCCCTCCACGCCCCTCCCAGCTCCCCCAGAGGGTCCTCCCTGAGCCTCCCGGCACTCCACATGACCCTCCTCCCACCTCCATCCCAACCGCTCCTGCCCCTGGCCCTGCTTAACACGCCCCATCCCTCCTGTGACGAGTCCTTACAGGACCCTGCAGTCAGGAGCCGAGGGCCCTTCCTCTGAGCCACAGGAGTGCTCCAGCCCCCTGTGGCCCTTAGCACGCCCGACTTTGCGCTCAGGGGTGTGTCTGCTTCTCTGACGGGGACGCCTCTCTGCCCTCCCGGGGGCGGGGGCAGTGCCCGCCCTGACCCTCTGGCCCCATGCATCCTTGGTGCTCAGCACGGTGCCCTGCCCAGACAGGCCTTCACACGCATCTGCTGAGTCATGAATGACCCTCCGTGATTCTGACCCGTTCTCTGCGGGGGGCCTGGGGAGGACGTATTTACAGAACAGAGAGTCTCCAAAGAGAAAGGGGTGTTCCCCTGTCCCCAACTTCAGCACTGTCTCCTGAGGCCCACGGAGCTGCAGTGGGTCAGTGGGCCCGAGGGGTGAGAGGCAGCCCCCCGGGGCATCTGGAGGCAAAAGCCAGAAAAGGCAGCGGGCCACTGATTTCAGGCGGACACAAAAACACTGCCCCGCCCCTCTTCCCATCATTCCTCACACTGTGTCACTGACGTTCAGTGTCACCCAAGGTCATCCAAGGGCAAGGGTCCTCTCCTCTCCTTGGCACACAGACATACACTTAGACCTACGACTGCAGACCATTCACAACGAATCGGGCTTTCCCGAGGGGGAGGAAGAGTGAACAAATGCCTTCCTCGGGTAGACCAGCAGACGCCAGAGGGCTCAAGTCCGGAGCGCCCACCCCAGCAGGGCCGGCCACGCCCTCTGGGTGGGCGTGAGAAGAGAGAGCCCTCCAAACCAGATGCACAGCCTGCGCGCCAGAGTGCACTGTGGCGCGTCCCAGGTTAAGCGCCAGAGAGCACGTGGGTGGCCGTCGGAGATGTAAGGAATGCTGAGGACGAAGACAGGACCTGCCCAACATTCTCCAGAGCGGGGAGGAAAAGGAAAGCAAAGATAAAAGCCCAGCTGTGTGGTTCTCCTGCCTTCTCTCTGCCACACGGATACGAAGACCTGTCCCGCACACCCACTGCGGGGGACCACAGCTGTAGTCAGGACGTGCCCAGCGGAGCCGGCTGTCCACGTGGCCTGTGCAGGATGGCGAGGGTAAATTCCACCGCTGCGGATTCAGGAGGAGACGTTCCACTCAGAAGACTTCCTGAGAGAAGCCAGGTGTCTCCGTGGGCCCCGCTGTAAGCCCGGGAAGCGCTTCCTGTGTGTGTGTGGTGACGAGGCAGGGGCCGACAAGAGCCAGAGAGGGCCAGGCTCGCACAGAGCAGACGACCTCAGTCAGCTCCGCCCCAGCAGATGGGGACACAGAGACCTGTTGGCTAGGGCGACCCCGCCCTTCTGCAAGAATGGAGACACCGCAGGCTCTGTGGGGTGAGCTGCCCACTCATCGCCGGGACCTGAGGAGGCAGGCTCTTTCGGCGGACACTCGGCCCAGAGAGAGCCCTAATTATGTCGGTGGGGCTGTGTGTAAAGGAACGTGACACCACGGTCCGGGGTGTTGGCAGCACCGGTGGGGCCTGTTATGATAATGGCCAGGGAGGGGAGGAAGGGCCGGCCGCCACCAAAACAATCCGGAAGAAGAGACTCGCCACCTCCCCAGCCCTGAACCAGGAGGCTCTGCCGAGGGAAGGGAGAACCACTTGGTGGGAAAGGGAACACGTGTCCTTTCGCAGCGGCCAGAGCCGGGCCCAGCGAGGCAGGGCCCTCCCCCACCGAGGGGAGCAGGGCCCACCTGCGTGAGAGACTGCACGCACAGAAGGTACCTAGGTCCTGGGGTCCCCTCAGATGCTTCGCCCAAAGCCGCTCGTTTCCAGGAGCGCGTACAGGGGGCAGCACAGAAAGATGGACGGGATATTAGATGCAAAAGCCCGTGTTCTAGGAACTGGCTGTGCCCCCAGCAAGCTACAAAATCTTGAGTTGGCTTCTCTGCTGCCGCCTGTGTGGGCCCCTGGGGGACAGAGGAAGGGGCAGGGGCTGAGGAGAGCTGCGACCCCACCCCCCACCAACACCATGGGGCACCCCCAAGACGATGCCAGAGAGGGATGGTCCCGGGGTCCTGGCCTCCAGGATCCCACCCACGCCCAGAACCTGCAGGCGGCAGAGGGCATACAAAGGGAACAACAGACGGGAACAGCCATCAGTTCTCCGTGGTGGGCGCGTAGTCTTCGATTTATGATTTCCTCGTCCCTTGCGCTTCGCTGTATTGTTAAACGCTTCTCAAGACAAAGAGGCTATAACTAGGTCAGGTCGGTTCCCGTCTCCTGGTGTCTGCGTATTCCCCGCCTGCTCCGGAAAGGGCCTGGGTGGCAGCCTGTCCTCCCAGCAGAGGGGCGGGGGGAGGAGCCGGGCCCTCCCAGAAGTGCGTATCTACACTCTCGCCATCCGCCCTGCGTCGGGTCCTGGCGCAGCCACTGAGCGGCTACGTGGGCAACTTCCACTGAAGGGTCCCACTGCAAAGAAACCAACAATTCTCTGAAGAAAAATCACAGGTGAAAAAAAACACAACCTCTCCCTAGTTAGTCCTTTGGGGACAGAAGGCCACCAGCCTGAGGACACAGCACCTGCAGGGTTTGCTCCGCCTACCGCTGAGGACGAAGACGCTGCAGGGGCCAGCCACACGGCACAGACAGAATGTGAGCACTGAAGGCAGAGGCGGGACAGAGCTCAGGGTGGGCTGCATCTCGGAGGGAGGGCCGTCCAGAGGCTCTGGGGAAGCAGGCCAGGTGGGAACAGGCAGGGACAGGTGGGGGGTGCAGGCAGCAAAGAGGAGGTCACGGGGCAAGTGGGCGGGTTTGGAGCAGGCGTGTCCTCAACCAGAGGCCAGGGACACCCTGGCTCTCTCCCAGGACAGCGCCCTGTTGATAAGCGAAGATGCAGCTGGCTGCAGGAGGCTGGCCCCACACAGCCGCGTGTGGTCGGTAGGCCCCCGGGTCCCCGGCAGGGTGAGGCCTCAGGTGGGAGATGGGGAGGACAGCAGTCCTCATGGCTGGAAGAAGTCACTGGGATCAAGTATCAGTGACCTGGGTAAGAAGGCCTAAGGGACACCAGGTTGGGTAGAGTTACTTACACCTCTTAAAATAGCTCAAGGTTTCAGAGGGCCTGAAAAACTAGAGAAACGGCTTAGCAGAACAGGGTAAGTGGAAGACAGGGTACAAAGGCAGGCCTGTACCCAGGCAGGGGACAGCCAGCTACTCACAGGTTTGGGAAGCCTTCACTCCTGCAGGGTACTGCTGTGACCCCAAAACACAGAGATGACTAGAACCTCCAGAGTAGTCTCAGGCTGTGTGGCTCCCCAGGGCCCACCAGAGCCTTTGAAAGAGCGTGGGACCCCACTGCGACCCCTCGATTTTGTCAGCTCCGCCCAAGACCTCGGCCGTGTTGCAGGAAGCAGCATGTGAAGGGGAGGAACGGTTAACCAGGGTTTAGCTCTTTGTGTGAGCAGGGACAAGGGAGGTGCTGGGGACAGCCACGGGACAGGAGGTAGAATTACACCCAGGGCTCAGGTACTGGCCCCGGGGGGAGCTTAACACAAACCAGATCTACCAAGCTGCAGAGAATTACAGAACAATAGGCCAGTGTTTGAAAGAGAGAAAGGAAGAAACAGGTTGTCCGGTGTGGCCATTACCTGCTTGGGCGACACTAGTTTGGGTCTCTATTTCCCTTTCGGTGTTGGTTGCATCTTTATTATGAAAGTGCCCAAGTCCATTCCAAAGTAAACACGGTGGTGTAATAAGCCAGCAGGCACCCATAGCCTCAGCTTCGGCTTCAGTAATGATCTACATTTTGCTACTATCGTCTCATTTTATAGCCAATTTTTAAAGACAATTTTAGAGCCAATCCCAAACGTGCGATCACTCAGGTGGCAGTTCTGAGACGCACCCAGCGCGGTGCCCCACAGCCCCCGAGGGCCCCTCCCCTCTGCTCCGCGGGGAGGGAAACCCACCGGCACGGACACTGCATCCTGCCGACTTAAACCTGGACTCCCAGGGGCCGACCCAGCAGGACGGGTAATCGCCACAAGAGAGACAGGTCCATGTACCCACACTGCAAACACTGGCTGATGATGGCCCAGGCTCTGCCGAGCACCGCTCTGGCCTTGGGGGACAGAACAGTGAGTAACGCAGAAGAACACGAGCAAATCCCCGTCCTAAGGAGGCTTCCACGTTGTCAAGTTCCGGGTCCCAAGGCAAAGCACGCCCTGGACTTAAGCGACTCTCCTGGAGTCAGAGAGCAGTATGACAAGAATCACAACCTAGTGTCACAGAGCAGCTTCTGTGCCCTTAACCAAGAACCTGATTGTAAAAACGGCACTGCTAGAAAAGAAGGGGGTGACTTTCTGACTCCCTATACTTTGGGCAATGCATCAGAAGTAATGAATAAATGCATCCCTGACAGGTAAGTGCATTTACTTATAAACTACGTACATATATTTTCTGAACATTATAAAACACACAAATATAAATGTTAAAAGAAGCATGTATAGAAGTTCCCATATATCCAGCCTGCACCCTAATGGCTGGCCCCCACTGCGGGGCACACAGAGAGCCTCGTGGAGACCTCCCCTCAATCTCCGGAGCAGCACCTGCAACCTCTCCGGTCGCCCGCCTGGCCGGAGTCTCCGGCAGTTCCCCACCACGGGCAGCGGAAATCAAACTGCCGACTGGGGCCCCTGAAAAGCTTGCCACGCCTTGGAGGCAGAGTCACAGTGCCTGCGAAAGCTTGCAACTGCCTTCCACCTGGGCGGGAGACAAAGATCTTCCACGTTGCCCCACGCTGGAGGGGAACAGACTGGGTTGGCTGTTCCAGAGGGAGGGGAACCATGGCCCTGGGGCCGCGGCAGCCTCGGGGGCTGGCCTCCCCTGATGGGGTCTGTCCGGGGGACCCCGCCACTCTGTCTCCGTCCTGCCTCGAGGGCTCAGTGTCCTCAGCTTGCCTGAACTCGGAGAGGGCCTGGCATCCGTGGCAGGACAGAAGACCCCAGACTGGCCCTGTCCTTGGAGTGTGGCCCTGTTCCGGGCTGCTCAGCCACACCCCTGTGGGTCTCGGTCCCGTCTCTGGGAGGTGGCTGGCTGGACCAGGTCCCTGCTGGCCTCTCACCTGGCTGCCTCAGAAGCTTGCCAGAGGCCCAGTGTGGGCCCCTGGCCCGCAGAAGGCACACACAGCATTTCACTGGGAGCTCAGAAACACGGTGTGATTTCAGCTAGGAACCCAAGGTCAACGAAGACCACTGTACAGAAATTGACCCTGATCTCCCTTTCCCCCCACTACATCCTGCAAAGCCCAGGCCACCTGCAGCTCAAACATAGTTGAGAAAGATGCCTCAGAAGCACCCCCAAACCAAAGTGTGGCCGAGCGAAAGCACAGGCTTCGCTCTGGAGAGCGGACCTTTGCCCGGCACCGTGATACGCAGCCTTGGAACGCTGACATGCGTGTTCTTGTCAGTGACCCTCCTACAGGACGTCGACCACCCAGACGTCTTGTCTCAAGCAGTCACCAGACGGTATTAAGTGCCCACTAACGTCCAGGCCCTAGGGCAAACGCTGCTGAAAAGACAGGGCGAGGCCTCCTCCTGGACCCTGGGAGGTCCAGCCCGGAGCCTGGGGGTTGCGCGGGATGCACACCCAGAGAGTCAGGTGAGGGACAGAGAGCGGGCACTACCACAGCAGCCACGCCTCAGCCAACGGGAAGGAAGGCCGATGGCCCGGGGCAGGGTCCAGGGGAGCCTCTGCTGGCCAGGCATCACCCCCAGCTTCTGAACAAGGGCTGCGGCCCATTCTCTAACCAGCGGGAGAGCGTTTTAACATTTCCAGTGAGCAGCTGGAGTCCAAAGACAGGGGGCTCGCTCCAGGAGAGCACCTCTGAGGAACAGGGCCGGGAGGATCGAGGGCAGATGAGGAATGCCGGGGTGCTCCCAGGACCCAGGAGGGCTGGCGGGGCGGGGTGGGACAGAGAGCTCACGCACAGTCTTCGGGTGCAGAGACCTTGGCTGACCCTGTGCCACCAGGCCCTGTGCCCCACAGGTCCCAGTGGGTGGTGGTTTGGGAGGCCCGGGAAAGGGCAGGCTGGAACCGACTCCGGCGGGCGGCCCCACGACCAAGCTAAAGGAAGACTTGGGACCTCACTGAAGGGGCCCTGGTCGGCTTCTGGGCAGAGGAGGGATTCGATCAGAGCTCTGTGTTGGGGAAAGTCCTCATCCTCCCCCTCTCTTTTACACTGAGGGCCTTGGCAGCCCACCCCAGAGGCGACAGACTCTGGACTAGGTCGGTGACACTGATACGGAAAGGGGAAAGGGGGCAAGCGCTGGGCAATGTGTACAGAGGACGTCAGAATGAGCAGAACCTATCGACTGACTGGATTTCGGGGCCTGAATCAAAGACAGAATCAGGGTCCTGCCAGCCCCCAGATGCAGGGCTCAGGAGCAACCCCCACTGTGTGTCGGGGCCCGAGGGGGACACAGGCCGCGTACGCTGGTCTCTAGCCACTGGGTCTGCGGAGTGAGTGGGCGAGGCTGACTCCGTGTCGGGGAGCCCGGGGCTGTGCTGAAGCGCTGCCCACCTTGTCTGCGTGACCTGGGATTCCCCGCCCCTCGCCCCCGCCTGCCACCACGGCCCTGATTTTACACCTCGGGGCTCCACCTGAAATTGTTCTGGGAAAAAGAGGCCGTAACCACTAGGCGACAGCACTGTGCCTACAAACCCGGGAAATTCTCCCTTCTGCCCTCTTGTCTACTGCAAGCCTTCAGCAAAGTTTAGACCCTGTCCAGACGGTCTGTTTCTGGAGAAATGTGCCCAGGTGTGCGGCAGAAAGCAAACCTGTGTGCCACGCAGAAGCCAACCTCCTACTTGAGTGGGCGACACTCCGCCCTCCCTGCTGAGCCTGGGTCCCTGTGCCCGCCCCACGCGCTCTCTTCCTTCCGCACACGACGCGTCAGTCATCAGTCTGTGCTGTTCTCCAGTCCTACGGGACCAGCCTCCAGGGCAGGCAGAGCCTTCAGCTCTTTAATTCCCTGGGAAGTCACGGCCGTGTACCAGCTGGACTCACCACTCACTGAACCGGCCTGAATCAAAGTTCCTTGCCGTTTTCAGCACTCTGGTGGTCGGGGACAGCGTGTGAATGAGACAGGGCAAGGCCAAGGAGCAACGGGCCTGCAGAAGGAGAAGAACCAGCTCCGTCCTCAGCCTTGCCGCCCTCTGGCTAACCTGGAACGGCCAAGCGGTTAGGAGCTCTGGCCCCGAAGCCGGACTGCCTCGGTGCAATCCCTGGCTGGGTGACGTAACCTCTGTACCCGTTCTTTTGTCTACTGTGAATAGCAGCAGGGCCTGCCTACCCTATGGGGATGCTGGGAAGAGTCCCTGAGTGGGCACACCTGAGGCACCGAGGACAGCGTCTGGTACCGTTTGCTGGTATTGTCACCTCTCGGGCCTTGAGTGGCCCGTGCTCGGCCCATGGTCACCCGGTCAGTCAGCTGACACCGCCTTGCTCTGCAGTTGACAGCTGAGCCTGGAGGGACAAACCAGTTCTTACAGCAACTTTCCCTTCCTGGTTAACGAAAGGACGAGCCATCCAGGGCACACTGGCCCCGTGCACCAGGGCCATCTGTCCCTCTACAAACCCGAGGGCACAGTGCCGCGGCTGTGCTAACGGAGAGGTCACACGTGTGTCAGAAAGCCCTCCCGGCGCAAGGAAGTGGTGTCAAAGGCAAGTCACGGTTCCTCCTTCGGGGCCCTGACTCCTTTCTGCTTATCTTTCCAGACCATGAAATCTTTATTTCAACAGCTTTTGACTAGAACATGTGAACCCAAAAGTATGTTAAAGCCATTCATTCATAAAATGCTTTTCAAACCATTGTCCATTTCAACAGCTTTAAAGCAGAACATGCTCCCGTTTCCAAAAGATATGTTAAAACATGGAAAAAATGTTCACAATATAATGTAGATGATTAGAATGAAATTATCAAATATTTTATCTTCAGTAAAAAATATATGCTTAAATTTTTAAAAATATTGTTTAGAGAAACAAAAAGGAAATACAGAAAAATGTTAATAGTACTGAATCTCTTTAAGACCTTTTTTTTATAGTTCCCAAATTTTCTAAAATAAGCATAGATTCCTATTACAATATAAAAAGTATATAATGTAAAATTATAATTATGTCACTTTTCTGAGGCAAATGGTTTTGATTTAGATAATTGAGAGCTTGCTGAGGTTTATTTAAAACTTGAAGACTGGCAACTAATTCATGAAGAGAATTAGTCCAGGTATCTGCACCGAGCCACCAGTGTTGAAATCTTAAGATGCTGGAGATAAGACAAGTGTCTCCAGCGGAGTGTCTTCTTCCAAGGCAGGAGAGCAGAGTCCTCGCCTCCACCTGAGTCCCTGTCCCAAGAACGTGTCATCCCTCCAGGCCAGCCACCGTCCAAGGAAGCCCCCGCCACACTGCCGCCTCCCCTGCAGACCAGCGGAGGTCACACGAACGGAACACGGTGCCCACTCCAGCACACTCGACCACTTCTAAGTGTCAGGATGTAAAAAAAGCAGACAATGGCCACGACTCGGATTGTGTGCTCGTTTTCTCTCGTCCCCGTGGTATGGGGATCGCTTCAAAGCGTGCGTCACCTCGGGCTTACACGAACTGGGATGGCTTTGAGTTGGCGTTCTACATTTTAGGTAAGGAACTGCAGACACAATGACAATCTCGGAGCTGGGGCCACAGACACTGATAAAATTCCCTCTACCTCTGGTTCATAAAGTCCAGTTGCTACTTCGGGGCTTGTATTTCTTTAAAAGCTCTCAGAAGCCCCTGCAAGCCCTAGGATGTTGAAACTCAAACTCAACCACTGGCAGCTTCAGATTGGCTGTGGTCACCGAGGCCCAGCCTCCAGGCGCGACAGACACAGTGACCCTGACATGCTGGTCTGACCACCGGTTGGACTGCACTCACTGTCAATAAAGCTCTGGCATCTTCAGTCTACCACCTGACTAGCTGCGGCCTTGGAGTGAGACGTGAAATGGCCTTAGGATACCAACAGTTTTGAGCTGCCTTAAAAAAACACACACATTTTTTGGCATTTTGTAACGCAGTCATCTAATTCACAGCATCGTCCAAACAAGACCTTTCATAGAACATTATTCATAAATTCTAACTTTATGTAATTTGGTTACAAGGGGGCAGTGAATGCAAAAGAATAATGGACATAGGTTTTAAGTGGCAAAATTACTCATCTCTCTAAGGTTATTGAGTTACAATGTCTGGAAATTACTGCCATACCTATAGTCTTGCTCTTTCTAGAAAAGTGAAACTGGAAGGGAAAGAGAAGGAGAAATTCCTAGCTGTGATGACAAAACAACTTGACCTTTCCCCACCTCCCCGCTAAACATACAACCATTTTCCACATGACAGCAACCTCAAAAGGAAAGGTGTAGCAAGACCTGGACCTTAAGCGTGGCACTGTGGCCAGCTGCTACACTTTCAGTTGTCCTGACCTTCACCCAAAAGCAGACATAGCCGTGAAAACTCTACCTGTTTGGTATAAACAGACACCTGTCCCTACCTGTACTTATCACAATGGTCTATCTCTTAAATGCCCCAAACTAAAAAGCCCAGGGATTTCTCTTTAGTTGGGCTGCCTATAATAATTAAAAAATATGCATAATAAAGAAAATATATCAAAATACTTATCATTGTGGGGAGAAAGGTGATTTTTTAAAAAAGTCTTCTATTTACAGTAAATATAGAAAATAGAGGTCTATTGCATATGGTCTATAATATGTCTGTATTGTTTTAAGGGAGAGAGGGAGGTTTGAAACGTGCTGCTTTTAAGATTTTTTTTTCTAATCTAGAATTTTAGCTCCCGAAAGACTTGTCTAATGCAGCCTCTTCACAGAGGAGGAGTCAAGTTTCGGGCTGGGAAGGGATTCTCCCAGGTGAGTCAGAACAAGACAGAGTGGTAGGCAAGGGTTCCTTTAAAAGTTCCACCTTCTCAAGCACACCCAGCGCATGCAGGCTGTCAGCTCCAGCCTCGAGTTTTAAGCCAACCTAACCGCCACCTCCGCCTGAAAACGCAGAATCAACCAGAAGCGTTCAACTGGCTTTGTGTTTAGAAACAATCGTTTACGTTGGGGTTAACAGAGATGAAATCTGTGCCAGAAACTGAGATTTACCCAGCTTCTCCCATGCTGTGCAAAAGTCAGTAAATAAAAGGAAGGGTATTGACACCGGGGACACTTTGGATATTCCTGCGTCCACAAGAAGCTTAAAAGTCTCGACTGGAAAAGACAGAGGGCACTTGTATAACAGTCTTAATCAAGCTTCATAACCTTGAAAAAGAGTGGGGCGGGTGGGGGGGGGGCTGCAATTATACCATTACCCGGGGCACCTGTCTCTAGGTTCTAGTCCACTGTTCACTCTAGTCACCCATCTGCACGCTCCGCCTATGATGTCACAGATATCATTCCACTTGTTAATCAGGAAAAAAAACATGCCAGACTCTGTAAATCAAGGACTCCACCACGGCTCTTGCAGAGGCTACTAGCAGTCCTCAGGAGACACCGTGGGGATCCTACATATGGCCACCGGCTTTTGGTGCTGCCTTTGACCCTCCTGCGAGCGCTCCGCGCGGGGGCCGGCGTCTTGCAGAGGCAGGAGAGCGGCTTGGGCGCACCCCGAAAGCCCTGCCACGGGCGCAGGAGGGATGCCGGTGGCCGAGAACCCACCGATGCTGGCCTGTCAGGATCATCTCCCCGCATCTGAACTCAGGCTCATCCAGGCCGGGCCAGTCCCCGCCGCCCCACAAACGAGGGGCCGGAGCCGCGGCGCGCACGTCACCGAGATCCCGCAGTGAGCCAGCGCGGATGCCGGCGGCTCAGGCTCCAGAGGCGGTGGCGGTGGCGGTGGCGGCGCCGGCTCCAGCTGCACGGAGGCCTCCGCGGCCGCAGGCTGGGCAGCCGCAGGGCAGAGGCCGGAAAAGCGGAACGTCCCAGGGAACCGAGCGGCGGCTCACGCGCCTCCCCACTGTGCTGGGGCTCCGGCCGGCGAGGCAGTCTCAGTCCCGGACCTCCGGGGATCCCAGGGGCGCCGCAACGGGGACGCCCGCGGATCCCGACAGCTGAAGTACTCACCTCCTCCGCTAGCCCGGCTGCTACGTCGCCGGCTGTCACAGCAGACCACTGCCTGCCCCGCGCCTGCTCCGGATGCTATTTAAAGGCGCCGCCGTCACCTCTGTGCAGTGACGGCGCTCCAGCCTCTGCTCCGTGCGCGTGCGGCTTCCGCCCCGCCCCAGGCCCCGCCCCCGCCGCGCGCCCACTCAGGCCCCGCCTCCGAAGCGTGCCCGCCTTCAAGTCAAGGCTCACGCTGGCAGCGCAAGCTGCTGCCAGCGTGCTGCCAGTAGCCGTGTTCGGGGAGTCGCGAAGGCGTCCAGTCTCCCGAACGTGCCGGTGGTTTCATAACGAATCTGAGCAGGAGCAAAGGGTGAACTGAGATGCCTCAGCCCAGGAGCCCCACCAGCCCTGGAGTCTGCGGGGGTCGCGAGACGCTCTTGCGCATCTTCACCCACCAGGGCGTGCCCTGCTGAGTTCTCCGCTAGCAAGGGCTTCTGCAGAATGGGGCCCTGGTGGCCCCAGAGCTTTCTTTCCCTGTTTTCTTTGGCACCGACCTGTACGACTCCTTTAAACTCGATTTCACCACTTTCCCTGTGCAGGGTTTTGCCACAGCCCCCGCGTGGCGAGACTGGCCTGGACTTCTGCAATGCCCTGGACGTGAAGCAACCCTGGGCACACCAGTCGGGGAGAGTTAGAGCGGGAGGCAGCCTTGCCATTGCTCAAGTGTGGCTTTCTTCCACCAAGTTCCTGCAGCCCCTCCACCCTGCTCAGCCCTGCGCCTGCGGTTTTCAGGGGTTCTGCGTCCAGGCGATACCCACTGGGGGTTTTCAGAGGCCAGTGCAATTTATTTCCAGGAGGCCGGTATCCCAAATGCTCTTGTTCCTCTTGGTGCCCGAGGCCTGCCAGCATCCTCACCAATCACAGTGGTCCCAGCTGCAGGGGTGCCCGTGCCCAGCATCGGCGGAGGGCTGTTACCTGGTGCCACTTTGAGTTTGAGTCCTGGGAAGAAAGAGTTCTTGTTACAATAGATGCTTTGGATCCTGTTTATTGAAACCCTTCACACACATTATGTTCCTGAGTTTTCATGCCCTGATGAGGCGGGTGTTGGCATCATCCCCTCTCTTACAGATGAGAAAACTGAGGCAAAGGCAGGTGGAATGCCAGCGGGGGCAGAACCACACCTGAAACTCAGGCCACCTGCCTCCAGAGCTGCACATAGTAACCACAGGAACAGTGTATCCGTATGGTGGAACTTGGGACAGGTGGTTCAGCAGACTCAGTCAAGCTTAGATCAAAAACATTCAGGAAAAAAAGAGGTTAGGTCATTGCTGACGTGTACTGTGTAGTTAGGCCTGAAGGAAGGGCACCTGTGCGGAACATGTGCATCAGACTTTTTCATGTGATGATCCCCTAAATAATATAGAACAATAACTATTGACATAGCATTTACATTGTGTCTGGTATTATCAGGAATCTAGAGATGATGCAAAGTACACCAGAGGATGTGCCTGCCAACACCATGCCGTTTTACTGCAGGGCCTTGAGCAGCCGCAAATTTGGGTGTCCGTGGAAGCCTCAGAGACCATGCCCCACTGATACTTGGAGGGGGGGGGATTGTGCTCACTCTGGAAACAACTCAAGTTGATGCCACCCCGATAATATCCACAGGCCTTCCCCCGGGCTGTTTTCACTTTTCCAGATTATCCGAACATGGCAGCAAGCAGTAACTGTTTCCGGCCCAGTGAGCGGGCGCCATGGCCCAGGGAGGGGACAGCAGTTGGCCTCTGTGACAACTCGGTTCTCTGAGAGCCCCTTCTAAATCTAGACCTTCCAGACCAAATCTAGACTCTTCGTGTAAAGGCAGAAGTGGACTCCACTTTCATTTGTGTTGGTTTACACTTGGCTAATCCTTGGCTTCTCTGCCCAGGTCTCCTTCCCCCGCCCATGATTTCATCATCTCAGCCTCTCCTTTTCTCTCTCCTCCAACCAGTCCCTCAGTACCATGTCGCCTTGGCCACTTCCCACGTTCTGTGGCGGATCAGTGTGCACAGGCTGCTGTAACAGAACACTCCATACTGGGTGGCTTAAACAACAGAAATGCGTTGTCTCATGGTTCCAGAGTCCGCAAGTTCAGAATGAAGGTGTAAGTGGTGCTGGCTCCTTCTAAAGGCTGTGGGGCAAGAATCAGTTCCAGGCCTTTCTTTTTGGCTTAGGAATGGTCACGGTGTAATGTCTCCTCACGTGGGTTTCTCTCTGTCTGCGTCTGTGCGCAAATGTCACCTTCTGTGGACAGCAGTCACATTGCATTAGCGTCTGCCCGAATGACCTTGTTTTTGCTTGATCACCTCTGCAAAGACTCTACCTCCAGAGAGCAACATGTTCTGAGGTCCTGGGGGTTATGACCTCAACATTAAATTGGGAGGTGAGAGGGCCACAATTCCACCTGTAACAGGTGATAATTGTCCTTGGCTCTCTCTCTCCTTATCCCTCCACACCCCCAAAACACTCCCTGCATCCTAGCCCTTGGGTGCCGGTGACTGGCCGCTCTCGAGTGGGAAAGGCACGCACCCAGGGGTCACAGCTGGATCCCACCCTCTCTGGCAGAGGGGTTGCGAGGTTGGGAAGCAACACTACCCTCCAGAAGCTCAGGTGTCTCCTCTGGAAATAAGGGGGCTGGACAAAGTATTTTCTCAGGTCCCTGTCAGGGCTAACACTTTTAAAAAAATGAAGCTTTTCTCCCTAATCATTTCAAACAGTTTCGCCATTTATCGGGTTGTTCTGTGACCAAGAGGTAGAGACTGTATAGGGAGGCAGTGATGCACAGGGCTTGGGGGGGGGGGCTACCCTGCACTAAACCCCACTGCGTCTTCCGCAGGACGGGAATAATCGTCTCATTATCCTAACAGTCTCATTGCTGTAATCACAACCGAACACAGAAGGGTGTGGCAAGGACCCGCAGCCCCTGGCCTCAGTTTCTCACTAAAGGACGGTTCCAGACTCCCTGGTTGGGGATTTCATTTTGGAACTCAGGGAGTAGGAGTCTTAAACCTCTTTTCTACTTTCTTTTTTCCAAACATCTCTTTAGCCAAGTGAACAAGAGCCAGTTCGAGGTCATAGCGGAGCATAATTCCCTAATGGAAGTTTGAGTCTCTTTTTCAAGTTGTTTTCACTCCCATTACAGTTCTGGCTTGATTCAAGTTTTGTGGCGAACCCTAGCTAGATACAGACCTACATCTGCCTCAAACTGATCGATAGATCTTCTAGAGAAGCTAAAGAGCATCCAAGTCCTTCTTGGGACAAGCTGAGAGGCAGGTTGACAATGGCCTTGTCTCGAAAGCTCCCACTTGTGATTGTCCACTGCGACTTGTGATTATTAGTGACCTTCCACATTATTGAAGTACAGCCACGTCAGCTTATAATGACCAATGCGCTTTTAACTCCAGGTCTTGATAAGCAGACGATGAAAGACAGGGTTGGCCACAGCAGCTGGGTGTTTCCACTCGGTCTGTGTTGAGGCCACACCTGCATTAGGCGGATCCTGTCTCTCCCATGAGACTGTGCGTGCCTGTTACTCTTCACAAACCGTACTCCTCTGCACAGTACTGACCCATCGTAGGTGCTCATTTGTTGAATTGGACACATTTTTTTCTAACTATTCACATGTGATCAACGGCAACCAAGGGTGGACCCAGGTTTTGTGGAGTCTGAAGTTCACACAATTGAGGGGACTCTTTAAGAAAATTATAGCCCTGGCCAGTGTGGCTCAGTGCTTGGAGCGTCATGCTGTAACTAAAAGGTTACAGGTTTGGTTCCCGGTCAGGGCACATGCCCAGGTTGCAGGTTCATCACATGTCTGGGTGCAGGCACGTGTGATCCCTGGTCCCGGTGCAGACCCTGGGTCTGGGTGAGTGCAAAGGCAACCAATTACCAATCGATGCTTCTCTCACATCGATGTTTCTCCCTTCTCTCTCTCTCTCTCTCTAAAAAAGCAAATGAAAAAGTATCCTCTGGTGAGGGTAGAAAAGCAAATGTGACACAAATGTGAATTTTTAAATAATGAAAATAGAAATACAGTAGAATAGAAATTTTAAAAGTATATAACAAAAAATTTATAATAGCATAAATTTCACAAAACCTGGAAAATAACCTAGAAATTTTATTCTTTTTCCCTACCTCTATAATAAGTTTTTCACCCTAGTTTTTTGGCTGCACACACATTAACTGATTCTTTACATGGCATTTTTAGTAAACTTTATTTATAGAACAAGTTTAGATTTACAGAAAAGTTGCCGTTTTCATAAACTCCATGCCCAATTTTGGCTATCACGGACAACACACATTAGTCTGGTACATTTGTTACAATGAATGAGTCAGTACTGATATATTTTTATATCTGCAGTTTATGCTTTGTCCAGATTTTCTTCGATTTTACCTAATGTCCCCTTTCTGTTCCCAATCAGGGCACCATGTTTTCTTGTCACATCTCCTTAGGCTCCTCTTGGCTGTGACAGTTTCTCAGATCATGCTCGCTTTTGATGACCTCACAGCTTTGAGGAGTACTGGTCATTGGATTGTGTAAAATGTCCTTCTGTTGGGATTTGACCAGTGTTCTCGTGAGAAGCCTGGGGTGCAGGTTTTTGGGAGGAAGACACTTTTTATAACACAATTTTCTATAGAGGAGAAGGAAAATGCATGGTTGATGGAATTTTTTCTAAAATTCCAGTTTTGATAAGACATTGAAGAGAACCAGATCCACTGATTTTCATGTTAAAAGAGTGCTGATCAGAAGAATAGTCAGTAGTATAGCTTCTGGCTATGTACCTTCCATCTTGGGTTTCTCTTTACTGCCCACATACTTCCAGATGCCCTAGGACAGGTCGGCGAGGAGAGGGGATGGTGGGCCCGAGAGCCCAGGTGCTGGAACGCTGAGAGATGGGCGAGGGACAGTCCCGGTGACAACCCTGTGCTGGGAAGGTTAGAAATGCACGTGCGAGACCAGAAATCCCACAGATACACCTCCCCAAACCCAAAGGACTAGATTCCCGACCCCAGGTCCCTGTAGCTGGGTTCCAAAAATGAGCTGGCCACTTCAGCCCTGCCAAGGAAGGGGTCGTGCCAGAGGAACGGGGGCGGAGCATGGCAACAGCGTTAAGTGATTGCAGCTCAAGTGTCTTACTTTTGCAAGTCTTGCAGAAACATTTCACTATGTGAACACACCACTAGAGCCTTCTGGGAGTGAGGGGCCCTGACAACGAAGCCTTGTCGGCACCTGCTGTGGACAGGACGTTCTGCGGCATCACGGTGCTGCTGCTGCTCACATTGGCTCGTACGGGCCTCTCGGGCTTCCGGCAATAAGGAAGGAGCATATTTCCAGCAAATGGGGCGCTTTTCTGCAACCACCGATGGTTATCACATGGTCTTCAGGGGCTCTAGTAAAGCTATAGTCCTCCCTTCTTGCACACCCTCTTCCTGTTTTAAGCGCACTTGATCCGCTGGCGTCATTAACTCCTTGAGGGAGACCCGCGCTCTCCCAGGCTCACCGCCCAGGCTCTCGCCCTGCACACTCTGGGGCCCCAGCGGAGCTCTGGAGGAGGCGGGCGTACAGAACTCATCCCGCACCCACAACCTTTGACTTCTGGTGTCTTGAGGCGATGGGATTTGAGCTAGTCAATGCCAAATATAAATGATAAATATCCCAATCTTCCAATTCAACTAGCTTCTCATTGTCAACCAGTGAAATTCAAACTCTGTACAAGGACTCCTGAGATGTTCTTCCCAACCTGTTCCTGCTTCCTCACAGGCCAGCTCCCCACCATTCCTCTCTCCAGCCATCCAATGTACTTGCAGGTTATCGGCAAAGGCTCTGGAGTCAAAGTGCTGGGATTCAAATCCCACACCTAACTGGTTACAGGGCTAGGGCAAGAAACCCTCTGATGCCAACTTTCTCATCTGCCAAGTGGGACCTCGAATGTGTTGTATCCTCTCTAAATCACAGTCTACTGTAAGAAACACCGCTGTTTTATGTATCCCTAAGAAAGAAAATGAATGCTGCCCATTATAGTTATAAGGCATCATCAGTCCGACGATGTCCCCTAGATTGATTAGCTTTGACTAAATAGCAAAGCACCTTAAAACTTAGTGTCTTAAAACAACCACCATTTACGAATGCCTGATCCCGGGGGTCAGCACTTGGGCTGGGGGATTCCTCCGCGGGTCTCTCCTGCCGCTGGTCAGCCGGTGACGACACTGGGGCTGGATGGTCTGGGGACAGCCTCACATGTTCGGTGCCTGTCAGGCTGTTTCCTGGGGTCCTTTACTTCTCTTCTTCATGGCCATTCCAGTCAGCTGGTTCAGGTGTGTTCAAACTGTGATCTCGTGGCTGCAAGCTCAGCAAAGGGGACGAGCCCTGGTGTACGACTGCTTTTCAGACCTCTGCTTACATCGTGCCTGCTGCTGTCCCATCGGCCACAGCAAGCCACAGGACCGAGTCAACAGTCGGTGTGGGAAAGGGCCACCCAAGGACACGGGTACAAAGAGGGGAGCTATGACACCATGTTACAATCTACCACACATGCTGATCCCAAAGGTGTTAAAATACAAAAATTGTGCATCTAAGAATACACTAAATATAATAGTATGTTATATTTAATATAATATACTTAATATATTGATATATTTAAAAGTACTATAAATAAGTGATGCACATTAGATACACTTATTATGGTGATCATTTTGTAATATAGACATACTCGTATATTGAATCATTATGTTGTACACCTGAAACTAATATAATGTCATTTGTCAATTATACCTAAAGCTTTTTTTAAAGCAAAGGTAAAGAGGAACATATTAGCTACAGGAAACACAGAGTTTAAGAATATTTACTTTTTGGGAACCAAAGTGTCCCAGGTTCGATTCCCAGCCAGGGTACATTCCTGGGTTGCAGGCCATAACCCCCAGCAACCGCACATTGATGTTTCTCTCCTTCTCTCTCCCTCTCTCTCTCTCTCTCTCTCCCTCTCCCTTCCCTCTCTAAATAAATAAATAAATACCATTAAAAGTAAACATTTAAAAAAAATAATATTTACTTTGTTGGTGGCTTTACCTTATGAAGATGGGAGAGATCAGAGCACATATAAACCTCCACACTTTGAGTTGGTAGCAGCAACGCAGATGAGATGGAAAATAAAATAGGAACAGGAATTGCTGGTGGAGGGAGAGCCAGCGATGGAAGAGATAGGAGGCAGATGTTTCTGAAAACAGGAAAAGGCTTTCTCCGGAACTTGAGGGAAAGAGGTGCAAGTAGCTACAGATGAAACGTGAAGATAGTGGAGGTGAAAGAGGGAAGACTCTTGCCCTCCACTCTGCTGACTAAATGTACCCGCACACGCTTTTCCCTCTCCCCACTTCCTCCAGAAATAAGAGTCCCGGAGCCCTGCTGTTTCACAGAAGAAATAATACTTCCAAAGGAAAACGATGCTCTGTGTGCTTCAGCCGAGAAAACAGCTCCTCAGTCAACCTGCAAACAGTACGACCGCCCAGTTCAGTGGACAGCAGTGGTGTCTTGCTTTCCGGACAGAGCTCCTCCCCCTGAGCGTGCCCGGCAGGTCCCCGGTTCGAGCCCTCCGGCCTCCCGTGCACTAGTATTGAGTCAGCAGGGTTCACAGCACGGAAACTCCAGTTCACACCCACTACTGATCTGACAAGACCATGGCTTTGCAGCTTAGACCTGGGGCGTCACTTTAACCAGTTTAGGGTGACAAGACAAAAAAATCTCAGCAAAAAAAAAAATCTCCTTTCAAGGTATTGAAATATGATAATCACATCCCTGTCTTCCAAACACGGTGTTCTGTGTTCACACGATAGTCATTCAGCTGAACAAAGGAAAGAATACATCAGCCAATACTTTTGAAAGTATATTTACTGCTTATTAGAAGAAAACCAGAATGTCAAAAACAAGATACTATATCTGATTCCTTAACAAACACTGGGAGAGATATGAATACATAGGTAGATGATGACAGATAATTAGATAGATAAATAGACAGATAGGCCTGGAGTATGGTGCCATCTTCTATCCAAGAAAGGACCATCATCTACAAAAAAAGGAAAGAGGCCGTTTGGTGAGATAATGTCTGCGAAACACTTAGTGCGGGCTTGGCCCTGAGTGAATGCTCTATGAATACTAACATTTTTACTTCTCGTTGGAAAGCCTCTGTATCTCTTTCTATGCTTCTTTCTCTCTGCAACCCTGTAAATTCTTATCTATCCACCGAAACCTAACTGGTGCATCACTTTCCCCAGAGCGCACACATCACACACACACACACACACACACACACACACACATATGCACACTTGTCACTCCCAGAGCCCTGCTCCCCTGCCCTCTGGACACAGTGCCTTTGTGGTGGCAGGTTGTCGCGTCCGTACGTCCAGGCCTGTGTGCTGGCTGCAAGCAGCTCGACAGCCCATCTCCTGCGTCTGGACGTCTTCTGTCCCCGTGCCAACACAGTCCTGGCACTCGGTACACATTAGTTTCATTGAACTGTCGTGGTCATCTCCGATGGAAGCACTTCTCCTTCCCCAAGGCGTAACCATTCTTTTCTCTGGAGGTGCTCCAGAGTTCTTTGTAATGTTTCCGGCATAGGACTTGTCACGTCTGATTGTGATTTCTTGTTTGTGGAAACGCGTACATGGGGAAGGTGCCTTATTCTCCCAGAGACCCTAGCACCACGCCTAGTGGTAGCAGTGAATACGCCACAAACAGCTGTGAAATGAGTGAAAACTCTGATTCAAATCTCCATTCCTTTTACACTCAGGAAGGCCCGGGGCCCAGAAGTCCAGAATAAAAATGGGAGTAGCATTTAGTTCACCAGTAGCAGTTTCTACTCCGTTCCTAGGGTCTGAGCACCACTGGTTTTCCTCTCTCTCTTTCAGATCCTGGCACAGCTGCCTCACCATGTGCTCAAGGGAGTCCTTAACTGAGGCTCAGTCCCTGTCCCTGTGGCCTCTCTGTCGCCTCCACCCCCACCAAGGACCCTATTATGTGTGTCAGGCCCTCAGCACCCACCAGTATTTTTTTTAAGATTTTATTTTTAGAGAGGGAGTGGAGGGAAAATGGAAAGAGAGAGAGAAACATCAATGTGCGGTTGCTGGGGGTCATAGCCTGCAACCCAGGCATGTGCCCTGACTGGGAATCGAACCTGCGACACTTTGGTTCGCTGCCCGCACTCAATCCACTGAGCTACGCCAGCCAGGGCCCACCCGCCAGTATTTTAACTCTCAGTTAGCAGAGTGTGTCTACAAATACCACAGGAAGTACATGGGACTTAGAACAGGCCATTTGTCACCCCAGGCCCCTGGAGATGGGACGCCGGGGCGGGTACATCATCTCAGAGCGATACTGAAACCCGATGAGTGAAACGGCGGAAAGCCTTCTCCCTCCTCCGATCTCGCCTCCTCCTTCCCCTCCGCTGCACCAGGCAAATACCAGCCCTATGCTCGTGTGGCCTCAGGGCCCCGTCTCAGCCTTCTGGAGGCCAGGGACCCCCTTGGGAATCTGAGGAAAGACTGGGATTTCCCCCTCCCAATAAATATGTCCCACATGCTTTCTGTGAGTTTCCTGGGATCCCTGTGTTAACGGCCTCTGCTAGAATTAAAAGCCTGTCCAATTTGCAGTTATAAAGATCTAAGTTGGAGGCCTGGTTCTGCCTCTTACTAGCATTTTAATTCTTAATGACTCCAACTCAAAGGATGGGAGACCAATTAGAAATGTGAATTTCTGGAGTTGGCTCGAGGGTCTCTGAGACCCAAAAATAGAGACCTTCGAGCCCAGGGGACCGCACCCAGAAGCCCCAGGGGCTGTGACCATGCCACTAAACGAGTATATTGAATGACACCGTAGCGCTATGAATATTGTGCAGATTGCCACGAGAAAAAGAGGAAGAAGGAAGGTCGAGAGGCTCATGAGCATTCAAAGAAGGCAAGATGTGATTGGTCTGCAGGCTAAGCTCTACCGTAAACAGTGCCATGCTGAGAAAATACAAATGAAGAAACCTGCCGAGAAGCGTGAAAAGAGAGACACCGAACAGAAGAAGGATGAAGACTCCACAAGGAGCAGTGCCTGCACACCTGCTAGACAGGGGGACAGTCCCAAGCTAAGTAACTTCCAACACGACTTTTAGGAAACGAGAAGAGAAAGCGGGAAAATGGGAGGTCCCGCTGCCCACAGTCTGTGCCCGGGCAGAAACAGAGGCACTGAAAGTCATTCAAACAGGAGGGAGAGGGAAGGAAGCCGGTCACCAGGCTGGTCACCAAAGTCTGCTTTGCTGGAGATGGCTTTGCTGGAAACCCACCTAAATAGGAAAGATTCATTAGGCCAATGGGCCTACATTTCACGAAGGCCCAGGTAACACATGGTGAGCTGAAAACCACCTTGTGCCCGCCAGTACTGGGTGCAAAGAAGAATCCCTCGTCCCACTTTATACAGCGTTGGGTGTTTTTGCCACAGGCACTGCCACCGAGGTGCACGTGAGCAAGCCGGACCTGGAGACACAAGGAGGCAAGGTTATTCGGGGAAAATATGCCGGGGTTACCCGCGGTCCTGAAAATGATGGATGCCTAGAGGCAGCCTGGCTGGTTTGACAGCAGTTTCACACAGGCCACTCCTTACAATTACCGGAGACGATGCACCAATCAGGGAAGCTCCTTTCCTGGGATGTTTCTGCGTGCTCTCACGCGGCTGACGTGCTGGCAGCCATCCAGAGAGCTCTTGATCCAATTGTAGAAACCATAAAACTGGTCTGGTTGTACACAAGAGGTACAGAGAAACAGATGAAGTTAATTGTAAAGTGTTATTTAGCCCAGTATGTCCGAAAATAATATTTCATCGTGTCATCCGTATCCAAATTTTAGTGAGATATTTTGCATTCTTTTTTCATTTGATCTTCAAAATCCATCGTGCATTTTATATGCACAGCACGCCTCAGTTCAGACTAACCGTAGTTCAAGGGCTCCGTAGCCACCGGTGGCTCTCGGACAAGACAGATGAAAAGGGTGTCGTACAACTTTGCTCCTTGACCCATAGACCCACCCCTTTTGCCCACTGGGTACTTCAAGACACTGGGGACTGCTTGGAGCTCCAGGAAGCTGTAAGCAGTGGGTGGACGCTCCGAGGGTCACAGCCCCAGAGGTCACGCTATCTGAAGGGTCAGCAAAGACAGCCGGATGACACAGGTGCCAGCACCACACAGGTCAACATCCAGCTGTGCCCAGCCACACCTGGATTAATCACTGGTCCACCAGAGGATCCTCCTGTGTGTTTTTAAAATGGGAGCGTTGCCACCACAATGAATGTGTTTATTGGCAAGGTTTAAAAAAAAGTTAACTTTCGGTGACTCAAGCTGTCTCAACCCGAGTCCCCTAGATACCCCCACCCTTGTCACATTTCCCTGTGATTTGCTAGCGACCCCATTAGATGGCACTTCTTCTCTGAGCCCCAGCTCCTGGCCATGGGCTCGGTGAGCGAACACAGGAACGGCACGCTTGCTCGGTGACTCAGGGGAGGAGAAAGTGTGGGGTATGTTTTGAAACAGGTTACTTCTTCCAAGGTCAGACACAGACAAAGACTAATGCCTTCTCCAACATCTCTCAGGCAGACTCAGCACAGATGTTTCTCTCTTCGACAAGTGTTCATCAAAGCCGGTTGCCTCTTCCCCACCGCATAACATCCAAAGGTCCAGAAGAGCAGGTTTGGAGGGCAGAGGCCTTTGAAACAAGCGCGATCCAGAAGGTCGAGCAGAAAGAACTGGTCTTCTGCTGCGAGGCGGGGCTTCATCAGGGGGACCCCTGCTTAGGAAGCACCCCTCGTTCCCAGCCACTTCAAGAAGGCCGTGCTGGCTCAAGTCCCTGTGTGAGACTCACCAGCTCTGGGACCTCAGACAGAGTCACCAAGACTGCGGAGAGCCTTGGTTTCTTGATCTTAAACTAATACCCATCTCCCAGTGTGGTGCAGAAGGGAAAGAACTTATGGTAAGGAGTGCTCTGCACAATGTCGATACCGATGCTTATGTTGTAACTAAGTCAGCAAAGCACGGCTGTTAAAGACCAATGACAGGAAGTGTGGAATTCTATCACAAGGGAAGTCTGCGGCAGTGACGGGGACTGTCCATCTTCGCGGTTACGTTTGCACAACAGTGCACACTCTCCCAGTACTCCAATCTCTTCCCAGGTGTCCGTCTGTAACACTACGTTCTGGGCAGACATCTACACAAACTGTTAACTGCACAAGGACTGGGGGAGAGGGAGAATATTTCGGAAAGGCCTAAAATTTTATGGGAGATGGTCATTTGGCCGCTCCTGAGTAACTCACAGTTGACAAGGATTCGTGTGGAGTCGTGGCAGCTGCTTACTGCTCCTCTGCTTCTCTTGTCTCGATGGGAAGATGCTCACGGGGAAAAGCTGCTTCAGTTGAAGAGCACCCCTCAGTTTTTATTCTAGGGCAGAGTTGAGGTTTCCGAGGCCGGGGAGCCACCACTTAGCAATCACAGGGCGAGGTCACAGGCCTGAGCAGCGGCTCTAAGACCTCATCCAGACCCTCGGGGTCCAGGGCAGACTCGCCCCTTTTGTGAAGGATTCCGCAGATGAGGAGTGTGACCTCCTCATCTTTGTTCCTAAGGGAGCAAAGCTGGAAAGCCTCTGCGGATTTACTTCTAAATAGTGGAAGGATGCTGTGTAGATTTTACTCTGGGTAAAAAAAAAAAAAAGGGTTGACGTAGATAACCTGATATGAGAGTCTGCAGTTCCAGTGTGAGCTCTGGGGTTATGAGTAAGTGGAATCAGAGGTCGGTCTGGTAGGAGCCAGGTAGCCAAGGGCGGAGGCCAAGCTCACAGAGTGATTCACCCCGTGAACAATTTACACAACCGTGAGGAAACAGATCGCCCCACCCCAGGACACCCCCAGAGGGAGGACTCCCCAACCAGCCAGGCTGCCTGTCTCTCCGCGGGTGTCCTTGAGGCGTGCGCGTCTCTCGTTCTGCCTCTGCCCAGAGATGACGGGCGGTGCTTCTCCTCGCAGCCAGCCCTGCAGCTGGGCCTTTCCCAGCCTGCCCCGCCTTCCCAGCGCGCTGCCTCCCGGGCTCGGCCAGGCCAGCCCCCGCGACCAGCTCCGCAGGCGCGGACCGCCGCACGAGGAACGGACTGCACACGGCCGGGGGCGGGGTCTGAATACTCCGGGCTGCTGAGAGCGCGCTCCTCACACCACCGGCAACAGGCCACCTCCAGAGAGAGATTTCAGCGGCCCCACCCAGACCTACTGATCCGGAATGTCTGGGGGCGGGGTCCAGGCCCACATTCTCTCCCCTCCCCCACCCACACTCCTTTTCCCCCAGGCAGTCTTTTGCACGCAGAAGTGTGAGAACCAGTCGGAGTGTCTGTAACCTCTCATCCAAAGTCCTGGGGCTTCATGGTCCTGGTCTGAGAAGGTTTATCTGACTTCTCAGTGATTAGCAGCTTTAGAGTTTCAAGTTTTAAGCTCCTTTTCCTGTAGGTGTTCTCTCTGGACCTTCTCTTTTACTAGTCAGAGATCTATTTTTTAAGTATAGTACCGGTGCAAGTATTAAAGTGTCGCATATCACATGTCACCCCATGGGGCAGGGACGCTGCAAAGCACAGACCTGGTGCCCTGTCCCCATGGTGCATGCACACAGGCCATGGGGCCAAGACTTGGCAGCACAAACCGGCTGCAGGGCAACCCCAGGACCGAGAACGGAGGAGGAGGCCTCCCTTCTGATTGGTCGGCACCGGGCCTTGCCAGTTTGTACGTGTGTCCGATATCAGTCCTGGCAATAAGTACATCTGTGTTAGAGAGAAAGTTTTCCGGGATTTCTGAGCGGGGAGCCATCACAGCCAACTGGAGCAATGAGGAGAGCTTCGCAGAGGAAGGGCCACTGAGCGAGGCCTCAGGGAGGGGCAGGATTTCAACGGGAAGAGGGCACTGGGATGGAGAGGGGCTGCGAGAGGAGGCGCCAGGCCGGGGGACCGTGAGGGTGGTCATGGAGCGGGGAGCGGTGCAGCGCGGAGCGCGCACAGAGATGGACGGTGGATCAGTCATCCATCGCTGCAGGACAAGCCGCTCCAGGACGTGAAGGCTGAGAACAACAAACATTCCTCTCGCTCCTCGGTCCACCGCTTGTCTTTGTTCCACTCAGCGTCGGCTTCCCTGGGGCGGTGCGGGGGGCCGGCTTTCACGACGACTCTGCCCCTCGGCTGGGACATCGGAGGTGGCTACCCGTTCCCCCTCGTGTGGCCTTCTCCATAGCCTGGGCTTCCTCACAGCTGTGAGGCTGCAAGAGTAAGCACGGCCAGAGGGCCACGTGGGAGACGCACTACCTTGTATGAGCTGGCTTGGGGAGTGGTATTAGCACTCCTGCTGGGGTCACCAGCTCCCCCAGAGTCAAAGGCAGGGAACAGGGCGGCCACCTCCCAGTGGGAGGAGTGTCAAAGTGTTTTGTAAGACGAGAATGTGGGAAGGGAGGTATCGTTGTAGACTGTTTGGGGAAATGCATGTAGGAACAAGCTCGAATGATGCATTAAGTAATAACATAAAGCAGTTTTTAAAACTAGATGATTTCATTAGTTTCAAATAGAAAAAAACAAATACGGCTCTTCTTTTGCAGAGAGCAGAGCAGGAAGGCATTTAGTGCAGCTTCAGCCTCAGAGCCCCGCCCTGGCACCAACACCTTCTCCCAAGGCCCTAGGGGGGACCCAGAGTGTGTCCCTATGTGCGTGAGTCCTGTGAATGCCAGAGGCAAGATGCCTTCACCGCAGCTGGTTAAGTGAACCGTACTTTTCCCCCTTCAGCCGGCCCCCCCATCCCATTCATCCTCGTGTCCTTGGAATGGTTACGGGCATCGCGGAGACCAAGTTAGGGGGAGATGGAATCACGGGATGCATTTCACTTTGGCGGAGTGGGTAGCTGACGTGGTTTCCAGTGACTTTGGCATACAGTTAAGTCACTACTGAGCACGCCGAGGTGGAGCTGACTTCCAGGAACACCCTCTGGCTTACTGGCTGACTCGGCTGGCACTGTGGTGCTAGAGTCCAGGACGAGAGGTTACACTCCGACGGGACTGTGGTGTCCTGTGGTGCCCGGAACTGGACGAACACATGCAGGCAATGGAGGAGAAACATGGTTTGAAATGCGTGTAACCAGAAGCTAGTCCATGGGGGATTCTTCCGATCAGGAAACAACTGCTGTGCCCACCCAAACACAGAATAAATGCAAGGAGAGCAGGCAAACGTTATGATGCAAGTTGCTAAGACGAGGCTCTTTCCAGAAACTCCCTGAAAGGAAGGCTGGAGCTCAGCACCGCTTACAGTATAAAGGTTCACAATGCCTGCGATGGGTTTGCAGGTAACGGAAGAGAAGTAAGGCCATCTGGTTGTCGCCATGGAAGAGGAACTCACGGGGAACAGGGATGGGGTCACAATCGTTATCAACTCACCGACAGAAAGCCCCGTCTTTTACGTGACCCTGGGTGGGGGTACGGCAGCGCAATACTTGGACTTCGTCTTATCTCAGTATCTCTTCTCCCCTGCTCTAGAGTGAGGGGCCGTTTGTCTTACTCACCAAAATCAGTCCCCAGACCGCAGAGTAGCAGCTGGCACAGAGTCCGGGTGCCACACAACACCTTGGCCGTGCGAACCAACGCGCACTTTTACATGAACCAGTCCGTATCCAGAGATTACATCCCAACTCTATCTAAACACTATCCTAATTTCAAAGCATGAATTTCACTGTAAACCTGTGTCTACAATGTTTTCCATGCATTTCTTATGGTGGTCAAACACACCTAACAAAATGGACCGTTTTAAGCATTTTCAGTGCGCAGTTCGATGCCATTAAGCACATTCACAATGTTGTGCAACCCCTTCCCCCAAACGTTCTCAGAACCTTTGCACCATCCCAAACAGAAACGCTGTCCCCATTGGCTGGTGTAACCGCCCCTCCCCCCAGCCCCTGAACCCTGGACTCTGCTGTCTGGCTCTATGAATGTACATATTCTGAGTACCTCAGATCAACAAAATCATACACTATTTGACCTTTTGTGTCTGCCATTTCACTTAGCATAATATTTTCAATGCTCATCTATGTTGTCGCATGTATCAGAATTTCAGTCCCTTTTAAGGCTGACTACTTTTCCATTGTATGCCTGTAACACACACATTTTGTTTATCCATTCATCTAATTATTGGTGAACATTTGGGTTTTTCCAGAATGTACAGTGTTGCATTTCCTTGCTTTCACTTTATCATATTTTATGAGCATTCTTCATTTTATTATGTATTTCTTTAATATAGCATAAATATATGTTTATTTTATAAACATGTAAAGAAGAATTATTATAATAATTATATAATTAGCAATTTTCTTATTTTCTTTTGGGGGATACATTTTATTTAATTGAGTGACAGTCTCCCTATAGGTGTATAATAGATTCTCAAATAAATTTTCGGCATTTGAACATTTAGGCTATTTCAGACTTTTGCCATAGTCAGGCTGTAACACCCTTGGACACAAGGCTTTGTCCAAATGTATGACTGATATTATTGTTTTCGAAGGATAGACTCCTAGAGGATGAGTTCCTGTGGCAATTACCTTTTCTAAACTTCCCTTGATGTTTTCTCTTCAGTGCGCTTGTCCGACGGCTCCCCAGAAAGGGGTACAGCTCTCCCAGTGTGCGTGAGAGTCGTCAGCGTGCGCTTCCCAGCACCGAGCGATACCATTTGAAATGCCTTTGCTAATCTGACTGACTAAAAATGATTGACTCACTCTGTATGTGACAGTCACTCCACCCCGCTCAGACTGCTCCCAGTGCTTCCGGGACACGGGTCATGGAGGAATCAGCGGCAGTGGAGGTAAAATAGGAATTAACAGAAGAAAAGTTCTTAAACAGAAAACTCCTTCAAGCATAAACTTTTGTTGAAAGATCAGTTTTGCATAAGTTAATCTACTACTTCCTGCCTCAAAAGTTACATTGCAGCCCTGGCTGGTGTAGCTCAGTGGATTGAGTGCAGGCTGCAAACCAAAGTGTCACAGGTTCAATTCCCAGTCAGGGCACATGCCTGGGTTGCAGGCCAAGGCCCCCAGCAACCACACATTGATGTTTCTCTCTCTCTCTCTCTCTTTCTCCCTCCCTTCCCTCTCTAAAAATAAATAAATAAAATCTTTTTTTTTTCAAAGAAATGGTTTGATGAAACCACTTACTATATTAACCCAGCTACCCTAAGTTGTCTCAAACTCCTGTTATCTCAAAGAATGCCATGAAGTCCTTAAACAAATGAATAGTTTTAATCTGCTTTAATGAAAAACTAAATATATGCCAGAAGGAATTGTAGACACCATGTGGGATGTTGTAAAACCAAACAGTTCAAGCATGTGTCCTTTCTAAAAAGTTTGGTAGTTTTTTCATTTTCTGGAGTATATCTAAAAACACTAGATGATTTCCATGGGTATGTCCGAAGCTGCATCATTACAAAAAAACAACGAATGAGTGAAAAGGTCATGCTTCAAGGAAGCAGTCAACACAATGGGGTGACATATGCTTCCTGCTTTTCATCAGGTCGAACCACGTGCCACTTACCCTCTGTGCTCTGCTTTGAAATGCTGGGGCTAGGACTCCAGGTACCTTTCTCCTTGGCCAGCTGGCCCGCTCTTGGGCCGCCACCAGAGCATGATAGGAAGACTGGTAGGTGGGAAGGAGGTCAGCATGAGCGGTCTTGCTGGCCCCCTGCAGCCGCCCTTCATGCCAGCAGTAGTAGGCTGCAGTCCTAAATTTTGGAGAACCTGCCTCACGGGACTCCTTTAAAAACACCAGCCCTGGTCGGGGCGTCTTATCCTCAGAGGCCTAGGTTTCTGCTCTGTGGGCCCCTTTCCCCAGCCTCAAAGTTTTAAACCCTCCAGCTTCTTCCCTTTGTTGGAACTCCGGGGTAGCTGCTGCTCCCTGCAGTTGCTAACTCAGTCTATGAAAGGTGATACCTTAGCACTGTTTTCACCTTGGCATGGACTCTGCTGGACAGGGAAATGGTCCCCCCAAAGATGTCCATGCCCTGATCCCCAAAACCCGTGATATGTTACCTTACAAGGCACAGGGACTTTGCAGTTCAGGGTCTTGAGCTGGGAAGATTCTCCTGGATTATCTGCATGGGCCCAATTAATCACAGGGGTCCTTTGGAAAGGGAGACAGCGGGGCCAGAATCTGAGGAGCTGTGACGATGGAGGTAGAGGCTGGAGTGATTGGGGCCAAGGAGACAAGACATGCAGGTGGCGTCTCGAAGCTCGAAAAGGCAAGGAAACACACTGTCCCCTAGATAGGGCCTCCAGAGGGAAGACAATTCTGCTCACACCTTGATGTCAGCCCAGTGAAGCTGGTTTGGGACTTCTGACCTCCAAAACTGTGCAGTAATAAATGTGTGTTGGCTTAAGTCACAAAATCGGTGGTGATTTGTTAGAGCAGCAGTAGGAAACAACTGCAGTTACCTGGTTAATAATGCGTTATATTAAATGCTGCCTGTTAAAAGAACTGTTGCGGTTCGCGTCTCCTGGCTGGACCCCGGCTGGTTCATGCAGGGTTTGCACAGCTAGTTCTGTGTTATTAAAGGTTGAGCACTGTGCAGTTACTTAGGGAATTCTTATTCTCAGGCCTCAAGCGTACCTTCTAAGGTGAACATTAGTTCGTGATGACAATGCTGAGCACTGAGTTTTTACATTGTAATTTTCCTGTTCGTAAACTTTTGTCCTTATTAAGACCAAGCTTACATTACAGAATATAACATTAAAACATATGGACCACATTAGATACTGAGGCCAAGGAGACCTAAGTGTTGCTGTTTAAGGCTGTCGTGACAATCAGGAAAACACCCGTGTAAGATCCGGGGCGCTCGCTGTGGTCCGTGTGAGGAACAGGATGGAACACCAGGACCGGCCGGGACTGGGAGTCCAGTTAGCGACGACCCGAGTGGGTGCCACGTATCTGGGCACGGAGGCCCAGGCCGGCAACTGCGGACGGAGGCGAGTGCAAGCGCTGGGAACTGAGTGGGGTGCAGAGTCACAGCTCTGTGCGGCGGTTCCGGGGGCTGAGCGGAGCCCCACATCCTGGAAGCACCCAACAGACTAGAAGCAAGGCTGCCATCATGGTGTTTAGTAGACAGATAATGTGCATAGTCCGGGGAAGCATACAAAAGCAGTGACGAGCAAGTGGATCCACAAAAGGGCATCTACAGCGGGCATTATGACCTCTGTTCCCAAGGCGGATACGTGAATGCGTGTGATGTTTACTCTGACTTCTGCAACACCCACCCCTCAGCTTGAGGATACGCAAAGGACTCCAAGCCAATTTGGGGGATTAAAAATATATATGTATATGTAATATATCCAATACATACAAATACAGATAGATAGATATAAAGATAATGTACTTGTCTAAAGTCTATAGTCTGTATAGACTATATAAAGAAATTTATTTTAAGAAGGAATTGGCTCATGCAATTATGGAGGTTGGCAAGTCCGAAATCTGAAGGCTGGGCCCGCAGGCTGGATACTCAGCAAGAGCTGATGCTGCAGTTCAGCCTGTCTACTGGCAGAGTTCCTTCTTGCTGCGGGGAGGTCAGCCTTTGTTCTAGTAAGGCCTTCAACTGATTGAATGAGGCCCACCCACCTTATGGAGGACAATCTGCTTTGCTCAAAGCCCACTGATTTAGATGTATGTCTCATCCAAACACCTTCACAGAAACTGAGATTAATGTTTGACCAAATATCTGGGCACCAAGACCCAGCCAAGCTGACACATAAAATTAACCATCACACCCCCCTTGCCTAACTCATAAAGTGGAGGAGGATATTACATTTTAAGAGCAGAGAATATTAACATAGCTTTGCTACCAGGCTTGTCTTTCCTCCCATCTCTTGAAAATAATAGAATGATTTGAGAACTAAATTATACAGCGCTCTCTTCAAACATAAGCTCTCAGCTCAAACAAACTCAATTTTACTTTGTTTCAAGTGGAAAACACCACACATTTGGAAAGAAGTAATCTGGGGAATTTTTTCAACTCCTACCACTGTTCTCAGTGCCGAATAAGCAGCCCCCCCACACACACACACTGTCACATCTTGCGCCCTCATTACAACCACAAATGCTGCCCAAAGCAATTTCACTCTCGCTGCTCCACACCGCCCTTTCTAATTCATCTCAGTGCGTGTTTTTCATGCGTATCCAAAGGGTGCATACAACTGATGTACATATGTGTTGTGCCTATGGATATCTGCACAAAGGCATGCATATTCATACATGCACACGAATGTGCTCATATGTGTACAGATTCATCCCCATGTCAGTGTCCATGTATAACACAGCTTGTCCCACTCCCTGGCACACACGTGAGGACATGCCAACGCCATATAATCCAGTTGATTCTCGGTCATTGATTTTCGTAGGAAATCAAAATAAAAAGTTTTTTAAAAAGCCAATAAATACTTTTTCTTATATGATGCAATTGCAAAAACAGAAATAATCTCCTCCCTGAAAGTGGGGGGTGGAACTTCTATAAAGCACATGGTTTTTTGTTTTGGTTTTGGTTTTTGTCTAAAGGAGAGACAACTGTATGAAACAGACGGCCAACAATTATAACAGCAAGACTTGGAAGGAAGTGAGAAGTAATCATTCACAGCTAAAGAAAACAAGAACCACTCGATCTCTGATTGCTTTCTGCTTCCTCAGCAAACAGTTGAGTGTTACTTAGTGTTTGGGTGAAGTAGGGCTACACATCCCAGTAGCCCCTAAATGTATTATAGTCCCGGAGCACAGAATGATAATTAGCAAAATAGTTGAGTTATTTAATTGGCTTATTATTCAATGCAACACTGAATCTGTAAAAAAGAGAGAACAGATATTAAAGCGAGATGGAAATCTGAGAGCACATTTCTACCTCCTGCCCAAAATGTACAGAAAAATACCCTAAAACACTAAAAGAATGAATTAAGGAGATATAGAATATAAAGCACAGCCAAAAGAAAATTCATGAATGGCAAGAGCAACGGGATCGTATTAACTGAGGAAACCCGAATCTGAAACACACGCCGGAGGAGGTAGCTAGGGAGTCAGGACAGCTTCTGGAAGAAGTCCAAGCTCGGAGTCAAGGGAGAGAAAAGAAGTAACTGAGTGATTCAGCGACCTCACAACTAAATCGCCGAGGGAGCGTGGGCAGCGGCATCAGCAGAGCTCAGCACGGGCTACAGCGGGCGGACCCACAGGGCATGGGGTCCGTGCCGCTGTCCTCGGAGAGGTCTGAGATGCCTGTTCGTTGTCCAGATGGGAGTGGCAGATAGGCCGGTGCAGACCTGACTGTGGAACTCAGGGGAGACAGAAGGAGAGACAAATTGTGAGTCATATATGTGGTATTCAAAGCCATGAGGCCACATGAGGTCACATGAGGTCACTGAGGAGAGAACGCAGGAATGAAGAGGGTGGAGGGCTGAGCCCCAGGACAACCCTATATGTGGGTGACAGGTGTTATCTATGTGACACTGAAACAACCAGTTTGTTAGACCAGTTTTAAGTCTGTGAAAACATTAATTGAAGGGGTCACTGAAGGTGGTGTAAAACGGGGTTCGCCTACCTGGAGCAGGACTGAACCACACGCTAGTCCCTACGAAAGCCAGGACGCAGCTGGGGTGACCAGGAGCACTTTCAGGAGAAGAGGCTGTATTTGCTCATCTTTGTATATCTGGGCTGCCACACAATGAATGCTTATTTCATAAACAGAGCTATACATAAACTGCCCGTTGTTGGGGGAGAATTTAGGCAAAATTTCTAATTGTTATGAAATTTTTATCCACCTGCCTCAGACATCTGCCCTCCATTTTGTTCCTTTTGCAAGCAGTCTACCTTTTAGATTTAAAAAGTCTACTTTTAACCCTGACTGGTGTAGCTCAGTGGATTGAGTGCGGGCTGCAAACCAAAGCATCGCAGGTTCGATTCCCCGTCAGGGCACATGCTTGGGTTGTAGGCCACGGCCCCCAGCAACCGCACATTGATGTTTCTCTTTCTCCCTCCCTTTCCCCTCTAAAAATAAATAAATAATTTTTTTTTAAAAAGTCTACTTTTTAGATTCACAGACCCTGAAATAATAAGGGACATCCTTTCTTTTCACCCACCTCAATATTAAATAAATATCAAATGATCATTTTTTCTAAATAGAAATGAGTATATCTAATCTCCCAGCTGCACTGAAAGGAAACCCCTGCTCACTGTTGGTGGGACTGTTGAATTGGTACGGCCACTCTGGAAAATAGCACTGAGTTCCCTCGAAAAATTATAACTAGCACAACCCCGTGACCCCACAATTCCATGTCTAGCTGTTTAGCCAAAGAAAATGAAAATACTAATCCAAGAAGATACAGCACCCCATGCTCACTGCAGCACTGTTCACAACAGCCAAGGCATGAGAGCCACCTCAGTGCCTGTGATGGGGGGTGGGGGTATGCACAGATGTGTGTGCGCGCAGTGGGTGCTACTCGGCCCTCCGCGGTAGCTCGGATGGGCCCTGAGGGCATTATGCAGAGGGAGATAAGTCAGACAGAAAACAACGATCACCGTATGATATGATCTCACTCAAATGTGGGATTAAAAGCAACAGCAGCAGCAAAACCAGAATTCGTAAATATCGGTGCTGGCCAGGGGTGGAGTGGGAGCGGTGGGCAGAATGGGTGCGGGGAGTCAGGAGGTACCAACTTCCGCCTATAAAATAAACATGCCCGGGGGGTGTCATGGGCAGCGTGGTGACTTTGACTAGTAAGACCCAATTGTATGTTTGAAGGTTCAAGCGGACCTTAAAAGTCTTCATCCCAAGAAAAAAAATTATAACCATGTGGTGAAGGAGTTAGTGAGACTCCTAGTGTCGATCACGTCACAACAGATACAGATATGGAGTCATTATGCTGGACACCGGACACTATTACAATGCTCTGTGTCAATTCTGCCTCAATCTAAAAAACACTGGCTTTTAAAAATAGGTAAATATCGAATTAGCATTTTGACTGTAAGGCCAGCTCCTTTGTCCCGAACGGGGATGTGCCCTCCACGGTGATCTCTGAGTTTGATCTCATTAAGGGAACCAGCAGTTTCCTCGCACTGTTTTATTGAAACGGTAACCATGCTCACGTCCTCTCGGAATTCTGATGTCTTGATCACAATCGTCATACGGGGCAGCATCTGCCCTATATGATGCCTATTTACATTGGCTACAGTGGATGGCAGCACCCACCTTGCAAAGAGGGGCGGGGAAAACAGACAAGAAAAACATGCCTAAGAAAGGAAAATGCATGGTGGAACATTTTTTATGGCAATAAATAGAGCTCTACTTTGTAATTCTTTATGACATCGAAGATTTCCATTTTATGAATTGAATTGATAACAACTTGCTTAATCCAATCCCCCTTTTCGGACATGCAGTTTTCTCTTATTATAAACATCTGTTGCAGACAAGTTTTTACTCAAGTCTGAATATTTTCTTGACACAAACTCCTATAAGAAGGATCAGTAGATTAAAGGATATGCATTTTAAGGGATTCATAGCATGTACTGCCCAATGTGCTTCAGAAATGTGGCACCAACTTATACTCGCATTATCAGAGGCCCTTTGTCCTACACCATCGCTAATTTAGGGTATCATCTTTCTGGGAAATATTTGTCCATTATATGAGTGAAAGGTAGTGTATTGTTATCATAATTTATATTTCTTTGCTTGCATTTTTCACATTTTTATTCTGGTCCAAGTAATCAAGCGGTTGAAGAAGCAACCAGAAAACTAGAACCTGGCGCCTCTTCTTTTTTCTGGGGTGCCTTGTACAAAAGCTGATTTCATCCCACAGGCTTCTCCCAAGTGCCCCTGGGGCCCTGGGGCCCTGGGGCCTGGGCAGCCGCACAGCAAGGCACGGTCAAGGCTGAGAACCCGGAGCCTGTTTCCCAACCGCGGGCTCTTTGCACTGAAACCGTGGTCTTTCACAAGACAGCAGAGCGGTGTCTTAAGGCTGAAGAAATACAGCTCATTTAAGCAGAGGTCACCTAAGGATGAAACTCCTTTGCTACCGGACATGTGGTCAAGTACAAATCAGAATGTGCAACTGCCAACGCCATGAAAAGCAGTTCCAACTGCAAGGAGCTTTCTGGGCCAAAGATCGATCAGGATCCGACTCATCGCACATCCCCTCCAGTGATTCAGCAGGACACTCCCGACCTCTGAGGGGGGGGAGGCTCCTTTGCCTGCAGCAGGGGGGCGTGGCTAAATTCTCGCACTCTCCCTTACTGACCGCAGTGGTGGGAGCCGCGGCTCCCTCGCGGCGTCTGCACATGCGCACCCAGGCCTGCGGCAGAGTGGACAGAAGGCCTTTTTTGGGTTGTAGAGAATTGCAAAGGACAATCCATCGTGGCTGTGAAAGCACCCAATGGCACTTTGTCACACAGGTGAAGTGCTTGGGTTCTCTGTAGGAAAACTGAAATTGTTGGGCTGCCTAAGGCCATCTTTTTCTTTAAAAAAAAGGAAAGAAGTTTCTACTTCCAGTTCAGGCAGGGCCTTGAGGATGGCCGAGGGCGCCTGGGCATGGAAGTTAAGCACTCTGTGAGGCAGGGAGGGGGGACGGGATGCTTATGACACGCGGCGACCAAGCCCGGCGAAGAAGGGTGGAAAACGTCAGGCAAACAGTCAAACCCGAACCAAGCACTTCACACTCACACCCGTCCGTGTCCGCGTCAGCATGGCTCCCCCTCCCCCGCCCAGCGTGCGGCTTCCGTGACCACCCTCTGTCTGACCACCCTCCGTCTGGCCCTGCGGCAGCCCAGCCGGGACAGCCCCTTCAGGAGAGAGGACCGCACTGTGTCCTGGAGCCCGGAGGGACCTCAGAATGTGCCTGCCACAAACTCCTTGTCTCGGGTTTGTCGTAGGCAGGCAGGCAGGCAGGCAGGCAGGCAAGAGCAGAGCAAGGGCATGGGTCAGGTACAGCAGGGTTTCCCCAGGGTGAAAAGTCCCTGGTGACTGGAAGAGTTGGGAAAACAAGGACCTTGGCCCCAGGGTGGCCCTTCCTCACCTGGTAGATTGTTGGCTGTGTGGTTTAGACGCCCTGACCTTTCTCCCTGGAGATAACATCTAGGCCTCAGTGGTGTTTTGGCTCCAGGCCCAGGAAAGCAGCAGAACCAGGTGGGCGACGCCAGGACAGGCTGCATTGACTAAGGACCCCCAGCCCTGCAGGAGAGAGACGGAGAGAGACGAAACCCTCAGGACAAAGGACCCAGGGCTTGCTCTCGCTCCGCAGGAGCAAGCCTGTGCTTCCCCTTCCCCCCTCTCCTTCCACGGGTGCATCTTGTCGTAAACTCTAAGGGTCCCCAGGAGACTCGCAACCAGGGGAGTGGCAGGCGGCAGCAGCACACCCCAGGCTAATCCCTTGAACCTGTCTCCAAGGCCCCTCTTCCCCGACTTCCCAGGAAGCCAGAGCAGCCCAGCCCAGCCCGGGCTCCTCCATTGCTTCTTCTACCCTAGACCCTTCCTCATTTCACCGGCCCTAGCTTCAATCAGTGTCCCATCTGAGTGTGCTTTTGCTGTGGCCAATAAACTCATGCTTGCTTTACTACGCTTTGTCTCTTGACTGAAATGTTTCCTTCAAGAGGACAAGGACGGAATTCTCATCATCTTACCGGTAACAGATTCACAGGCAGCCCAGAGGAGAGAGGAGATGCATCGGACACCCAGCTGGGCCACCCTGCCTCTAAAATGCGCTCCTGCCACCCACCCCCCGGCCTCTCACCCCCCTCTCCTATGGGCTGCTCCTCTGTTGGAGCAGGAGGAATCCTTAGCACATGTAACATATGTTTACAAGTGAAACACAGGGTGTCTGGAACTTCCAGGGTTGGGGAGACATTACTGGGGACATAGATAAAACAAAATTAGCTATGAGTTGATTTAAGTTGATAGCGGATACATGAGGTTATTTTAACTGTGCTGTCTACTTTCATCTGTTTCTTTTTAATTGTTTTTTTTTTTCAATTACAGTGGACTGACAATATTATATTAGTTTCACATGTACAACATAGCAGCCAGACATTCATATAACTTACAAAGTGACCATCCCGGTGAGTCCAGTGTGCATTTGACACCCTACATAGTTATTACAGTATTACGAACTATAGTCCTTTGCTTTCACCTGTACTTGAACATTTTCATAATAAAATACCTTTTAAAAAATCTTTAGACAGTAAAAATATAAAACACAAAAAGAACTCTCTAAAACTCAGGATCAGAGGAGCTCGGAGGTTCCTGCAGAGCACTGGCCTGGTGACTCACACGTGGCTTTCGGTCACTAGCTACGGACAACGGTGGCGACAATCACGACAATGACATGTGCTGGGACAGGTGGGTATCGAGAAACTCCATAGACACAAGGGCAGAGCAGGGGTCTGCCCTTCCAGCGAGTAACTTCCGACCACTCCGAGGTAGGCGGCCCAAGGACTACATGGTTTGTACAACTCTTTGCTAGTGAGTTAAATAGCCTGATTTGCAGTTTCCAATTGAGCTTGTTTCCTTATTAGTGCAAGGCCCCTCCAACAGTAGGATGTGGGCACTCACTCACCCTACCTCCTTGGCCCAAAGGGTTCGGGAAGGGTGATGACGACGGGCAGCTACCTCGCACATGCCACACACCTGACTACTGCGCCCAACACGGTTATTAATTTCACGGCCCCTAACACTCCTGTCTACGCGTCAGACCACAGGAACGCCACTGCGTAGCAACCGTGTCATTAGGAGATTGAATAGAAAAACTGTTAATGGCTGAGACAAAATTAAAAAATATTATACTTTCTTGATATGCATGAAAGCATTTGATTTTGAAAAATGTTTTAAGTTATATCACTTATTGGAACAAAAGACTAGTACGCAAGGATTTCTTTGGCAGATCCGGGGATCCAGGTTGGGTTCTGGGTAAGGGGTTGGTGCCCTTGTTATTTTCTGTTTCCTTCACAGTTCTTATCATAATTTCCAGGTATTGTATCGGAAATCATAAGCTTTGTAAAGCGGAACCGTGTTTGGCTTGTATCGCTGGGGTTGCGTACCTGGGCAGCTGCAGGGGGTGCTGAGTGAATTAGTGAAAACCCCTATTTGGTCATATTCTAATTTCTTGGGTTGAGTGGAAGGTTGCATAGATAACTTCTCAAGTCCCTATTTCCAGCCTTAAATGAAAGCCATGTCTTGCCCAGGCTAAGCTGGCGCAATCTCCCCCAAAACACACACCCACTTTCTGGGAGAGTGAGTGCTTGAACTTGGTCGCTGCAGTATCGACGTGGTAGCGGACTGTGGTGGCCGGCTTTGCAGGTGGTCGATCCTCTTTCCAAATCCGGATATTTCAGAGACGTGGCTCCCACAGAACACTGGCTTTACTGTTTGCACATAATTTTTGCAAAATCTACAATTATTTATAGCAGTTTACACAACTGACATATAATCCTACCGGGACTGAAGTAGCAGAGTTGTGGGGAAGCTTGCCCACTGTGCCTTTCTTACTTGGGGCCCCTCTGCACAAATCAGCTCCCTCACAAGACCCCAGATGATCCCCTTCTGGGGCACTTCCTTCCTGTGATTTCTTTGTCCCATTTCTGCTTTTTATTTTATTTTTGCTTTATTTTTACTGTTCACACTATTACTGACGTTCCTATTCCCGCCTCATTTGCCGCCACTCTCCCAGCCCCCACGTCCCCTTCCCTCTGGCCATCACCACGCTGCTGTCTGTGTCCACAGTTGCACAGGTATGTTCTTTGACTGATCCCTTTACCCAGTGTCCCTCTGCCCTTCCCCTCTGCCAGCTGGCAGTTGATTGCACATAAAAGGCTACAGCTAGCTTAATTTAGTAGTTACCACGGGCTCCTCTCCCCATTCATATTATCAATGACACCAGCCTAGGCCAGAAATAAATGCTGATGCGAAGCCAGCCAGGGGAACATACAAAGTGTTTTCAGTGCGTAGACGGGCTCTGCAACTCAGTGGTTATCTCGATAGTGTTTTCACGGTCGCCGATGAATCCCACGTTCTCTCTTCTTGCTTTCTGCTGCTGTTCAGAGCTCCAAGGATGCCTCAGAGTGAGGGGACAAGAGTGCTAGCTGGAGCTGTGACAAGACCCACTCCCCAAATCCACTCTGCAGGGGACGGTGTGGAGACCCAGACGGTGGCATGGTTTGCCCACCGCACAGGGCTGGGCGTGCATAGGGGAAACCAGAATTCTGGTCTGCAGTGCCCAGCCCACTCGTAGGTGGCTGTCCTGCTCCTCGGTGTCAGGCCCACGCCCTGGCACAGTGACCCAGCCCGTGCCCCCCCCCCGCCCCCCCCCTCATGGCAGGCGGGATGAAGTCGGCATGTCCCAGCTTCTGCCCACAGCAGCCTGACGGCCTGGCCTGGAGGGAGCACCCCGGCTGTACTCGTGTTCTCGGGCTGCTGTGACAAAGACCTACGAAAAGCAGAAATGTGCAGTCTCGCGGTTCTTTCTGAAAGCTAAAAGTTCAAAGTGAGCCAGGAGTCAGCAGGGCTGGCTCCTTCTGGGGGCTGGGAGGGAGACTCTGCCCCAGGCCTCTCTCCTGGGACCCCTGGGCCTGGGTGGCAGCGAGTCTCCGATCCCTGCCTCCACCCTCGCGGGGCCATCTTCCCCGTGTGCGCCTGGACGCCAGCTCCCTCTGTGCGTGTCTGTCCCCGTGTCCCAAGTCCCCCTTTTTATAAGGACACCAGTCTGTTAGATTAGGGTCCACCCTGATGACCTCATTTTAACTCGATCCGCTCTCTAGAAAACCTATTTCCAAATGAGGTCACACTCGGAGGTACCGAGGGTTAGGATATATCTTTTGGGGGACACACAGTTCAACTCATGACACCGGCTGAGACCTTTTCTCTGCTAGCGGAGCCGCAGAACCACCACCTGACAGCGCAGGGCAGGGAGAAGGCAGAAGATGACACGCAGTGGAGGGAGTCTTCCCACTCCAAGGGGAGTTTAAACAAATACACGGGTAATAGCAGAAACGGAAGAGTTTGGGCGTGATACTCTTGTCCTTGTTGTTCGCTTGTGACGTTCTCCCTGACCAAGTGCTCTCGCACTCACGCATTAATCCATCTTAGCTTGACTGAAGGCCTACTGTGTGCTAGGCACCGTTCTGGGGCCCAGACGCACCGCTGCCAAATAAACAACACACAGACGCTCTGGTTCTCATGACGCTTACCCCCTAGTTGCTGATCGACATGAATATGTAGCTTATCGGATTACATGGATTTTATGAAGGAAAACAGAGCAAGAAAGGGTAAGAGCGCCAAGGGAGAGGCGTTATACAGCTTGATGAGCTGACCCCGGAGAAAGACACAGGAGATGGGAGGAGCCACACTGACCGTGAGGCTGAAGGCAGAGCACGTGCCGAGGCCCTGACAGGGAAGCGTGGCTGCAGCCTCTGGGGACCAGCGAGGAGGCCACCCTGGCCGGAGCAGAGGGAATGCATGGACAGAAAGGGCGGGAGGAGGAGAGGTTGTGGGAGGTTGAGGAAAGTAGGCCTTGGCGGATCCCGTAAGGGTGCTGGCCTTCCCCCCAGAAAGCGGTGACGGCCAACCACAGGTTGCGAGTAAAGGAGCGATATGACCCGACCTGCACGCCAGACTCTAGGGCAGCAGGGGCAACACCAGGGAGATCCACCAGGGGCCACAACGGTGAGCCAGGGGGAGGCGATGCGGCCTGAACCGGGGTGGTGACTGGATGGGGCACAAGAGGGGTGAAATCCGGCATCTGGACAGATTGCGAAGATGGAGCCGGTCTTCCTTCCTGAAGGGTTGGGCATGGTTTGCGAGACAAAGGGTCAAGAAGGACTCCAAGATTTGGGGCCTCAGCAAGGGGAGGGATGGAGTGGCCGTCAACTAACACGTGAAAGACTAGCATTTGGGGGGAGGGGGTTGGAGATCAAGGGCTCAGCTGGAAACATGACGCTTACTGGGCACCAAGGTGGACGGGCCAGAGTGCCTGCAGGCCACGTGTGCCCACGGGACGGGACAGGCAGTTAGCCATCGAAGGCCCGCCAGCGCCAGTGCCGGTGCCGCGCAGCTGCCCACTGCTGCCCCCACTCCCTCCTGACCTGAGCCGGCTGGTGTTTCCTCCCTGCACACTTACTCCTGCCACCAGGTCTTCCTCTTTCTTAGGATGCCATCTCCACTCATGCTTTCCTGTTGGAAACCCAGCCACCCTGCCATTTTCGTTTCTCCATTCAGCAAACCCCAACTCCGAGCCAGACACAGACATGGTGTGGGCTGCGGATGGGTGGAGTCCCATGCCTCTCCCTCTGGGGAGCCCTTCCTCCGTCCACTCTCTTCTCCTCGGACCTCACCTGCCCACTGAGCCCTCACCCTCGCTGCTGGGAGCTCTCCCTCTGGCCTTGTGTCACATGCAGCACTGTCTGTCATTGGACATTTGGGGTCAATCTCCTGCTCTATAAGGGAGCACCAGCTGTGTGCACTGAGCACCTGGTGGTGCACGTGCAGAGACCCCACGGCTCTGGTCTGTTTGTTAGGTCTGCAGCGCTCCATCTCTGAGCGCACCTCCAGACCCAGCCCAGACCCTCCCTTCCTGCCTGGGCTCTCCCAGGTTGATAAAGGAACAGGGGGGAGGGCGGGAAGGAGAAGGAAGGAAGGTCTGACTCGTCCGTACTGTGGTCTTGACCCCGATCTCACGGGCTGTCAGCCTTTGATTCCTCAGCTCTGGCACACAACCCCTGAGCACTGCCCGGAGGAGGAGCTGTGCGGTTTCCAACGCAAACAGCAGGAGCTTTGCTCTCGAGCAAACTTGAGCTTGAATCTGGCTCTACCGCCTGCTTTGAACTGGCCACACTAAGCAAGTCACTTAACTTCTTTCCCCCTCATCCCACTCACCTCTACAATGACATAGTCCTCAAGGTCTTTGTGAGAAAAATGCAGCACAGTGCCAGATGCACAGAACCTGCCCAGGAAATAAATGAACACCGTCTTCCATGGAAGGGCCCCCAGAACGTTCTCTGCTTGCTGGACTGGCCCGTGCCAATTCTTGCATGGGCACTTCCTTGTCCAGTGGCTTTGGCAGTTCCAGAAGACAATGTCCTGAGAACTCTGGGCAGCGAGCCCCTCCAAGGTGGATCGTTGCTGGGTCTCTGGGAGTCCGGGGCACGAGAGCGAGTCTGGGCTGGGAGGCGTACAGAGGAGCCGGGGGGGGGGGGGGGGGGACACAGTGTGAACCCCAGTTGCCTCCTTCTCTTAGATCTCCATGGCTCCCCTCACTCCTAGTTTGCTATGACTCCACCCCAGTAATTTAAGTGAGATTAGTGCATAGGTAGTGAGAGGAATTTCAGCTGTGTCTCCCTGCTGCTGTAAGGGAGTAGGGGGGATTGGACACAAGGTGACTTGTTCCCAGAGGGACCAGCCACCAAGCTCCTTAAGGGACAGTGGAATTAGTCACAGGGACCGGTCTGCACAGGCCAAATCAAGTGGAATACTCAATGCTCGACTCAGCCAACAATGCCTGAGTAGCTGAGCAGGAAGGAAGGGATTGTAAAATTAAGTTATAGGAGAACAATTCTCTGCAACTTCTTTCGACGAACTCGCAAAGACACAATTCCATTGAATCCTTTTCCCTCTCGGGGGTTGCAGCTGAGCCGGGTCACAGGGGAGGGCGCTGCCCAGAGCAACCGCAGTAGCGGAGTTGTGCTCAGAACTCAGGCTTTCTGCACCGAGGCCGGCATTTATCCACCCCCTACCCCTCTCCCGCCTCAGACAGGGGCCCCCGCCCTCCCTGCCCTGCACGAGTGTATACCTCAGTGACTGCGTCCCACAGTGTACACCCTGCCTGACTTTTTAAAAGGATGACCTATGTCACACTTTCATGTGCCAATCTTCCTACTGTTTACGGAGAATCTGAAGCTAGGCCACGGCCACGCCTACCAGAGGGCGCGTCTTTCCCTCGCTCCAGCCGTCCAATACGCAGCCGCCAGATCGGAGTCAACACAACTGCTCCCCCGAATCAGCGGGGCCGAATCAAAACTTGCCACCTCTCTAGCCTTTCTCTCCCTCGTGTTTTTTTTTAGGTACAAGGGTGAAAGGTCTCCGGATCAACAGAATTTCTAACAGATGATTATTTAAGAGAAAAGAGCACAGGGCACCTTTGTCCCCGCGCCATCCCCTTCGAACCTCCCCCACCTGCGGGCTCCACCTCAGCCCGGCATTCGGGGCCAGTCCTGTCCTCAGCCAGTGGTTGGGGCCCACCACTCGGACGCCCTTTCCGGGCCCCTGCCCTGTGTGCTCTTGCTTTGCCTCCCCAAACGAACCCCATCTTTGACCCAACCATTGGGTTCTTCCCTGTTTCTTAAACTGGAACGTCTATTTTCGTCTCTTGCCAACCACTTCAGTCCCTACAAGGGCTGAGCCTCTTACTCTCTGGTGTCAGACCCAGTCCCAGGGACACGGAGTTCCTGAACCTGGGCCCAGCGTGGGTGCCCGGCTGCAGGGACACGGTGCTCGTACTCAGAGAGGGGCGCGGTGACATTCCCAGTGCAGGGGACGAAGCTGTCCCAGAGAACAGGGACTTCTGCCTGGGATTCCTGATGGCCCAGGATTTGAACCTGCTTCGCCAAGCG